>NC_133659.1:190663283-190980069 GCF_037893015.1 Macrotis lagotis
CCGCCCTCGCCTCACAGGCCCCGCCCCGCCAGGCCCCGCCCCCGCCCCCAGGCCCCCACCCCGCCGCCCAGCCCCGCCCCCCGCAAAGCCCGCCCCCCACCGCCCAGGCCCCGCCCCGCACAAGCCCCGCCCCAGACTCACATGGATGACAGGCTCTCCTGGGGAGAGGGTCCCCGGCAGCCGAAGCTGCAGTCCTCCAGGCTGGGCTCTTGGGAAGGAGAGAGGGCGGTAGGCAAGGTGCCCGGCGCCCCCCCGGCCCTGCGCCGCTCCCGCACCGGCCGGCCCCTCTCGGCCCCCCAGGGCCCCTTCCTAACTAGGCGGCACGAAGCCTCCCAGACTAGTTTCCAGCAGGAAGTGGACTCGGGGCCTTGGGATGGACCCAGGTGGGAAAGCTCCGCCTCCGGGGGGGACAGGTGGTGCCTCCCCTCCAATCAGAGGGCAGCCCCTCCGGGTCGGAGCTCCCCCTAGGGGGCCAGAGGCGGAGCTGCAGCGGGGAAAGCCGGAGACCATTTGTTCAGAGACAGAAGGCGGTGCGGGGGCCGGGGCCGGGGCCGGGGCCGGGGCCGGGGCCGGGGCCGCGCCTCCTCACAGGAGGGGCCACGCGGGCAGAGCTCGGTGACGGACCCCGTCGGCCAGGCCTGCTGGAGGCCAGAAGGGCCGAGGTGCGAATCCTGATCTAGTCCTCCTGTCTCTAAGCCTCAGCTTCCTCCTGGGGGCCACCAGCGCTTGGGGGCGGGGGCGGGGCCAGGCACCCTCCACACATACCTGTCCGGCCGGTCTCTGCCTGGGCGAGGAGCGGGTTGACGGAGCCCATGGGGGTGCCGAAGATGTGGGAAGAAGGAAGGCTGAAGGTGGAGCCCGCCAGAGAAAACACCTGCGGGGAGAAAAACAGCGGTTTCCCGGCCCTGGAAGGAGAGGGAAGGGGCAGAGGCTGGTTCCCCAGGAGGCATGGCCCGCCCAGGAGCACGCCAACCTGTCCTACCTGGGTGGTGGAGATGGAGGCGGAGGAGGCCGGGAGGGTGCTGGCGAAGGGGGAGCGGCTGAGCTGGGGCAGAGATGAGGTGCCGGTGGGGCCCAGGAGGCTGGAGGAGAGGGGCGTGCTGCACACGGCCCGAAGGACCCCACCACCGTGCGAGATGGGGTCCTTGTTACTGGTGTAGATCCCTATGGGGAAGGGGGGTCAGACGCGGCTGAAGTATTGGCTCCAAGCAACCCCACCGCACCCTAGGCTCAAAGTGTCTCCTCTCACTTGGACACATCTCTTTAATGGAAATCTAGTCACCCTGCCTGGCCACCCTCACAAATCCCCTTCCAGGAATGCTGTCCCTAGAAGGCAGAGATGGAAACAAGGATGGGGCAGACTCTGACCTGCTCTGCCCCTTCTACCTCCCAAGTCCTCCTGACAGGGTCATTTCACTATCTGTCACTAGGTCATGGCACAGACAGACAGACTCCTCCCCACTCTCACTGCATGCTATTGCCCTCCATCTCCCCCCAGGGGAGACAGCAGAAGACTCTTACCTGCCCCAAGCAGTGGGGACTCAAGGCTAAGGCTGGGCAGGGCTGCTTGGTGTCCAAAGGCCCGGGAAGCAGAGGCACTGTTCACGCCGGAACTGACCAGTGATCCCCCTGAGAAGGGTGAGGCTGCTGTGGCAGTGAAGCCAGCCAGCTGAGCCCCAGGGAGAGATGGTGCCAAGGGCCCTCCCACACCCTCCTTGTTCCTACTCCCCTTGGGTCTCCCCGGCCCATGTCGATTCTTCTTGCTTCCTTTGTGTTTCTTCTCCTTCAGTCCTTCAACCACTTCCTCAGAGGCAGCACTCAGTGAGGGCATCCTCTTGTGGCTGCCAGTCCCAGTACCTCCCCCAGGGATATGGGGGGCCTTGTACTCTCCTGGAGATGGCACTCGGGCCCGAGCTGCGCCTCCAGCAGATGTAGAGAAGCGCATGATGGAGCCGAAGCCAGAAAACACCACCTTCTGCTCAAAGACATCCGACTTGGGGGGCTCGGAGGCAGGGGGTGAGACGGGGGCTGTCGGCCCAGGGGGCGTTGTCTTGGGATATTTCTCCTCCTCGGGCTGCTCCAGTTTGGGGAAGGATGAGAAATCTGGGGAGCTTTGGAGGGAGGAGACTGTAGACAAATAGAGGAGGTTTACAACAGGGCTAGGATACAAGATACCTATGTGTGTAGGGAGGGGTATGGGGGTGTGGAAGGTGGCCTTGGGAGGCCACACGGAGGTATAGCCTGGGGGGAGCAGGGAGGACTAGGGTGATGGTCACTCATTTGGAAGTACAAAGGAGCTGGAGAACTCGAAGGGAGAGAGAGGGCAGGAAGGGGTAGTCTCTGTTTTTCTTTCTTCAATATCACAATGAAAATGCCATATAAATCAATAAGACTGGGATTGGGAGGGAACCTGTGATTTCACTCTAAAGGACACTCCCAGAGGGCAGAACTCCATTAGTTCAGGGTAGCACTTTTCTGTGCTTGGCTGTCTACTCTAGAGTATCAAGAGGTTAAGAGATTTGCCCAAGATTGCAGAAGTAGGACTTGAACTCGGGTCTTCCTGGCTCTTTGGCCACCAGAACACTCATATGCTTTTTCTTTTAAAAGGCAGTTCTGGGCTGAATACCAGCCTGGGCTCCAGTCCCTTAGGATCCCCCTCAGCTCCCACACTTACCAGTGGGCTGGAAGGGTCCTCCAGAAGAAGAGGAAGAGGAAGAGGAGGAGGCAGAGGTGAAGCTGGCCACACTTTTCCCACTGCTCAACTTCTTGCCCTTGTGGCTGAGGCTGTGGCTGGAAGACTTTTTTCCTTTGGCATCCCTGCTACCTTCAGGGGGTTCCCGGGCACTGCTCTCATGATGAGAGGAAGAAGAAGAGGAAGAAGAGCCCTGAGGAAGGAAGAAGAGAGAGGTGGGGCTGAGAATGAGGTACATCCCAGTGGATCTTGTCCCGTTCCCCTCCCCGCCCCCATCCACAGATGAGAAGTAGTAAGGGAATTTCTTCATTGCCCCAAAGTCTGAGAGGAAAGCTCCTCAGGGTCCTGGGCATGTCCTCAGAATCACAGGATCATAGATACAGAGCTGGAGGGGACCCAGAGCCAAGTCTAAGCCCCTCATTCTAGGAATGAGGAAACTGAGGCCCAGAGAATTTACATGACATGGCCAGGGTTAGTCAGTTACTAAGGGTCTGTGGCAGAATTTGAAGGCAGGTCTTCCTGACTCTGAGTCCAACTCTCCTACCCCATCCCAGTAGAGGCACAGATCAAATTCCCCAGACTGTCCTGTCGTGCTGACCCCCCTTGGCATGATTCCAACCTTTCCCCCTAACAATCTGACCCAGCCACAAGAATGGCCACATCAAGCTTTGCCTCCCCTCCCCTCCTCTGGCCTCTCCTCCAAGGCTCTGGGGAGATGCCTGGAGAGTTAGGGAACGAGGGCCCCGAGAAGGGATCTTGTAAGGTGCCACTGGCTCTTGAAATCAATGGAACAAAATGGACTGAGACTAAGATGGCGTCCAGTGCAGAAGCAGCCTGATGATGGGGATATCGCTCCTGAGGTTCAGAAGAGCAGAGGATGTCAGAATGGGATGGAACCTTACAAGTTCCAGATGCGGGGAGGGCCAGCTGAGTTACGGGGTACTGGAAACCAGAGAATGCAGAAGCTGGCAAGTTGCCAGCCACCCAAATATGAAAATGGGGGAGAAGAATAATGGTGGGAAAAAGAAGACACCCCCCTACTCTCTCTCTCTCCCCAGACAGAGGCACAATCTTCTCTCTTTATGCTATCCAACAGCTGGAATTCGGAGGCGAGCCAGATGTGGCTCTAATCTGAGAGAAGGGAAGGAGTTCTGGGGGAGGGAGGGTTGAGGGGACAGCGGGACAGCTGGCCATTTGGAATATAGGCATCTACAGACATATGCTTCCAGAGAAGCACAAACGAATGTACAGAAAGGCAAGCAGACACATCACATGTGTGTGGGCATAAAGATGTTTGCCCTCATGCAAGCTCACACCGATACCTCTGTGCATGCTCACGTCTGCCAACCAGGCAGCCAGGGACGTCCCTGGCTCTGCCCAGCCCCGCCTCCTCTCCTCTCCTGAGCTAAGGCCTCTTCACAGAGGCAGGGATGTCAGACTCCCAATCTAGAATCCCCCTGGGCTTCTCTGGGCCAAGTGGGCTCAGCCTCAGGAGGGAGGGAGAGGAAGTCTCTGGCCAAGTTTCCCTCCCCACCCCACCCCCCCAAGCAAAGAAGGGGGAGAGGGAGACGGCTACTATGCCTGGGCAACTTGGGCAGTCACTATGGCAACATCACTGGGGCAACCTGATACCCGATCCCTGTGCCAAACTGCCCTGGGCGCTGCCAGCCTCCTGTCAGGGAGGGGCAGAGATGAAGAAGGGGCCTCTCAGACCCCTGGGCCCCTTGGTTGGTTTCTTCCTGGAGATGGAATGGGGTGGGCTGGAGTGGGGGTTGGGGATGGGCAAGGCTCTGAGTGCCCCTCTCTTTAGGATTAGAAATTCCCCAGAGAGAAGAGAGGAGCCAGTTCTGTTTGCCAGATGTTCCATCTCTGGATGTGGCGGGTCTGACCTGCCAGGGTCCCACCCATGCATAGCTGGAGGGGGCAAGCACTGGGAAGAGGGGCTAACTAAGGTGTTGCATGGGTTAGGAAGAGGGCCAAGGCTAGGGGCAAGAGGGAGGTTATTTATGGGAGGGGGAGGGCAGGATGAGTGGTCAAAATCACTCATCTTGAGATCCTTTCCCTTGCCTGGAGGCAAGTGAACAGTCACTCAAGGGAATGGGATTGGTGGGGGGGCTGATTTCAAAAATTTGGCTTTATCCCATCAGGAGGAAGGCCTTATAATTACTTCACAGGCTATTTTCCTCTAGGAAAGAAAAGAAGGTAACAGTTTCTAACAGTTTCTAACACTCTTCCATGCCTGATTCTGACTTTGGGGCCTCAGTTTCCACATCTGTAAAATGAGAGAGTTAGCACTCAGATCATTTCGGGTGATGTGGCTCCACAACTGATGTTGATAACTCTGAGGTCCACAAGGTGGGGAGAAAATAAGACATTTCTGGTGCCCCCTTCTATCTTCTCTCAGACAGAGGCACAGACACATGATCAGCTGGCAGCCATGGCAAGTGCTCACAAAATGAGGGACTGTCAGGGGTCATCTTATTCAATCCTTTCATTTTACAGACAGAGAAACTGAGTCCCAGAGAGGTAAAGCAGAATGCCCCAAGACCTAGTTAATGACCAGTCAGGGTCACCAGCCCAGGATGCCTGCCTTCTAACAGGGGCTCTTTTCATGACTACCCCTGTGGTCTTGTGCCCTTTTGGGAGTCTAACTTGAGAGGGCCAGTGGGGTTGGGGTGGGTACCTGGGTCCCATGGTTTTCCCTGTCCCCCTCACCTTCCTCACTTCCATCCTTTGCTCTCTTTCCCCTTCCCCAGGGTGTGGAAGGATATCAGCAGCTGGTACCTTGTCAGTGATGGGGGGCACAGGGGGAGTGAGGATTCTGGGGGGAGACTCAGGCCTCTTCTTGTGCTTCTGTTTGAGTCGATCCTTGTCCTTACGACTCTGCAGAGACAAACGTGGGGCAAGTTGAGGTAGAGGAAGACTTAGGAGGCCCAGAGCCAGGTACCAGGCTAATGTGTTGACCTTCTCTGGGAGAGGCAGTCTGAGGGAGGAGCCCTGGAGAGACAGGCTTTTCCCCTCCAATGTTTTCCCTCCTGAAACTAGACTGGGGGCAGGGTTGGGATTTCTCGGGGATGGGGAGGCACAGACAGGTTCCTCAGTGATTCCCAGCCCCTCCCCCTTCTCTCTGCCGCCTACTAAAAATAGCTGGCTCCATTATCATGCCAGCGACCCAGCTCGACATACAATCCAGCAAGGACATACCCACTGGGGCACGGGAGAGAGGCAGGGCAGCACCAAATGAGGACTGGGAAGACCCACCAACATGAGGGCCCCTTCAACCATCCTCGCCTAGAAACCATGCATGGAGGGGGAATGGGGGCAGGGGTGGAGTGAAGAATGACCCAGGGACAAGGACAGAGCCAGGCACAAGGGCAGGGAACAGGACCCTCCCCAGGAATGGGAGCCCAGGAATCAGAGCTGTCAGAACCCCCTCCTCTAAACTCTTCCTTCTGAGGATGAGAATACTGAGGTCCAGGAAGATCTTGCTTCAGTTTAAGTGATTTGCCCAAGGTCACACAGTGGAGCCAGGATTCTGACAGACAGTCTGTCTCCCAACCCTGCCACCCCAGCCATTGTGGAGGGGAGGAGTGGGTGGTCATTGCCCCTTGCTTCTTCCCCAGTGGCACTATGCCACATCCTCCTTTTCTTCCCCGGGGTGTGATGCTCCCACCTGGTACGCATGCCAGTCACATACCTTCTTTGGGCCTCTTTCATGGTGGGAGCCATGCTTTTCCTGAGAGCATGGTGAGGCTGATTGGCTTCTCCGGCCAGCGATGAAGCCACTGTTGCCTCCCCCTGATCCCCCACTGGCGTGCCTCGATGGCTTCTGGCAGAGGGGGGAGGGGAATATGTTGACTATTTAAGGGATTCTAGTCAAACCCTCTTCTCACCAGCCCATGGAAGGGATCATTAAGGTCAAGTCATCTATACCCTGTCTCTGCTTGGGGTATTCCTTCCCTACATGTCAAAAGATCTTTATGGTGTCTAAGGATATTTTCTCTTCCCAACTCTACCATTCTTTCTAACTAGCCTCTAACCTCTCTCCCACATAAAAAAAAAAATTCCCTGGTCTCTCACCCTTCCCAGTTAAGTCAAGAAATCTTCCTTTGGGTCGGATCACAGAATTTAGAACTGGAAAGACATTAGAGACCATCTAGTCTAGCTTTTTCATTTTATGGGGAAGGAAAGTGAGGCTCAGAGTGGTTAGGGAGCTTGTCCAAGGTCCTATGAGTACAAGAAGGAGAGATTTGAACCAGGGTCCGCTGACTTTAATCCAGTGCTCTCGCCACTAGACTGAATTTCAATCAATGGCTTGGCTATTGGAAAAAGTCTACAGCTAATATCCTCTTGGGAATGCTGGGTTGGAGCTGAGAGGGATGGGCAGAGAAGGGAGAAGATCATCCCAACTCACCATCTTGCTGAAGTGGTATTTGCAGTAGCCACAGTATTTGACGTTGTCCACTTCTAAGACCTCTTCCTCACATAGCAGACCAGCCATCTGGGCACTAAGCCCCCCAACCCAACCCCAGGCAAAGTTAGGATGGAGGGCTCCGGTTTCAGACCGTCAACAACTTTCTTTCCCACCCAGCCAGATCATCCTCCACACCCTCTTCTAATTTTTCTGCCTTCTGTACCATTCCTGGGATGTCTGGATTCTGATTATGTTATAAATATATATCGAACCTGGAACAAACAAACCAGCTATGCCTTTTATGAACTTTTATGAAAAACTTAAGAATTTATTTTAGGATGAAAAGACCACAGATTTTGGGCAACCACCTCATTTTATAGATGTGCAAACAGGCTAAAGTCCCACCCCCTGAATTTTTGGGTCATCACGTAGCTCTGGGAGGGCAACTGAGGGCAGGGGCACCATAAGGTAAGGGGAAGGGCTCACCAGGTGACATGGAAGGCTTGCCGACAGCCGTGTCGGTTACAGGTCATGCAGGCTCCTGAGGCAGCTTTGCTCTCCCGGCCCTGCTCCTCACAGATGTAACAAGTCTAGAGGAAGCAACAGAATTATGGTGTCTCAGGGGATGGGGTCTTGAAGGCCTGCTTTTGAATCGAATCTCAGATGCTTATTATGTGACACTGGGTAAATCACTTAATCTTTCTGAGACTCAGTTTCCTCACTTGTAAAATGAGGACAAAAATAGTCACCTGCTTCACAGGATTGTTGTGGGGATCAAATGAGGTATCACAAAAAAAAAATCATTTGGGCTATTATTAGTTATCTTCTTTCCTCCTAATGCTCTTCTGCAGTCTTCCCTCTCACCCATCCCACTTCCTTCTTTTTGGATACTGAGCTCCATCTAAGCCTCCTGTCCCTTTCCAGTCCATTGCCCTTTTCCTTTTTTCTTACCAGGGCTCCTAGTCCCTAATTCTTCAATCTCTCTTTGGTCCTACAATATTGAGGATTCCTGAGGTATAACCCCAGTCTTTCCTAAGGAAGACTTAAGGTCTATAAAGCTTTATTTCTACAACTAGACTGTCAAATAGGCAGCTCAAGGATTATTATCTATGTTATACAGATGAGAAAACTGGTTTTTAAATGACTTTCCCAAGGTCAGTCAGTCAGTACAAGTCAGAACCAGGATTCTAACCCTACTTCTTCTGATTTGGATTCCTGTGCTATTTGACCTATCAAAATATGCCCCACAATTCCACCAGAACCCATTTTCTCTAGCTTGGGTCTTAGAGACAAACAGCTATGTAGCGGAGAAGAATGAGAGGAGGCAGAGAGGAAGGGTGCTGCGGATCTTCCAGCAATGCCCATCCTTGCTCTGGGGAAGCACAGCAAAAGAACATGCTGATTGAACTGAATTGAATGAGATGGGAAGAAAGATGTTAAGAGTGGACAGTGAGATGGACACAGAGATTGATGGCTGAATGGTGGGAGGTGGAGAGATCTGACAGAGGACTGGATGAAGGGAAGACAGAGGGATAGACATGGAGAAGGGTAAGTGAAGAGGGAGTTGAAAGGCTTAGAAAAAGGACTGACCTTGTTGAATCGGTCATGGGGGACATATTGTAGGACAATGGGTTCCATGGTGAGCACATTGGCAAACTGTACCTCGGGGATGTAGAGGGCACACACCACATGGGCCCAGCCTGTGAGGCAAAGAGACCAGCTTCAAGGACCAGCCCTGACCGATAGGCATTCACTCGGTCTCAAGCAGGACCCTTCTTCTCCATCCTGGCTTCTCCACTCCCAACTGCATTCATTTTATACCTCTTTAACATCACTTAATTCATGGTATCACCAAAAATTGCCAGTCCCTCCCCAACCCTTCTTCCCAGGTTAGAAACCTCCAGGCCAAGTTGAGTATCAGGAAGTCTGACCCATTCAGGGGAGCACCCAAAGCATAGATCTGCTTGGAAGGGTTAATCCTCTGGCTGCAGTAGGAGGGGCACCCTGGCTTACCTCCATTGTCCGTCCTCTTCAAGGCCCCATCTTTGTGTGGGCACAGCTCACACCTCTATAAAAAATATAGGATATACATGAGGGATCAGAGAGGGCATTTAAAATCTGGCTAGGGAGAAGGGAGGGCCTGGGAGGAAGTCTGCTGAGCCCTCCCTGGCTCCACTCAAAGTGAGGTTAAAAGGCCCCCAGCTGTGGGGGGAGAGGGACTAAGTGCTGTCAGAAGTAGGAGGGAGGGGAGACTCACGTGAGAGAGGGAGGGTCAAGTGAAGTGATGGCTCAGTGTCTGCTATTGCTATGAGGAGGCATGGTCAGTGTCGTGGATGTTGGGTGTGGGGAACTCAGTCAGGGGTCAGTGTTGGGGACTGAGTGGTGGGGATGTAGGTCCTCAGGAATGGGGGAGTCAGTGTCAGAGATGGGGGCCTGTGTAAAGGACCTGAGGGTTGAGTGTCAGAGATGGGGGAGTCAATGTCAGAGATGGGGATGTGTATAAAGGACCTGAAGGTTCAGTGTCAGAGATAGAGGAGTCAAGTGTCAGAGATGGGGATCCAAGTAAAGGATGGGAGGGTTCTGTGTGAGGAACAGGACAGTCAGCATCAGAAATGGGGGTCTGTGAAAAGGATGGGAGGGTTCATTGTCAAATTTCTAGGTTTTGATGGGGGAAACCAAACACTCAGGATTGGGGTGTCTAAGTAATAGGGTTGGGGAATGGGCACTCAGGAACCCAGGCTTGACCTAAACTTAAGACTCTCCAGCCTCAGCCTCAGCCTTGTTGCCAGGGAAATTGGTGGAGGGTCCAGGGGAGCAGATGTGAGGGGAGCATACTCACCACCCTGGCGGCTCGCTCCTGTGACTCACATTTCCGGCAGAACCAGGGTCCGGTGGGCACCTGGACGATGCCATAGCAAGCTTGGGGGGTGGGGTAGGAAGGGTCAAGTCAGTGCCCAGAGTCCCCTTAAGGACAAGGGCCCCAGAATGGGGGGGAAGGGGAGGGGGCTCTTGAGAGCTGGCTTGAAGCAATTTTCTCAATAACTCCCATAGGAATTGTGAGTGGGATGGGGATACCTAGGGAGTAGAGAGGGTGCAACTTCATAGGGATAAACCAACCTCCTTGGCTCCCATATCTTTTTCTCCACCAATTCCTTGGGAAATTCTTCGAGGGGGTTAACATACAACCACACAACTACATGACCACACAACATCATAACATGACGATCACACAACCACACATTAGACAACCCCATTTCCTAAAATCAGTAGTAAGGCCCTGGGAGGTGGGAAGTCTGGGTCCTTGCCTTAGACCTTTAGATGACCTCCCTCACACACACAATTTCCTCCTAGCCTTCCCTCTTCCCCGTCATCAGAAACTACATCAAAAAAAGGAATATTTATTTACACTCTACGAACCAGTCTTGTTGAGGTTTGCTGTGTGTATGTTATTTTTGGAGAAGGGAAATAAATAGTAAAAGCAGAAAAAAGGGATCCTCTATCTCCTTCATTCTGGCTATGGGGTCAACACAGGTCAGAAGTCACCTACAAGGGCAGGTGCCAGAAAACTAACTCTGGGGAGGAGCTGCCATCACCCACAGCAACTGGGCTCCTGGGCAACACGATGAACCGGAGTAAAGGGGGGGGCACCCAGAATTAGGCTGAAGAGGATGCCCGATCCAGGTGTCTTCTGCCTCCCCCGCCCCTCAATTCCTCCGGGGGTGAACCACCTAGTCATGTGCTGCTTCGGAAACTCCCAAACCCGCTACCCAGCGTCCTACACCTTTCCCTTACAAACATCTCCCGAGTCTCCCCTCTTCTCAAGACCCCTGGAAGTCTGGGCCTCCCCTCAACCTCTAGAGCCCTGAGTCCCTTCTCTGAACTCCCTCAGGCCCCCCTCCTTCTCTAATCCGGAAGCTTGGGGGGGGGGAGGGTTGACTCTCTCTGACCTCCCTTCTCACCACGGAGCAAGAACCAAATCCACCAAATGGGGTTGAGGAGGAGGCGTGGAAAAAGAAGAGTTTTATTCTGGTAACCCCAAACTCGGGAAGGGGCAGGCGGGGTGGGGGCGGGGTGAAGTACACATCAATCCCCCTCTTCCCTGGACTCCCCCTAAACTCATTCAACTTGGGGGGGTGGGGGGGGAAACAATATGATCGGAACAATAGGCGAGAAAACAAAGCCTGGCCGCCCCCTCCTCCTCCGGAGACGGGGGTGAGGGTGGGGGGGTTCCCCCTCCCCCCCTCCCCTTCAGGTGTGTGTGTGCGTGGGATCGGGGCAGGTCCCCCCGGACTCGGGGCGGTCCCAGGAGTGGACGCCGGTCTCCGCCGGCCCGGCGGTGGGGGCGCAGACCCCCGCCCCCTCCCTCGGCCCCCTCCTCGGGGGGGGGGGTCTCGCCCTCCCCCTCCCCCTCTTACCTTGATGGACAGCGACGCTACACGCGTGTCCATCGCAGTAGACTAACGGATTCTCCGCCCAGCCCCGCTCGTCCGAACACACGCAACAACCTCCTACCATCTCCTTCATACTTCCATGAGCTCCCGGGGGGGTGGGGCGGGGGCGCTGGGGGTCCGCCGAGGGGGTCAGGGAGGGAGGGAGGGAGGGAGGGGGGGCTCCTCGGCTCCTCTCCCCCTCCTCCTCCTCCTCCTCCCCCTCCGCCTCCTCCTCCTCTTCTTTTCTTTCTCTTCTTCTTCTTCTTCTTCTTTTTCTTCCGCTCTCTCGCCCTCTGGCCGCCCCCGCCGCCGCGCTCGCGCCCTCATGCCCCGGCGGGCGCCCCCCACCCCAACGAGAAGCTGGCTGTGCCCCGCGCCCCCCGGGCCCCCCCGCCCCGCGCCGAACAAGGCCCCTAGCAGCGGCGGCCCGGCCAGGCCGGGGTGGCTGAGAGTGGCACAGCTCCCTCCCTCCCGCCGCCGCCGCCGCCCCCCCCCCCGGGCGCACACGGCCCCCCCTCACCCCGCCCCCCCGGCTCCCCCTCCCCGCCCCGTCTCAGCAGTCATGGCCGCGGAGCTGGTAAAGTCTTAGGTTCAGAGAACAAAGCCTCGCTTGGTCGGGAGGGTTTCTGTCTTCCTTTTTTTTTTTTCTTTTTTTAAATTCGCGGCCCGGCCCCTGGCCCCGCGCCGCCTCACTGCCCGGCCTGCCCGGCCCGCCCGGCCCGGCCCGGCCCGGCCCGGCCCCGCCGCCGCTTCGGGGGCTCCTCGGCCCGGCTGGCCCGGGGCCCCCTCGGCCCCGGCCGCGCGGCCCGTGTGCGCGCCGACCTCTCCCAGCCTCCCGGGGCGACCCGGGGTGGACCCCTGGGGGGGGGCCCAGGGGCCGGGCCCCGCGGGACCCCTCTCGGGGGGCAAGGAGGCTGCGGACCCTTCCCTGCCCCCCGCCTCCCCGGCGCGCGCGCGCAGGCGCGCACACACCACACACACACACACACCACACACATACACAACACACACACAGAGACACATGCTCCACACAGACACACACACCACACTCAGGCACACACAAACATACATAGACACACACAGCACACACACGGAGACACACCACACATACACACACACCAGTCACATACACAGAGACACACACCACACACACACACACACACATCACACCTCTTCTGGACTCAGTCACACAGGCATGTGAGTAGAATCGCAGACATGAGACTCACTCTTAGTACCACATCCCGTCCATAAGCATTTATTGAGCGCCTGCTACAATAATCATACATAGTAAAGATTTGTAAAGCACCTACTGTGTGCAAAATTAAACAAATATGAAAGGCACTTCCTGCCCTCGGTGAGCTCACAGACTAAAGTCTGAGGATAACATGAAAATATCTGTGTGCAAACAAGATTTTTTTCTCTAATATATAACACAGATGTGTAATATCTCTTATTTTTAAATTTTCATATAGAGATCTCTAATACAACAGGGAGATAAAAATGTGTAGATCTCAAATTGTAGGGAATCAATAGGGGAAAGGCAGTACCTACTCAGAGGCTCGGACTCCTAGGTCCGATCACAGACACAATTCCAGAATGGATGTTTGCATCGATGGAAATATAATCACAAACATGGATATCAGCACAGACACAGACACAGACAGTCACAAACAAATGGGCACACTCAGACACAGATCCAGGCCAAGCTGGAAGTGTGTTCGAGACAGAAACATGGGGACAACGCAAACAGGTGGACATCCATGGACCCAGATCCAGCCACAGACGGGCTCGTGAAAGGTGAGGCGCAGATGCAAAGTCGGACGGACCCGCTCCTAGACACAGGCAGGCAGGAGGCACGTGCACCCTTCTCGGACACAAAAGCACACTCACAGGTAGACTCACTCATAGTCTGATCCTGAGATAGTTGTCTACAGGACTAAGGGCTCAGGGAAGACACTTGCACTCTCAGATTCTCAGACACATATAGACCCAGAGAAACTCTCAGATTTTATATAGACATATAAATAGCCCTGGTGGGCTGATGATTGAGCCTGAAAGGGGAAACGAAGATGTCTACCCCCCAAAGCCCGGGGGTGTGTGCAGGGTGGGTATGGTATATGGGGTATGCATGTAATTGTGATCAGCACCCCCTCCCAAAGGGACGACTAAATAACTGCAGGGTCAGAGGTCACCCAGTCGGAGTGAGCGAGTGGGGGAGGGGAGGAGCCCGGCACTGGGGGCTGCCTGGCAATACTTCAAAGACCCTGTTGCCGGGCGCGCTTCCTGCGGGGGAGGGGCTGGCGTGGGGAGCTGGGACGGGGGGGAAGGAGGAGGGGAAGATGGGGGCGGAGGACAGACGGGGAGAGGGGCTTGATGGGCAAGAGTGGAGACTCTCCCTCCGCCTTTTCTTCCCCCCTCCCCAGGCGGACATTTCCGCCACCTCCCGCCCCCTTTTCTCCTGCACCTGTTCGACCGGAACATCAAGGGGCTGAGAAACCCCCCACCCCCACCCCATCGCGCTCTCCCCCTCCGCTCCGGATCGCTGCCTTGGGGGGGGGGGGCGACAGACTGAGAGAGGGGGCGTCGCCTCCCTCGTTCCCTTCTCCCCGCCCCCCCTCCGCCTCTCATTGGTTCCGCCGCGGGTGGGGGGGGGGGAAGAGAACTTGTCCTTGACCTGGAATCCGGAGTTGGGGGATTTACTTTCTCTAATCCATCCGAGGGGGGAGGATTCCGGGAGCCTCCGCCCCCGAGGCCTGGCACCCCCCGCGCCCCCCTGCACTGGCACGTGGCCCCGTCTCCCTCCCGGTCCCAGAGTCCTCTCTGGGGGAGGCCAGGGGGCGCAGGCCGCGGCAGGGCCCTGGCAGCGGGGCGTGAGGGGCTCCGGAGCCGGCGCCCCAAACTTTCTTCTCTTCCTTCAGATCCCCGGGAGGGCTCAGGCACACAAAGGAACAGCGCTAATAGCGGGTGTCATTGTGGTCCCACTTTTACAGATGAAGAAACTGAGGCAGGTGACGCTGCCTGGCCCGAGGTCATGCGGCTCCTGAGGGCCAGCCGGATCCCGAGTCCAGCGCTGCCGGGACTGAACCAAGGATGGGACTGGGGGGCAGGGGAGGGTGTGAACCAAGGATGGGACTGGGGGGGCAGGGGAGGGTGTGAACCAAGGATGGGACTGGGGGGGGGGGGGCAGGGGAGGGTGTGAACCAAGGATGGGACTGGGGGGTGGTGTGAACTAAGAAGTGCTGGGAGGAATTTCTATTCGTCCATTCTGCTCGTTCCCCAAGGCAGTCCATAGTGGGTGCATTAAAGAGTGCTTGTGATTAACCGAGATGTGTGTGATGCTTTTGCGTCTGTGCTGTTTGTTGGTTGAAGGGGGGAGCTTATCTTCTATAAACACTTTTATTTTCTCTCTACCCAATCAGGGGGTCCTATTCCACAGCTAGACGTCTATTTAGGGCCCACTATGTGCAAAGTGCCGTTAGACCCCGAAGGGACCGGGAACCAGCCGCAATCATCCATCTCTCAAGTAGGGCAGAGAGGACAGGACACAAATAACCACCAGAGTAGGACCAATGTGTAAGAGAAAGAAGGCACAAAACAGTTGAGATGAACTGGGGCGTCGAGAGACCCCAGGTTCAAATTCACTCCCTTTCTTCAGGGATGATGGATTTGGGGGTGGGGATATAATGTGGGAATTTGTTTAGTTAGCTTGGTTATGCAAATTGTGAAGATATTTTTTTTAATAAGGGGAGGTGAGGAGAGAAAATACTTTTGATCATTTACAAAATTTTCCCTCCTCATGCTAGCTGTGTGGCCTTAGACAAACATCTTTTTTATTTTTTTGCAAGGCAATGGAGTTAAGTGGCTTGCCCAAGGCCACACAGCTAGGTAATTAGTAAGTGTCTAAGGCCAAATTTGAACTCAGGTCCTCCTGAGTCCAGGGCCGGTGCTCTATCCACTGTGCCACCTAGCCGCCCCTATAGACAGACATCTTAACACTTTTGAGTTTTCATATCTATAAATGGAGATTTTTATCTCTCACGATCTTGAAGGACTTTCTAACTTAACACGCACACGCACACTACAATGAAAGGTTCAGAACAGGTTACGAATCACTTTTCAGAGGAGGTGGTATTTTGTTCTGGGTCTTAAGAGGGGTACACTCTACATCGAAATGAGGGAGTGCAGAAGGGGGTGAAGCCAATCTCTTCCTGAGAGGGTTGAGACCCTCTCCTCCCTGGTTCGGCAGAAGCTGAGTAGACGGAAGAAGGTGGGAAGAGTAGCTCGAATTCCAAACTGGAAAAGGATAGAGTCCGCCTTTTTTCAGTTACAAGGGGGAGTCACAGTGCTTTGAGGCCGTCGCGGGAGTATGGGGCGGGGGGGGGGGGTCCCCTGCCTTGATTCACACCCAGCATTAGGTGAATCTGGGTGATGTTGAACTTGGGGGCAGGGAAGGTTTCGGGGCGGCCGACAGTTCCCCATTTAACCCGCCGTGGTTAGTCGTGGGCACTCCCGCGGACGTCCCCCAAAGTGTGCGGTCCTAGCCGGGCCGCAGGCTGCTTCTCCCCCTTGCCCCTGGCTCCCGCGTCCGTCCCAGCCCTCATTTGCCGGCCCTGCCTCCGCCTCTGGTCTCTCGCGGCCCGGCTCCAAAGAGGCTGGGGCAGATCAGACAAACAAAAAATTATTTCCTCGGCTCAGCCCGCCCTCCGCTCTCCCCCTCCTCCCCTCTCTACTCCCGTCCCCGGAGCCAGAAGGGGATTGTGGGGCAGGAGCCGCCGCCGCCGCCGCCAAGCCCAGGCGGAAACTCCACATTCTCTGCGCTGCTGGGCCCGCCCGCCCGGGCCGCGGGGCTCCCGCTTCCACCCCGGGCTCGGCCCCGGGGCGGGGGCGGGGGCGGCCCCGGGGGGCCAGGCGGCTCCTCCCGAGAGCTTCCGCGAAGCCGCAGGCGCCGGGGCCAGGAAGGGAGCGGGGGAGGCGGCCGTTTCGGGCTGGTCTCCGCCGCCCGGCCCCGCGCGTCCCGGGGAGCCGTGGGCCCGCCCTCGGCGACGCCGCCTCCCCGCCCCGTTTCCTCCGGAGCCCGGCCGGCCCGGCCCCGGCCAGGGACCTAGCCCACGCCGAGCCGCGCTCAGCCGCGGCTCCTTCACAGCCCGGGGCGCGTCGGGAAGCGAAGGCTCCGCCCCCCGGGGGGCGCTCCCCGGCTCCGGACGCCCCCCCACCCCGCACGCCCTCAACCCTCTCCTCCCCGTCTTATTTTGGGTTGAACCCGGGAAAAAGTAGAGGGTGGATGCCCGGCTCTGGGGAAGTAAGGCCCAGGATACCAGGGCCGGCCAGCCGGGGATTTCCTAGTCAAATTCACAAGAAGCGCCCGCGTTAGTCATAAACGAAGGCATCCATTCACTTCACCAAACAGATCAATAGCGTTTCTCTAAATAGGGATCCAATTTTAGTCTTTGGTGAAAACTCAATTCCCCCCCCCCCCCAAAAAAAAGAAACTTTAGGAGAGAATGCACCTTAACCTGAACAACGAAGTTGAACGGGACTGGGTGTCAGAGCCAGAATGGGAGCTCGAATTTTGAGTAGTAAAGGACCCGTACAGTATTTGGTCCAGACCTTAAGGAGACAAAATGACCCGGACTTGAGTTAGAAACAAGATAAATCTTGGGTTGGAAAGGACTTAACAGGACATTCTAGACTTTAATGGAAAAAAAAGTATCTGAGCTCTCTATCAGAAACTTATAGAGGTGTGAGCTTGACAAGACCTCCAACCTTCTTCCCCAATTCGAGAATCTTATTTACCTTATCCTTATTAGTATTCTAGTGTGATCTGCCCTTCTGTTAAGTGTTGGGATTGTACATATAGTTGGAGGGAAAGATTGGCCTGGTCTAAACTTATTTCTAATGAATTCTAAATATCATTCAATCTCCGTGGATAAAAACTAAGATGAAGGATGGGGGGTAGAATTAAGAAAAAATCAGGGGAATGAGAGGCTTTAAAATGCAGAACACTTCATGACCTGGAGGATAAGTGCTATGTATTTTTCAGGCTGAACATATTTTTTAAGAAAAAAAAACTTACTTTTATTGATGTCTTTTATTTTTAGTGTACATTCATTTCTGAATAGAGCCCTCCATCTTACAGACTTGTAAAAATCAGTGTGGAGTTGCAGAAATAGGGCAGGCCCTTGTCCCCAAGGTAGGCTCAAATGCTTTCTTTATTAAGAAGCCTCATTGGACTGATATCTTATTGTTTGATCTTGCTATCTCTTATACTATATGTTTCTTCCTTAAGGACATGATTTCTCTCTCATCATATTCAATTTGGATCAATGTATACCATGAAAACAATGCAAAGACTGGCAGTTTGCCTTCTGTGGGGGTGGGGTGAGGGAGGGAGTAAGATTAGGGGGAAAATTGTAAAATCTTTAAAAAAAAGCCTCATTGGAGTCATTTAATCTTTTATTTGTCCAGACAACTCTCTGATGCTGAATTGCAGAGATGGTGCTATTCTGTGTTAGTAGGAAGAGTTTTCTCTTCTAGAAATTGCTTATATCAATGAAATTGTAGGTCTGGTTCCTTTCCCTTCCCTTCCCTTCCACCCTCCCCAGAGAGCCTATCCATTATAACAAAGATTTTAAGAAAGAATAAAAAGGGCTTTATGTTTTAAAAATTGTATTCATTTCATAACCTGAATTCAAAAGGAGTTTCTGACACATTAACTTTGTAACCTCTGCCAAGCCACTTGGAGGCTTGGTGGGTCATATTGGACTGAAAACCAGAAAGATTTCCTCAGACTCTTTTTAGCTCTGTAACCCAGGACTCTTTGTGCCTCCATTTCCTGATCTTAAAGGCTCCCCCCACCTTTTTCTTAGAATATTCAGTAACCATTTACAAAACCACCTAAATTTTTGGCACTGTCCCTCTAAGTTTGAAATCTATAA
Organism: Macrotis lagotis; assembly: GCF_037893015.1. Taxonomy (NCBI): domain Eukaryota; kingdom Metazoa; phylum Chordata; class Mammalia; order Peramelemorphia; family Peramelidae; genus Macrotis; species Macrotis lagotis. The sequence continues at coordinate 190,681,755 of NC_133659.1, forward strand.
TCTTATGAAAATCATTTTTCTCATCTGTAAAATACATCCAAGCTCAACACTCAGCCACACCAGATTAAAGCTTAATTTGGAAACATTTAGCAAAATAAAAAAAAAAATGTGATAGAACACCAATAACAATAATGCGACATTTTCCAGGTCAATATGTATCTGCAGGGATCTTTCCATATGATTTCTATTTAAGTTTGACACCACTGAGCTAGATGATCTCTGAAATCCCTTCTAGATCTAAGACCTTTGAATTGGACTGTTCCTTTCTTCTGGGGAGGTTTGGGGCCAGAGAAAGCAGAAGATCTGAAAATTTATTCTAGACTTGTAACTTGTCACAACTGCTTTCTTCCCTTTAATTTCACTGTTGTCCAAGCATAGCCTGGCATTCAAGGCCTTCAGGCTGCTTCAAGTTTTATTTTCTTGGCTTTATCTCTCTCACTGCTCCCCTAGGAATGTTTTACTTAGCCTAAATTGATCCATTCCTTCCCTTCTCCCCTCTTCCCTGCAAATGCCTCTCCACTCCTTCAATTTATCCACCCCAGAATCCCTTCTACTCTTATTTTTCTTTAACTAAATTCAACCAATCCTTTTTTTTTTTCAACCAATCTTTTAAGGGGTTGTTGAAGTTTATGTACTTGAAGAAGGCTGCCTTTAACTATCTGAGGCCACAGTGACCTTCTGTCCCTTCTTCTGATATTCATTTCAATCTATCGAACTTTAAACATCAAATTATATAGGGAACCCAGTGGATTTATAAATTAACTCATTATAATGTCTTTATTTTGTAGCGCATAGTAGGTGCTTGTTAAATGTTTATTGATTGATTATAAGTGTGTGTGTGTGTGTGTGTGTGTGTGTGTATGTATGTATATATGGAGAGAAAAAGCTGAACAGTGATTCCTTGGAAAGATCATTAATATCTTTTATATTTTTATCATATTTACTTCCAAATACACCCCCATTCTGCCATTACACAGATAACTATCCCTCATATGTTTTTCTTGAGAGGAAAGAAAGCCTAATCGATAGCAACTTGTTCCCATAAACCATAGTCCTCTACATCTTCAAAGAAGAAAAATGCATTTTTTTGTCTCTTCAAGAATAAGTTTGGTTGTTATAATTACATAATACTTAGATCTCATTTTTTTAAAGCTAAATGGAACTAAATGAGCTAAAACTCTGGGCCTGGAATTAGGAAAATTTGAGTTCAAATTTGACCTCAGACCTTTACTGACTGTGTAAGCTTAGGCAAGCCCCTTAATACCTGTTTGCCTTAGTTTCTTCATCTATAAAATAGGGATAATATGACAGCATCTAACTTCCAGGCTTCTTGTGAGGTGCAAATTTCCTGTTGTTTTTTAGGCATCTCAAACTGGATGTCTAGGGAACCCATTAAACTCAATATACTCAAAACTGAACTTATGTTTTCTCTAATTACTATTACATCCCTATTACTATTATGAGCAGAACCATCCTCCTAAACCCTCAGGCTGACAACCTAGGTATCATCTGAAATTCCTCACTATTTCTCACCCTGACCCCTGTTGGCTAGAGTTGTCATCTCTCCAAGCTCCCTTGAATGTACACCTCCTTCTCTCCTCTGACATGGGTCATCACCCTAGCACAGGCCCTGATCATCTCATGCCTAGACAATTGTCATAGTCTGATGGTTGGTCCACCTGCCTCAAGTCTCTCCCTACTGCATTCAATGCTCCATTCAGACCCCCAAGTGATTTTCTAAAAACACAGTTCTGACTATGTCATTTCTGTCTCCCAATCAAAAAATTCCAGTGGTTTTCTCTATCACTTTCATGATCAAACACAAAATCCACTATTGTTCAAAGGACTTCCAAACCTATTCCCCTGGGCCCCACCTCTCTAGTCTTCTTATACCTGGACACATATTTTCTGATCCAGTGACATTGGCCTCCTGGCTGTTCCTCAAACAAGCATACCCCATCTCCTTCTGGGCATTTTCTCTGACTGTCCCTTCTGCCTGGAACTCTCTCCCTTAGAGAGGTCCTAACTAAGTCCTAACTAAGATACCAAACCTTTCCCACCCCTTTTAAATTCTAGTGTCTTCCTATTTTCACTGAATATAGCTACTTTGTACATATTTGTTTGCTTGTCTCCTCCATTAGATGGTGAACTCTTTGAGGGAAGGGACTCCTTTTCATATAGTATACACTTACTAAATGTTTGTTGACTATCTGATAGTTGTAACATTAATATACTATAAAAATAAGTGATAATTATTTACACTCTGACCTTTGTGTATGTTGTAAACCTTGTTGTAGTTGAATTTTTTCAGTTGTGCCCAACTCTTAATGATCCCATTTTGGATTCTTCTAGTAAAGATACTGGTGAAGATTTCCTTTTCCAGCTCATTTGACAGATGAGGAAACTGAGGCAAGCAGGATGAAGTGACTTGCCCAAGCTCACATAGCTTTGAAGTATCTGAGTTCTGATTTGAATTTGGGAAGATCTATCTACTGGGCCACCCTATTTCATATCTAGTTCTTAATTCACTTTGCACCATTAGTTTACTTAGTCTTCCCATCCTTCTCTGTGTTCTTCCAATAGTTTCTTTTTTTTTTTTTAGGATTTTGCAAGGCAAATGGGGTTAAGTGGCTTGCCCAAGGCCACACAGCTAGGTAATTATTAAGTGTCTGAGGCTGTATTTGAACTCAGGTACTCCTGACTCCAGGGCCGGTGCTCTATCCACTGCGCCACCTAGCCGCCCCCCAATAGTTTCTTATGACAAAGCTATTGGTCATCTTCAAGAATGAAGGACTAACGACAATAAGGCAAAATAATGTTCTATTTGATTTGTGTCCTGCCATTGCCCAATCAAAGGGCTGCTGTTACAGAAGGAACTACCATAAGAGACCTCCTTGAAGTTCTGTCTAGCTGTAGGGTCACAGGTTATAAATAATTTTGTCTCTGATGTAGGAACACCCCCCCACCCCAGTCAGTATTGTTTTGCAATTTATAGCTTTGGAGAGTTGCTTGAGGGCACTATAAATTTAAACTCTAGGTGAGGGCCACACTTCCAGGATTTGAGAGGGAAAACCAGGACTTCCTTCACTTCCAAGTCAAGGTAACACTGAATCCACTAGTTGATGTTCAGTTATGTCTGATTCTTCCAGACTCCATTTGAGGTTTCTTGGTAAAGATACTGGAGTGGTTTGCCATTTTCTCCTCCAGCTCATCTGAGAGATGAGAAAACTGAGGCAAACAGAGTTAAGAGACTTGCCCGGAAGGACACAGTAAGTAGCAGAGGTTGGAATTGAGTTTAGGAGGTCTTCCTGACTCCAAGTCTGTTGTTCCTGAATCCAAGCATCACTGAGCTTCCCATCACCATCCCATGCAAAAACATTAAAATACCTGCCTTCAAGGAACTTCTATTGAAGAGGTGGATGGAGACAGGTACCTGTAATGTAATTTGAGGAGAAGGAGGCACTGATACCTCAAAGCATTAGGGAAGACTTGACAGAATAATAGAGGCCTTGAGCTAGGATTCTGGCAGGCTGAGCTGAGAAAGGAGCAGGATCCAGATGTGCAGATGGTGGGTCATCCAACTTACTGGAACCTATTGCCTTTTTTGTTTCCTTAACTAGGAGCTCCCTAAGGTCCTTATCTTACTCTTTACATCCCCTTCAATATCCTATAGTCCCATAGTAACTTGAAGTTGTTGATCACTGAACATTGTCAAAGGATAAAATGACATCTCTTTAGTGGAGGATTTAAGGCCCTTCCAGACCTGGCTATGTATGCCCTACCTTTCCCATCTTATTTTTCCTTTTCACATATTTCTGGATTTCTAAGCAAACTGCTCTTTCTGTGCAAACAATTAGGTGGTTCAGTGGATAGAGTGCCGGGACTGGAGTCTGGAAGACTCTTGGACAAGTCACTTAACTCTGCCTTAGTCTCCTCATTTGTAAAATGAGCTGCAGAAGCAAATAGCAAAGCACTCTAGTCTCTGCCAGCAAAAGCCTAAAAGGGTCATGAAGAGTCATGAATAGCAAAACAATAACAATTTTTGTGCAAAGGGGATGAGCCAGGAGAATGGATCTCCTTTTCTTTGAGGTAGATGAGTGGTGAAGTAGATAGAGTGCTGGACTTGAAATCCAGAAAGATCTGAGTTCAAATTATGCCTCAGATATATACCAGTGATGGGGCCCTGGGAAATTTGCTGAACCTTTCAACCCCAATTTCCTCATCCATAAAATGAAAATCTTAGACTCATGAGGACCCAATGAGGTAACCTATGCAGAATGCTATATGACAATAATAGCATTTACATATCTCCTATGATGGGCCAGGCACTGTGCTTTACAAATATTATCAATTATTTGATCCTCACAATAATCCTGGAGAGCAATGCTAGGATCCTTATTTTATAGTTGGGGAAAAAAGGAGGCAAAATGAATTGTGCAAGTTTACACAGTTAATTAAATACCCATAGTCAGATTAATTCTGGTCTTCCTGACTCTAGTTTTAACTCTCTCCTTTTCAACACCTAGTCATCTATAGAAATTTTTGTCATTATTATTCTTTTCATTACACTTGATGGGTGAGAGCAGAATAAAATCCTTTACAGCTTAATGGTTGTTTTTGCCCTCTGATTGGAAGGACTTCCTGAGAGGGTTTGAGGCAGTATAAGGTTAATGGAAAGAGTAATGAATTAGGAGTCATGATATCTGGATTTAGCCCTGTGGTTAGGTTACTTCTCTGTCCCTAAGATAGCATGGTAGAAAGGACCCTTTCCCTGGGGTCAGAGAACTCTGAACTTCAAATTTGGGCAATTTACTTATTTTCTCTGGGTCTCAGCTTCTCCATAAGTAGAATGAAAGGGTGGGACTAGAAAACCTTTGGAAGGCCTTTCAGCTCTAAACCATTAATATTCTCTCTCTTTCTTTCTCCATAAGATGATTGACTTGGATTCGATGATATATAAGTTACCTCCTAGATCTAAAATTCCCTGACATTATTATTCATGGTCACTTAATCACAGGATAAAAGAGAAGTTTTTGAGGCCACCCATTCCAAGTGATACAGGAAAGGATTCTCCCATGAAAACATGTCTGACAAGTGGGCAACTACCTTCTGTTTAAAGCACTCTAAGGAGGGAAAATCCATGATTCCATTTGAATTTTCTTTTCTTTCTTTTTTTTTTTTTTTTAAGGTTTTTGCAAGGCAAATGGGGTTAAGTGGCTTGCCCAAGGCCACATAGCTACATAATTATTAAGTGTCTGAGACCAGATTTGAACCCAGGTACTCCTGATTCCAGGGCTGGTACTCCATCCACTACGCCACCTAGCCGCCCCTCCATTTGAAATTTTAAGAAAGTTTTCTTTTTCCTTCTTGACACTAAACTTATTGTCTACAGTTTCAAAGAAAACTTCTGAAAAGAAATATATGAAACAAAAAACACAGAGACCGATCCTTGCCCTTCTTTTCTGTTCTCCAATATGGAAGATTATTAATACTGCTGAAACCCCAGTCCCAAAGTCTATTGCTATGGAACTCTCTTTTTGTTGAAGAAGATGAATGCCCTGCCTTGCTTGAGGGTATGGGCAGAGCTGGCAAGAATAGGAAAGAGGTGGGGCGGCTAGGTGGCCCAGTGGATAGAGCACCGGCCCCGGAGCCAGGAGTACCTGGGTTCAAATCTGGCCTCAGACACTTAATAATGACCTAGCTGTGTGGCCTTGGACAAATCACTTAACCCCATTGCCTTGCAAAAACTACTTCATATTTTTTTTTTAGGTTTTTTCCAAGGCAAATGGGGTTAAGTGGCTTGCCCAAGGCCACACAGCTAGATCAATATTAAGTGTCTGAGACCAGATTTGAACCCAGGTACTCCTGGCTCCAGGGCCGGTGCTCTATCCACTGCGCCACCTAGCCACCCCGCCTTGCAAAAACTAAAAAAAAAAAAAAAAAAGGAATAGGAAAGAGGAGAACCTTTGAATTTTCTTCAGATTGCTGAGTCTTTAGATTTTGGGCTCTGGTTTAAAGAAAGAAGATTACAGATAACAACCCATTTCAAGTTGCTGAAGGAAAAGACTCTAGGAAGAAGCCCACCCAAGAGTAGACAGTCTCTTTCCTATTCCTATCCCCAGCTAGCTACACCAGACCCTTTAGAGAATTTCACCTTGGATAAGATCTAGGATTCTATTTTTTTCCTTTCTCAGCTAAGCTAAAATATATTAATCCCAATGGGAAAGCTCCTTTATACTGACTAGTCTGTATTCTCCTATGTATGCTTTCTCTGAATTGTTTTGTTCTTGAATTGGATACATGGGTTTCTTCTGTAATAAGTAATACAAGCCAGTCTAGCTTTAGAGGAAGAGCTGGGTGAGTTCTTGCTCCAGATTACATTGGGGGGAGATACACCTGCATTGGGGGGGTACACCTGAACTGGTAGAAGGGGTTTTCCACCAATCCTCCACCCCAACTGCTGAATAGGATAGAAACTGTGACAACATAACTCCCTTCCTCATTCTCCTGCTTTTCTTCTTTCTTTCTTTTCTTCCTTCCCTTTCTATTTTTTTAGTTGGCTCCTTTTTAGGCCTTTCTTTCCTCATTGGATTTTAAGCTCCTTGAGGGCAGGGACAATTTTTTTTATTTGTATTGGGGACTTCAGCATTTAGCACAGTGCTTGAAATATCACAGATACTTAAATGCTTAGCATCTGTGGATAGATTTCAAGGAGTCTGTGAACTTGGATGGGAAAAAAAAATACGACTTTATTTTCATTTATCTCTTGCCAAAAATGATCATTTCCTTTAATTATAAATTTCTCTTAAAAATATTACTCTTGGTGGCTAGGTGGCGTAGTGGATAAAGCACCGGCCCCGGAGTCAGGAGTACCTGGGTTCAAATCCAGTCTCAGACACTTAATAATTACCTAGCTGTGTGGCCTTGGGCAAGCCACTTAACCCTGTTTGCCTTGCAAAAACCTAAAAAAAATATTACTCTTTCTGAGCAAGGATCCATATACTTCATCAGACTGCTACACACAAGAAGGTCAAGAACCTGGTGCTGCAAAGACTTGTGTCAAAGGTCACACAACCAGTAGGTATCAGAGGTAGGACTTGAACTCAGGTCTTTCTGACTCTGAGACTAGAACACTCATATGCTTTTTCCTTTCAAAAAACAACACTGGGCTGAACACCAGCCTGGGCTCCAATCCCTTAGGCTCCCCTCTAACTCCCACACTCACCTGTGGGCTGGAAGGGTCCTCCAGAAGAAGAGGAGGAGGCAGAAGTGAAGCTGATCATGTATTTCCTGTTGTTCAACCTCTTGCCTTTATGGCTGAGGCTGTAGCTGGAAGACTTTTTCCCTTTAGTGTCCCTGCTGCCTTCAGGTGATGAGAGGAAGAGAAAAGAGAGAAGTAGGGTGGAGAATTAGTCCCCTTCCCATATTCATCAGGGAATAGTAGTGGGATTGTGAGAAATTTTTTCCATTGCTCCAGTGTCTGGGAGGAGAGATCAGAAGGGAGATGTGCTTCCTCCTGCCTGCCCTCCCCCCCACTCCCTGTCCTCAGCCTTCCACCTTCAGGATCCTGGACATGATTCTTTCCTTTTATTCACAGAATCATAGGATCATAGGTTTAGATCTGGAGGGGACCTGAGAACTCTATAAGTCCAACCCCACCCCAACCCCATTTCCAGATGAAGAAATTGAGATCTAGAGAGATTAAGTGATTTGTCTAGAGTCAAAAAGGAAGCTAATTGGCAGACCTGGAGTCAGGAAAACTCACCTTTCTGAGTTAAAATCTGTCTGAAGACACTTAGTAATTGGGTGATCCTGGGCAAATCACTTCATCCTGTTTGGCTCAGTTTCCTCATCTGTAAAATGAGCTGCAGAAGGATGTGGCAAACCTCTTCAATATTGTTGCTAAGAAAACCCCAAATAGGGTCATGAAGAGTCTGGTCAGACATAACACAGCAACAACTAGGGTCAAACAGCTAGTCAGTGTCTGAGGCAGGATTCAAACTCACTTCTTCCTGAGTCCAAGTCCACTCTTCTTCCCCAATCTCCATAATTCTCGGTATAAAAGACTGTTCAGTTCTTTGGTTAGCACTATTCCCTCTTCTCTCACCCTTTTTGGTCCCAACTGAATTTGTCCTAGACACAACAATTCTTAGGTCCCCCCAGCCCTACCAATCCCCTCCACCTGCCACTCACTTCTGCTATCAGACTTAAGAGAACTTATAAGTTCCCACTGATGATCGGAGAATAAAGAAAAAAAAATGCAATAAGTCTGAGGTCTGGTATGAAGGAAAGGAGATGAATATAGGATCATGGATTTAGAGCTGAAGAAATGAATCCTACCTCAGACATTGACTAGCTGTTTGACCCTCTTTGTTGATGTGTTGAGTCCAACCAAACTCTTCATGACTCTTTTTGGGGGTTTTCCTGGCAACAGTATTGGAGTTTGTTACATCCTTCTGCAGCTCATTTTACAGATGAGGAAACTGAAGCAAACAGGGAAGCAATGAGATCCAACTCCCATATTCTATAGATGAAGAAACTGAGGCCTAGAGAGTCTTCTTGCTCAAGATCCCACATGTAGTAAGTATCTGAGTCAGGATTCAAACTCGGTTCCAAACTTAATCCATTGTAGCATGTTATCTCTTACCATCTGGTAGGCACTCAACAAATTTATGTTCAAGGGAGCTATAGGTAGTGTAGTAGATTGAAGACTGAAGAGAAAGACCTCATTTTCTTTAACTGTAAAATGGGGGTGATAATAATGTCAACTACTTTTAAGGTCTGTTGTGAAGACCAAATGAAATAATATTTGTAAAGGGTTTAGCAGTATGCTGGCTCATAGTAGGCTCTTTATAAATTCTGATTCTCTTCCTTCAAAATGTTCCTGTGTTCATGTAGGGAGGTAATGGTATAATAAGCAGAATAATATCCTCTCCAGAGGTTTTCTTGAAATGAAATTTGATTTCCAGATTCTCACTCATCCATCCACAAGAGATAACTGCTTCCTCTGGTTTCTTGTTCTCACCCCATAGACCTCTCAGGTCCTTCCCTCTTCCCCAGCCCTTCAATCCCCAGACAATGCTATCTCCTCCTAATCTGAGGGGCCTTGAGGATAAAGCTTTGGGAGAGTTGGGGTGGGTAAAGGCAGAGGAAGGAGCTCTCTTGATCCCCTCCCTGCAAAGGGCCCCCAGTGGCTAATGGGGCAGACAGTGTACACCCAGGACCCAGAAACAAATGCAGATGGAGAGACAGGGTCTTCAGCTGGACAGCGCTTCTCAACCTTTTCAGTTTGTGACCCACTTCAGTCATTCAGTTAGGACAAAGGCCTCGCAGACCACATTTGCCCCTTAAAAAAGAGAGAGAGAAAAAGAAAGAACCTAACCCTTATCAGAATGAATGGGAAGATTAGCCCTGCTTTGGCTGAGATGCTAATGAGGGCTGTCTCAATTAAGTTATTAAGTCATGCCAGAAACCTAAGAATAGATATTGTCATGTTATAAACATTATTATTCTAAGAGACCAGCCTGCAGACCATCTGGAAGGACCTCAGTCTCATGGACCAATCAAAGAAACAGACCAGAATGGAGGGAGTTGCAGGGTGGGATAAATCAGGATAGGCTCTATGGAGAAAGGGAAGGGCAAGAGGGAAGGACTGGGGAAAAGGAATTGGATGTGGCTTGGGACTGGCCCTAGGACTAGAGAGAGAACTGAGGCAAAGGCTATCACCTGAGCAAAAGTATGATTCTTCTTCAGGATTCTCTCCACCTTCTTCCCTTCCCTTTAAATTCTCTTTCTTAGCCAGTTCGTCATGGCTTTACTTGTAAATGACTCCCAAGCTTACATCAAAAGCCCTCAGACTCAACATACCCCAAACATTGACTTTCCTCCCAGCCATTTCCCACTCCCCCCCAAAACTGGCACCTCTTTTTGTCATATTTATTTATGTTAGTGGCATCACCATTTTGCCATCTACCTAGGCTCCAAACCTAGGCACCATTTTAAAATCCTCTCTCTCTCTCTCTCTCTCTCTCTCTCTCTCCATCATCTCCCACACCCTTAAACAACTATCCAATCAAGAAATTAGGAACCTTGTCAGTTCTATTTCTGGCACTGATGGAAATAGAACATTGAGGAGGGATGGTGGGCATCATAGATTTAAAACTGGAATGGATCAGAGTCCAATCCTTTTCTTTTATAGAGGAGGAAATAGATTCAGAATACTGAAGTGACTTGCTCAAGTTCACACAGGTAGCAAAGAAAATATCTTTTCCCAAAACTTCTGGCTGAAAGTCCATTGTTCTGTTTGCTATCACCAAATCCCTCTCCCCTCTGGTGTTGGGCCCCTCCTTTCCTTTCCCATGGCAACCAGGCTACTTCAGACCCTCATTAACTAACTCTCTCCTGGACTAATACTATGTCCTTAAAACTGGTCTCCCTGACTCCAGGCTCTCCCCTTAGCAATCTGTCCTTCCCACTTCCTCACATTAATCTTTCTAAAACACAGCCATTGCTCCAGAACTGTCTAATACTCTCCATCATCTAGCAAATAATGTCTAAGATTCTATGCCTGGCAACCAGATTTCCACAGTCTAAACTCAATCTGCCTTTCCAGCTTTGTCTCCCACTATACTCTTTCAAGTTCCCATGCTAGGTGATTTATTAATTCTAAGGGATTGATCTTCTCTGACTCAGTATATTCTTTTTGACTGACAGACTACCCCACCACTCCTACTCCATCATTTAACTAATTTCTATCCATTCTTCAAGGTCAAGGTAGTCTCCTCTGTTTGATTCTCAGTGGTAAAAAAAAATCCCTCCTCTTCAACTCCTGCAGTGGTTTTTTTTTTTTTAGGTTTTTGCAAGGCAAATGGGGTTAAGTGGCTTGCCCAAGGCCACACAGCTAGGTAATTATTAAGTGTCTGAGACCAGATTTGAACCCAGGTACTCCTGACTCCAAGGCTGGTGCTGTATCCACTGCACCACCTAGCTGCCCCTCCTGCAGTGGTTTTAAAAAAAAACCCAAACCCAACTTATTTTACTTGTGTCTACAAGCTTTATCTCCCTCACTAGACTGTAAACTCCATGAGGGCAGTCATTCCTTCACTTCTCCTCTAGAATTTCTAATAAATTTTTTTTCCCTCTTCAAATAGCTCTTACAGATTCCTGACTTGAAAAACTATTGCTCCTTTGGTTCATCCTTCCTGAGAAGGATTTTCTACCTTCCTCTCTCTTCATCCAAGTTCAACCCTTACTTCAAAACTTTAGTTAAGCCCAACTTCCTCTAGGAAAATTTTCCTGATTATTCCAGCTCACAAGTATTTCATCTATAGAATAACATTGGATTCATCTTTGTATCTTCTAATCTGCAGCTCCTAGATGTTGATTTGTTTAATGAATGAATGAAGGATGAATTAATGAAAAGATTTGGAAGTAGGAGAAGGTAAATTGAAGGAGGGAATCAGATGGGCTTAAACAAAAAAGAGAGTCTGAACTAGAGGGTTATGGAATTATAGGAATAAAAGTTATATGGGACGTTATGGATCACCTACTCCAATCCTTTCATTTTGCAATTGGAACAACTTAGGATAGGCCACCGGACAGATTGTCCAAGGGGATTATGGTACTACTACTCCTTTTCCCCTAAACCCCCCAAGAAAAACAGGGACATGTTTCCTCTGAATCTCTCCTGGACCCAGGACCCAAATCCTAGTATTCTCTGAAGAATACTAAAGGGGAAAATCTTCAGTGACCCTACTTGTGTTTAGATGCATAAAGAGAACAGAGACCAACACTACTTCTACATTAAAAATCTAATTTAAGCTACTTCCAAGGTTCATCCAATACCCAGAATTTCTCTAGATACAACCAGAGGATAAGCTCATCTTCCATCTTCCTCTCCTGTTCTCCCTCTTGGGACCATTTCTCATATCAAAATAAATCTGCTCCTCGACAGTTCTCCTAGGCCCTGTTAGCCCACCTGCTGCTCCCTCTCCCAGTGGGGCTCATCTATGATAACAACTCAGATTTATATAGCCCTTAACAACCTACTTTGCTCAACATGACTCTGTGGAGGTAGGGAATGAAAGTGTTAATTAATAATGCTCCTGTTTTATGGATGAGGAAGTGAGGCTAGGAGAATTTAAATGTTTTACCTAAGGTGTACTGTTGGAGTCAGAGACCAGATTCAAGCTCAGGGCTCTTGACCTCAAGGCCAAGGCTCTTTAATTCAACACTTTGTCTTTCTATGAAGCAAAAGAATTATGACAGAGCATTAGACCTGGATACAGGAAATCCTGAGTAATTCTGCTTCAGCCAGTAGCTGTTGATCCTAGGCAAGTCTCTTAACATATCCTTGATTTCCTCAAAAATGAAATAAGGATGATAATCTCCCAAGGTTGTTGTGAATGTCAAACAAGATAAAGAGCTATTCAATCATGTCTGATTCTTCATGACTGTGTAGACCATAGCTCACCAATGCTATCTATGGAATTTTCTTGGCAAAGATTCTAAAGTGGTCCATCATTTCCTTTTCCAGTGGATTAAGACAAACAGAGGTTAAGTGACTTGTCTGGGATCACACAGCTAGTGTGAGTTTCCTTCCTCCCTTCCTTCCCTCCTATTGCCTCAATAAACATCTGAACTTGGATTTGAACTCAAGTCTTTACTGACTCGGGACTCAGAGCTCTCTCTATCCATTGAGTCACCTAGCTCCCTCTTATGGAAACAAAAACCAAGGCACAATCCAGAGACACACATGGTAGATATATTTAATACATGCTTGTTCTTTCCTTCTCTGGTCCCTAGAATGTTAGAACCGGAAGTGAGCTTAGAAATCACCTTGACCAACTCTCTGATTTTACAAAAAAAAGAAACCCACAAAAGAGAAGTGACTCAGCCTGAGGATTAATATTGTACTAGTGCAGATCTGGGATCAAAATCAGGGTCAACTTCCCAGTCTCCGGGTATTTCTGTCACAGTTTTCCCCTTGTTTTTAACTCAGTCCCTCCTGAGCATCACCTTTCTTTTTTAATTTATTTAAGGCAATAGAGTTAAGTGATTTACCCAAGGTCACACAACTAGGCAATTATTAAGTATCTGAGGTTGAATTTGAACTCAGGTCCTCCTGACTCCAGGGCTGGTGCTCTAACCACTGCCCCACCTAGCTACTTCCCCAAACATCATCTTAAATGAAATCTTCAGCTTGTCCAGGCTGGAGTAGTCAGACAGAAACATCAGAACTAGGAATAAGACCTTGGCATCCTCAATAATATCCCTCTGAAGAGGTGATAGTTCCTTTATATGATGACACTCTCAGAGGTATAAAGAACACAGGAAGCCATTTAATCCACTGGATATCAGTAAGAATTTTCCATCAACACTTATCACTAAAGACAACTCTAACTTTTGCTTAAAGATGTCCAACCTCTTAAGAGATAGCTCATTTACTTAGGGATCTCTCTAGAACCTTTGAGGTGGAAGAAAATTTTGAAGTCATGCCACTGACCTTAGAATCAGACCTTGAATCAGACTTTCACTGACCTTGAATCCAACCTCAGACACTTGACCTTGGACAAGTCACTTAACCCTAATTGCCTCCAATATAGGGCTGTCTCCAGTCATTCTGATTCATATCTGGCCACTGGACCCAGATGATTGGAGGAGAAAGTAAAGCTGATGACTTAGTAAAGCACTCCCTCACTCAAATTCATTTTACATGCTTGTCATGGTAATCACCTCCCTGATGTCATGGTCTTCTTTGAGAATGAAGGACAAATATTATTAGAAGTCATGCAGACCAATTGTTTTTCAACAAGAATTCCCAACACATCTCCAATAAAAGATCATTTAGCCTTGGTTTAAACACCTTCTATGAGGAGAACCTGTTAACTACTAAAGTATGCTATTCCATTTTTAAATCATTCTAATTAGTAAGAGATTTCATCACCTTGAATCAAACTTTTTTTGGGGGGGATAGGTAAATACGGTTAAATGACTTGCCCATTGTCACACAGCTTGTGTCTGAGACTGGATTTTTATTCAGGTCCTCCAGACTCCAGGACCATGCTCCATCCTTGAGTCAGATTTAATTTGCTTCTTACCTCTGCCTTCTGGGGCCAAGTAGAATAAACTCAGTTCCTCTTGGAAATGAGAACCCTTCAAATACTTAAAGAATACTATTATGCTCCTCACCAGTCTTCATCAAGTTGACCATACCAAGTTCCTTCATCCTATTCTCCATCCTCCTATGACATGGTCTCCAGCTTTTTCCAGCTTTTCTGTTTTGTCTGGGTTTGTTTTGATGACTTGCCAATGTCTTTTATTTTTATTATTATGATGGGTTTTTTTTGCAAGGCAGTAGGGTTAAGTGATTTGCCCAAGTTCACACAGCTAGGTAATTATTAAATGTCTGAGGTCCCATTTAAACTCAGGGCTTCCTGACTCCAGGGCTGGTGCTCTATCCACTACCCAACTTAGCTGCTTCTTCCAATATCTTTCTTAAAAAATTAAGCACTAGGAATACAAAGAAAGGTCAAAACAAAACCAAAAAAACCTCAGTCTTTGCTCTCAAGGAGCACCCAGCATGATGGCCATGCTAATGTGACACTCAAATCTGAACACAGCGCTTCGGAGGCAGGTGACCTGAGTCAGAAGAGTATTCCTGTCTTTTGTTACAGTGAACTCTAGTTCTTTTATGCAGCCTGGGATAGTATTAGCTTTTTTTTTTTTTTTAGGATTTTGCAAGACAGATGGGGTTAAGTGGTTTGACCAAGGCCACACAGCTAGGTAATTATTAAGTGTCTGAGGCTGGATTTGAAGTCAGGTCCTCCTGACTCCAGGGCTGGTGCTCTATCCACTGTGCCACCTAGCTGTCCCTAGTTTAGCTTTTTTGATTGTCATGTCACACAGGCCTTTTTAAAATTTTTAAAAATTTATTTATTTGTTTTGAATTTTACTGTTTTTCCCCCTAATCTCAATTCCCTCCCCCCACCCCCCCACAGAAAGTAGTCTGTTAGCTTTTACATTGTTTCCATGGTATACATTGATCTAAGTTGAATGTGATGAGAAAGAAATCATATCCTTACAGAAGAAAAATAACATATAAGAGCAAAATTATATAACAAGATAATTTTTTTTAAATTAAAGGTAATAATCTTTGGTCTTTGTTCAAACTCCATAATTCTTTCTCTGGATAGATGGTATTCTCCATCACAGATACACCAAAATTGTGCCTGATTGTTGCACTGATGGAATGAGCAAGTCCATTAAATTTTATCATCATCCCATGTTGCTGTTAGGATGTACAATGTTCTTCTGGTTCTGCTCATCTTGCTCAACATTAGTTCATGCATATCTTTCCAGGCTTCCCTGAATTCCCATCCCTCCTGGTTTCTAATAGAACAATAGTGTTCCATCACATACATATACCACAGTTTATTAAACCATTCCCCAATTGATGGACATTCACTCAATTTCTAATTCTTTGCCATCCATCACAAACAGGGCTGTTATGAATATTTTTGTACAAGTGATGTTTTTACCCTTTTTCATCATCTATTCAGGGTATAGACCCAGTAGTGGTATTGCTGGATCAAAGGGTATGCACATTTTTTTTTTGTCCTTTGGGCATAATTCCAAATTGCTCTCCAGAAAGGTTGGATGAGTTCACAGCTCCACCAACAATGTATTAGTGTTTCAGATTTCCCACATCTCTTCCAACATTGATCATTGTCCTTTCTGGTCATATTTGCCAGTTTGAGAGGTGTGAGGTGGTATCTTAGAGATGCTTTAATTTGCACTTATCTAATAATTAGTGATTTAAAGCAATTTTTCATGGATTGCTTTGATTTCCTCATCTGTAAAACACCTTTGCATATCCTTTGACCATTTGTCAATTAGGCAATGGCTTGTCTTTTTAAAAATTTGTCTCAGTTCTCTGTATTTTAGAAATGAGTCCTTTGTCAGAAATACTAGTTGTAAAAATTGTTTCCCAATTTACTACATTTCTTTTGATCTTGGTACAGTGGTTTTGTCTGTGTCAAAGCTTATTAATTTAATATAATTGAAATTATCTAGTTTGTTTTTAATGATTTTTTCTATCTCTTCCTTGGTCATAAACTGCTTCCCATTCCATAGATCTGACAGGTATACTATTTCTTGATCTCCTAGTTTGCTTATAATATTGTTTTTTTACATCTAAATACTGTATCCATTTTGATCTTATCTTGTTATGGGTGTGAGGTGTTGGTCTAATCTAAGTATCTTCCATACTAACCTTCAATTTTCACTACAGTTTTTTATCAAAGAGAGATTTTATCCCAATAGCTGGACTCCGGGTTTATCAAACAGCAGATTACTATAATCATTTCCTGCTATTGTACCTAGTCTATTCCACTAATCTACCACTCTATTTCTTAGCCAATACCAATTTTGATGACTGATGCTTTATAATATAATTTTAGATCTGGTAGGGCTAAACCACTTCTTTTGCACTTTTTCATTAAATCTATTAATTCATTAATTCAAAAATATCAACTTTTTATTTCTCCATATGAATTTACTTATAATTTTTTCTAACTCATTAACACCTTTTCTTAAAAAAGAAACTATTATTTATTCATATTTCCCCCTCTCTGTACTGGGTAGTTGACTTTTAGAATTCAGTGGTAGACCTTGGCAT
The DNA here is from genome assembly GCF_037893015.1 of Macrotis lagotis. Classification (NCBI taxonomy): domain Eukaryota; kingdom Metazoa; phylum Chordata; class Mammalia; order Peramelemorphia; family Peramelidae; genus Macrotis; species Macrotis lagotis. The sequence goes on from NC_133659.1 coordinate 190,698,433, forward strand.
TTTCAGGAATACTGGAATTCAGGGAAACTGACTTTCTCAGTTCAGGAAATTCCTTCACCAATCTAGATCAGATAATGGATCAAATTTTGAGGCATATAGAGGGGTAGATGACTTGCCCAGGACCACCCAAAATAGTAAATGACAATCTGTGAACTGAGGTCATCCTCATTCCAAAACCAGTGCATTATCCCCTATTCCAGGTCAAGTTGCCTATTTCACTTTATCCCAATTAAATTTCATCTCACTTTATTTGGTTCATGCTCCTACCATTTAGTGCTGTCTATTCTCCCCAGATTCCAGTTCTCAACACTTTTTTCCAGGCAGTCAGGGTCACCCAGCTAATATATGTCTGAATCCGCATTAGAACTCAGATCCTTCTTTCTCAAGGTCTATTGTTCTATTCACTGTTCCACTGAGCAATCAGCAAATTTGATAAGTATACTATATATGTCTTTAAACAGACTGGGCAGGTTTAATAAAAATGTTGAGAGGTTTTTTTTTCCCCTTCTCCTCCCTCTTTCAATCTCTTCAATTATCGATTTCCTACGTCTTCAGTTGGCAAATGGGTGGAAGGAATCAAGGAATTCCTAATGGAGGAATCAAGAAAGAAATAGATTGAGTTCTCAGAAATTCTCTTCTTCCAATTCTATGCCTGGAAGGGGCCTTTGGGAAAGGTAGGGAAAGGATGAAGACACTTTTGCCAAGGTCCTGTTTGAGGATCTCTGTCAGGAAAGGATCCTTCAGAAGAAGCCCATCAATCCAGGATTCAAATTTGAATCAATCACACATAACCTGTCTACCTACCTTCTCCTACAAATACATGATATTCTACACTCTGGCAGTGATGAGAGAAAAGGGAGTCCTGAATCTTGGGAGAAGAGGCAGGGATGATTCTTACATAATGCTTATGAAAAGAGAAGAGTTGCTTCTTCTTTCTCACTGCAACTGGAATGGGAGAAGAGTGGGAATTAGCCTGAGGCTCTAATCCATCTTTCTGAGATACAGAAGTTTCAGTTGGAGTCAGTGAATCTTAGGTTCTTAGCCTGTGCTCAGTGAACTTAAATATATATATATATATATATATATATATATATATATATTCACCTACATATATGTATACTTGATTTCCCTTATAATCCTATGTACTTTATCATATGCATTTTTTTGACAAGGCAATGGGATTAAGTGATTTGCCAAAGGTCACACATCTAGTAAATGTCAATCTGAGGCTGGATTTGAACTCAGGCCCTTTCTGATGCCAGTACCAGTACTCTATCCACTGAGTCACCCATCACATGCATTTAAGAAGCATTCTTCTGAGAAAGGCTATACACATACATACAAAAGGACACAAATACCCCCTTAACCCCTATTCAGTGCAATCCCTTCATTTTACAGAAAAAGAAACTGAAATTCAGAGAAGTTAAATGATTTAACTAGAACCCCATGTCTCCTGATTTTTTTTTAAAATTTACACTCTATTACATCTTCCTGGCCCACAATTCCATATAAAAAATTACTTCAATCACTGAGAATCTTGTGGAGGAGAAGCAAGAGAAAGGGGACTTTGATTTCCCTCCCCAAGAGAAGCAAATTCCCATTTAAGCTGTATCCAGGGGAGGATTGAGAGAGGCAGAATTAGAATCAAGCACTTCAGAGACTCCTTTTTGGATAATGGTAAAGCAACATATATGAATGGAGAAGTAGTGTTACAGAGAGTGTTTGAGCCTAGATATGCAAGGGTATGTACATATGATTCTTCATGTGTCAAAATGTGAATGTGTGATTTTGTATGTACATCCCTCATGGATCATGAGCAATGTATAATAATGTTATTGTGTTTGACTATGGAAGAATTTAAACAATTAGAACAACTTGCATTTATATTCAGCATTACACTTTAAAACCTCTTTGAGGTTAAGATTAACAATCTCATTTTTTTAACATCAGAGGAAGTGAGTTTAAATGACTGGTCACAAGCTAAGCAAGTAGCAGGTCCTATCTCAAGCTTTAGTTTTCTGATTCCATGTCTAGCAATCCTTGTTAGACCAGGTTGCCTAACTGCAGTCATACAGCCATAAACTTTAGAGATGGAAGTGACCCTGGAGATCACCTGGAGATCCAACCCTTTTATTTTTTACAGATAAGAAAGCTGAGACCCTAAGAAGGGCAGTGACTTTCTTGCCTAAGACAAAGTAATAGAGTCCAGGATTCGAATCTACCTTAGAGCAAAAACCAGCACTCTGCACTCCAAAGTGCTTCCTTTCTGAGAACAAATGCATATATTTGTGCATTTGAGTGGGTTTCTTCATGGCAGATACCTCATTTTATCTATTGTTTTCTGAATCCTCAGACTGATGGGGAGAATGCAGAGAGTGGATATAGGGCATTCCAGAAATGTTCTCCTTCCTCCAGTCTGCCTTTCTATAGAATGGACAGTAGGGATGGGGGGTGTGCAGCATGTAGGTTTTTCTGGCAACATCCCACCCAACCAATAGCTTCATTTAATGGGTGCAGCCTCACACCTGGTGTTGCAAAGGGAAGAAGGGAATGACTCTCCTTCATTCCCACCCAGATTTTGTTGGGAAACACCTGAGGAAAACAATGCTCTGATTGTCTTCTCCATTCAAGGTGGCAATCTAGGGACTTCCTCCTTCTGTATACTGACAATTCCTTCCCGCCCCCCCCCCCCCATTTACTTCCTTAGTAGAAGATAAACTTTTATGTTTCTACTCTCATTCTGATTCCAGCCACTAAACTCCAATTCCCTTTGATTACTTGGGGACAAGCTGCATTCTAACAACTGGATTTCCATTCTAGAAGTGGCCCAGAGAGATTTCCGTACAATTCTATTTTTACTGAGTTTTTCTAGAAGTCTGTTTACTTTTGCTTATTCCTCTTGAGGAAAGGAGCTAAGACCACCTCCAATGTGCTTCTCATCCCACACCTCACGACTCATTTTTTGAGTTGAGAAGAAAACTATTGCTAAGATTCCCTCCTTTCCATAGTGCTCAGAGATTTAAGAATACCAATTCCCCATCCCCCATCCCTCATGTCTGAATAGAGATGCCCATCTCCAAAGACTCCCACTATGTTTCTGGAGAAGGTGGGGGTGGGTAGATGGACAGGCATTGGACTAAAGACTCCCCTACTCTTTTCTCCAAAGACTCCACCCCCTAAACCCTTGTATAGTGAGGACATTGGGGATAAATCTACCAGAACTCCTACTATCCCAAGGAGTATTTCAGGACCATGGAAGGAGGAAACCTGAGAACCCAAAAATTCCGGTTTCTTTTTTGAGGAAAAGAGAGGTGGAATTAGAAGACTTTGAAGGTCCCTTCTAGTTCTGAGTAGTGGTGGTGGCATGACCCAGGATTTGAACCGCTTAGTTATCCACTTTGGTATACAAATTTTGTATAAAAAAAATGTAGATAAAGCAATGGAAGCAAAAAAGCAGACAGGAAAGGGAAATGTTTGTTAGTCTATCCATCCATCCATCTATATAGACCTGACCTTTTTCATGTATTTAAAAGTATCCAGATTTGGACACACATTCCTTACTTCAAGGACTCTTACATAAACACACTGCTGGGCACATTCTCACATTTTTACACCCAGTCACTCCCGGGACACACATTTACACGAAACACACACGCAGAGATTCACATTCACACACTCCCCTCTTTGCCCTCTCCTCCCCCCTCCACGATGTGTGGTTTCCACGTGTGTGTAGGTCTATCTGTGAAATGGGGAAGGGGTGGGTGGTGAAAGGGGCGGGGGTAGAGGGACTGAGCTGACGTCACGCCTCCAGACCACCCAATCAGCTCCTGGCTCGGGGCCCCGGCTCTGGTATTGGGGGAACCAGGGGGCAGTTCTCTATAACGCGGTCCTCCGGAGCTGGCCGGGAAGAAAGGAGCCCAGCAGAAGGTGCCGCCACCGGGAGCCGAGGACTGGGGGTGCGGGGGAGCCTGGGAACTTCCCCGCCTTACTCTCCAGCCGCTTTGTTCCCCCAGCCTCTTCGCTCCTGGTGTCTTTAGGGGGGCTCCAGCCCGGGCTGGGGGGAAGGCGGTTAGAGGAAGGTTTCCTCCTTCCCCCTTCCGGGCGTTGCATCATGCCCCGCTCCCCTGACCGGGTGACCGTCTGCGCCAGGGCTCGCGGAGGACCCAGAAGTCCGGTGGCCGGGCCGGACGCGTGAGCAAAGGAAAGGAAGGGCAAGAAGACGGGTCTCAGGGATTGCTGGGGAGCCAGGGGAGGACGCCCCCGAGAAGAGACCTCCCGTCGAGGGGGGCAATGTTCTCCTCCTCTGCGGGGCCCTTGGAAAGCGCGGGTGCCAGACTGGTGAGAAGAGGACCTTCCCTGTGGGCGACCCTCCAGACCCTCCCATGGAGACACTACGCCCCGCGTCCCGGCCGTCCGTCCAGGCCTCCCCCCGAGCATCGCCCTGCTCCCCCACGTTCCGGAAACCTCGCCGGGGCCCCCAAGACTTCTCCCCTCTCTGCCTGCGCGCCCTGGCCTTCTGCGCCCTGGCCAAGTTGCGGGCCCCCCAACTGGGCCTGGTCCGCGGGCTGGAGGGAGTGGCCGGAGACGGTTGTCCGGGGGAGCCGGGGGCGCGGGCCTCGGTTCTCCCGGGCCCCCTCTGCGGGGAGAGCCGGGCCCGGGAAAGCGCCGGCACATCGGCCGGCTACTCTAGCGATTCGGATTCCGCCCGAGCCGGCGACTCCTCCGACGGCGAGGACTCGGGGGCCCGAGGCCCGAGCTGCGGCAGCGAGGAGGAGGAGGAGGACCCGGGACAGCCGAGCGGCTGCTGTCGCGGGGCGGCCGGAGCCTGCCCTACGGCTCTCCTCCCCGCGCGGGATCCCCCGACTCCTCTTCCCCAGGCCGCCCCCAGCTTGACCCCGCAGCTCAGCCCCCCGCCCGCCGCCGCTCTGTCCCCGGTGTCCAGACCCCCGCTGCCGCCTTCGGACCCCCGGCTTGGCCAGCGGGGCCCGGGAGCCCCGAGAGTGGAACCCCAGCGGCCGCCCCGTGGCCCGAGGGACGAGGTGGGGGCTCCGGGGCCCCCCGAGACCGCTGCGGCCGGCGGAGCTCCGGCCCCCTCGGACGACCCCCGGAGGGAACACTTCGATCGCTTGATTCGCCGGTCGAAACTCTGGTGCTATGCGAAAGGCTTCGTGCTGGACGGGCCAAGCTTGCGAAGAGTGTCTGACCGGCCGGCCTCTTCGCCCTCGAAAGCCCAGGCTCGGGGACCGGTCAAAAAACGCCGGCGGCCGGGGGCTGCCCCGCGCAGCGCCCAGGCTCGCCGCCCCGCGGCCTCGCTCCCTTCCAAAAGCTCCTTCAGCCTCCTGGCCACCTTCCCCTGCCCTCCAGCTCTGGTGGTGGGGGAAGACGGGGACCTGAGACCCGCATCCTCGCTCAGGCTTTGTGGTTCCTCCCGACCTCCCCCAGCCCACCCGCTGTGGAGATGGCAGATAGGAGGACCCGCCATCCCTGAACCTCCCTGCCTCAAATTCTGGGGGCGCACATTGGAGAGGCTCTGAACGGAGAGGGGTCCCTACATTTTTTTCCTTAAGGAGGGAAGTTGCTGGGGTATGCCCATCTTGGGGGGGGGCGTTTGCTGCTCCAGACGCCTGCTCTTTGCTGGGGGTCTCCGGACCCGGAGCCTGATGGAGTCAAGGTGTAGCACCCAGATACCTCTCCTAACTCATCCCAGCGGCACCTCATCCTCCGGGGAGAGGAAAAGAAGCCTGAACAGGCACGGAGAGCCGAGCTCCAATTCTGGGCTCAGTTTTCCGGCTTGTAAGGGGGTAGGATGCGGGGGCACTGCCTCGGAAAACCATCTCAGAGGTATTTAAAGCAAAGACCCTGGGGATGAAGAAAACACTTCTGTTCCAGTGAGAGAACTGAATGGGATGGGGGCCTGGAGAGGCAATCTGTAGCTAGAGGTGATGGAAAGGGGGATCGATCCCCTCACCATCCACCTCCAATTTGGGGACCCCTGGCACTTTAACTGCCCGAATCCTTTCCCCTTCCTCTCCTTACCAGGTTTTTTCTCTTCCTCCAACTCCCATTGGACAAAAGTAGCAAAATTCTATAACAGTCAGTTTGGGGAATTGGGAGGCCTACAACTCTTTATCTCCTCCCCTAACCCCCAGCTCAGCAATACTGGTGACCCCAACCGGAGAGACCCCTTTTCTTTCCAACAACCATGCCCTGCCCCCCTCCTACATCTGTTTTTTGTTTTTCCCCATCATCACTGTTTTTCTCTTCCTTTGGGGGAATTTCTCAAAATGGTGGGGGGGGGAAGAGGTGCTTGGGAAGCTAGGTTTCCCTTTTCCTTTCCCTCCCCTCCCATCTTGGAGGGATGCGTGTCAAAGGGAATTGGAAAAGATTGGAAAAACAAACTGGGCGGGGCTAGGTTCTGCTTCTGAAGGGCTGGAAGAAAGCCCCCTCCCTTCCCAATCTGCCGTCTTTAAGGAGGGGGTGAGAGGCTGTCTCAGGGAAAGCAATGGATGGATGAGGAAATCAATAAAATCTAGACCAAACGAGTTGCCTTTCGAGCTTCCTATGCACAGGTTTCTCTACTTTTGAGCTTGGTGGGAAATGGGGAGGTGTTTAGATGTAAAAGCTGTCCTGGGATTGTTGGAAGTGATGGAGATCCTTGAGGGTGGGTCAGACCTATCCTGGAGTTGGGGGTAGGGGTGGGGGTGGAATGGTGGGGAGATAGAGAACCAAGCAGTTCTTGACAGAGAAAATGGGAGAGACTTTTTCTGGGCAAATTGGGAATAAGTGGTTGATTGTTTCCAAATGCTTGGAATAGTGAATGTTGGAGAGTGGAGGAAGATCTTCTCATTAAAGGAAATAGAAAAGACCCCTTTGCCTTCTCCCTTAGCCCAATTGTCAGGGAAGGGCACTTGGGGGTATTTAGCTGGTTGTCAGAGATCTCTTGATGGATCAGAGGAGGGAGGAGCCCAGGGATTAGGTTTGGGGTCAGAGGCTCTATTTACACAGAAAAGGGAAAGTGAAGAGATAAACCAGACCTGTTCTGTTACCACCCCCACCCCCACCTACATGGGAGCCACTGATACCCCTGGATTCTAATAGCTTGATGATGGAGAGAAGAAAATAGGGTCTTAGAAGCAGGAAGGAACCTACTTAGCCAATGAGAGGGAATTTCCTCCACCTTGCCTCAGGTTGGGATTTTAGCAAGCTAGAGGATAAATTCTATTCCACAATGCCAAAATTCTTGGTCCTCAGTCTTGAACTGAGTTCACTGATTCACCTTGCTCCTGCTCCTGCTCCAAAGAGCAAAAATTAGGGGCACCAATTTTTTTTTTAAAGAAGGAATTACAAGTTGGTTTCTTGAGTGATGGTGGGGTAGTTTGTAATTGAAAATGCCTTAACTCTTTTTGATGAAATTTGGGAAAGGGTTCCTCCACTCCACTTATGGGTGGGGCAAAGAAATTACTCTTGGAAAATTACCTTGGACCACAAAGGGTTTTTGTTTTCAAAATTCTGTGATTCTCTTTTCTTCCATTTCTTTTTGTTATTGGGGGTGAGCAGTGGTTAGGCATAGTTCTCCCTTCAACATCTGGCCCTATGAACCCTAGTGACCTCCTCCTAACCAGCTGTGTTTTGGGGGAGGAGAGATGGGGGGGGAGAAAAAGAAAACAGTTTGCTGATTTTCTTTTGGAATGGCCACCTATGTGTGTGTGTGTGTGTGGGGGGTGTTTAAGGCTGGTGACAAAAGAGGGAAGAGGAATGAGGGAGAAATGGGAAAAGATGTGATTGAAGAGAATGAGAATAGGGGAAAAAAAGAGATAAACTGGGAAAGATAAAAGCAGGGGAAATTGGGAACTAAAGGTGAAAAAATGCTGTTGAGGAGTGAGAAAGGTGAAGAGGGGTGGTGGTAGAGGGGGGTGATGGGGCTAACCTTCTTTCACTTGGTAATGTGCCCTGTGTCACAAAGCTCTCTCAGCCCACCAGAAGTAACAGGAGATGGGGGATGGGGTTGGGGGAAGGGTGGATTAAGGAAAGAAATACTCGTTTCAAACCCTCTTTCCTCAGAGGAACCGGGAGTCAGTCCCATTAATTGGGCTCCTAAGCTCCCTGGAGGAAAAGGGTGGGCGAAAGTAAAGGAGATAATGGTGGGGAGGAGAGAGAACTCTATGTGAGTTTAAACACAGTACTACAAATACCTTTTAATCTGTTGGGGGAGAATCACCGAATGCATTATAGGACTTGGGGGAAACTGGAAAGGTAGGGTGTGTGTGTGTATTTTGAGGAGGGATGTTGGAGAAAGATGGAACATTTCAAACATTGAAGGTCACCAATCTCTTGAATTCTAATATCCAAATGATGGAGTGGAGAAAATCAGATGCTTTCCTGTCAGGACATAGGTTTAAGGACTTCATTGAGATCCTTTTTTTTTTTCCCCTAAAACTTGAGCTCCAAGAGTAGGGCCAACCCAAACAATCACAAACTTAATAGGCTAGGGAGAAAAGGTGTGAAACAATCCCACACCACAGGAGGGACCCAGAACTGCTAGGAAAGTTCTTTATATATTTCTCTATCTGAATCTTTAAAAAAAATTTTTTTTATTAAAGATATCTATCTGAATCTTAATGTCACAGTACCTTTGCATGTTTAATGAATGAGACAGTGGTTCCATGAATGTATCCTTGTGCCTACCTTTGGGTGTTGGTTTGACTCTCTGTTTTGTGTATTATTAGAAAGCATATTGTGACTCTCTATATCTTTCTCTTAGCCTGGCAACTAAGTGGTGAAGTAGATATGAATACTGGGCTTGTACTCAGGAAGACCTGAATTCAAATTTTATTAACTGTGTGACCTGGGCAAGTTCCATAACCTCAGGTTTTTCATCTGAAAATGGGAATAATAATAACTCCTACTTCCCAGGGTTTTTGTGAAGATCATATGAGATAATATCTATAAAGCTCCTATATGAATGTTAAATATTATCAGCGAGCTGAGTTCAAATGTATCCTCAGGTCCTTCTTAGCTTTGTGTCCTTGGACAAACCAATTTATGCTTGTCTCATTTTCCTCTATTACAAAATGAGGAGCAAAATCACATCTACCTTCTTGGGTGGATCAAGTGAGATAGGATTTGTAAAAGTGCTTAGTCCAGGGCCTGGTCCATAATAAACACTGAATAAATGTATATTCCCTTCCCTTTGTCTCCCCATGTCTGCCCTTTATTTCCCTTTTTCTTGATTTCTGTGCCTGCTTTAGGAAGAGCTTATTAAAAGCTTTTTCTGTTCATTTCTGTCTCTGTCTTTCTCATTTCTGTTTCTGTCTTCTCTCTTTCACATTGACATTGATTTGGACATGGAGCTTTGCTTGGTTCTTCTAGGATTTTATCATTTATTCAATAAATGTTTATTTCTTCATGTTTTCTTTTGTACTCAGGGGCTTTCCTACAGTGGGAAGGGAACTACTTTACCAGTCCAGGTCTCCTGCTGCACCCAACTGTTCCTGTTTAAAAAAAAAAAGGCCCAGGAGCCCCTACCCTCCTTCTTTCCTCTCTCACCCTCACCCTGCCATCCCCTGCTGAATATCCAGAAATCTCTCCAGTCAGAGCTGGTCCAACACCTGGCTTCTCTTCCCTTCCCCCCTCCTCCTGTTCCCTCCTTTCCTCTAATCCCCCATCTCCTGGGACTGCTCCCTCTGTCTCCTTCCCCCACCTCAGTGCCTAGGTCTCCCTTGTGTGTGTGTGTGTGTGTGTGTGTGTGTGTGTGTGTGTGTGTGTGTGTCTCTCTCTCTCTCCACTTATTTCACACCTAAATCCTGGACCAGAGTGCTGGAATAAATGTACAAAGTCTTATTATCAGGATAGATAACATGGAATTGTGCCTTATCTTTATTTAAAACACAATGCACAATTTAGTTTGCTATGAGCCTGAGAATTTGGTTTATAGTTATGGTATGGTCCTAGGACTGTCCACTAGATGGCAGATTTTCTCCAGAGCTGGAGACAGTTTGCTTGAGGGATGTAGGTTCTGGCTTGGACAGCGATAATCAACTAATATTTATAATATTGAATTTCGCTATTCACAAGGCAACTTGCTTCTCACCTCCTAGGAATTTACAATATAATTGAGGAGTTGAGATATAGAGTACATATTTTAGAGAATTACCACCTCCATTCACATGTTAAGCAGCTGATCAAGTCACTACCCTTTATGAACACCTGCAACCTCATTTATAAAAGGGTGATACATACTCTGGTTGTCAATGGAGCCCCCCCTCCCACTCCCCTCCAGACTTCATGTTTAAGATGCCCACAAATTTTCCACATAAATACATCAGTGGTTTAAAGTGGTGGATATTTGTGAGTCTCACCACCCAGCTAGAAATAGGCAAAGTTTGCCAAGGCTGGGACAAGAGTAGAGGTAGAATACTTGAGCTTCCTTCCACCTGTCAGGTTGATTTTCATGGTAAGGATTCAGGTGAATGTTATATTCATTAGCTTCAGTGTGTTTGATCAGAGTCTGAAATAGAAATCATCATACATTCCGGAGGGTATGGTTGGCACATATGCCACTCAGTTTACTCTACTTGCCTAATCTGTCCCTCATTCTTCCTCATCTGCCTGTCTTCTCTTGTTTATCATTCTCTCCTCTATCTGCAAAAGTCTGCTCTTCCTTCTGTCTTTCATGATCATCATTTCTCTGACTTCCAATTTCTCTCCTCTTGGTTCCAATCTTTTCTTCCAATTTGAGTCTCCCTTTTATTTATTTCTGTTTCTCCATTCAGTCCCCTTTTTCTTCAATCTCAGTTTCTTTCAGTATTTTTCTCCTCTCCCCTTTTCCCTCCCTCTGTTTCTCTCCTTCCCTTTTTTCTTTCTCCCTTTCACTCTCTTCATTTCTTTTTCTCTGTTTGTTTCTATCTTTTGCTGTCTTTGTTTGCCTCCCTTTCTATCCCCCACAGTTTCTTCTTTCTCTGTCACATTTTTTCCTCTTTGATCTTCTTTCTTCTCTCTATTCCATATTCCAGTCTCTTTCTTCTCTCTCTATCAGTTACACTTTGAATCTGAATCTTAATCTTCCTTCTCTCTGGTCCTCAATCTCCTTCCCCCTTTTTATTCTCTTTCTTTTTTCCCTCAGCCTCTCCTCTTTCTGTCACAATTTTCTTTCCTCTCTATCCCTTATTCTTCTCCTCAGTCTCTCCTCTCTCTTTGGCTCAATCTCTTTCCTTACTGTCTCATTCAGTCTCTCTTTGTATTTGTCCCTTAGAATTCCCTCTTTTTGGCCCCTAATCTCCTTTCCCCTCAGTCCTTTAATCCACCTTCCCTCTCAGTTCCACTCCTGTCTCTGTCCTTCAGTCTTTCTTCTTTCTATCATGCAATTTCATATCTCCTTTGTTCCTTATTCTCCTCTTCTCTCTGGCCCTTCATTTCTCCCCTCTCACTGTTCAAACCCTTTCCCCAGTCTCCCCTTTTATCTGTTCTTCAGTCTCCTCTCTCAATCTCCCTCTCCTTTGACCCTTCAGTTTTCTTCTCTCTTTCTATCCTGGTTTTGTGCTTTCTCTTTCCCTTCAATCCCTATCTCTAGCTCTGTTTCTTCCTTTCCCCTGTTTCTCTTCTTTGTCTCCCAGAATCTTAGTACCTCAATTGCCCTTTTCTTCTGTCCCTCAGTTTCCTTTTCTTTTTCTGTCCCAGTATCTTTCCTCTCATTTTCTCAACCCCAATCTGGCCTTTCAGTCTTTTTCTTTTTGTCATGCAATTTATCCTTTCTTTGGTTTCTCTATCTTCTCTTTTTTCTAAACTACAATGTCTTTCTTTTCTTCTGACCCTCAGTTTTGTCTATTTCTCTGTCTCATTCTCTATCTTTTTTCTCACCCAGTCTCTTTCCTCCACCTCTCCCTCAGTACTTCCTTTTTATCTGTCTCTTAGTCTCCCTTCTCTCTGTCCTTTATGCTCTCTTTCCCTCTGTCCCTCAGTTTTTCATCACAGTCTGTCCTTTTTATCTGCTCCTCATTCTCATTTCTTTGTCTACTATTTCCTCTTTTTTCTATCCCTCACTTCCTTCCCAGACCCCTAGCTTATTTTTTTGTCTCTGTTCCCAAGCTTTTTCCTCTGAATATCCTTCTTTCTCTCCCTCAGTCTCACTTTCTCTGTTTCCCCTCTTTCTTTGGTTGTCTTCTCCCTGCCTTTTTATGCATTGCTCTTCCTTTCTTCTTCTTGGTCTGTGTCTTAATTTTGTTCCCTGTGCTAAAATGCTTCCTGGGGGTAGAGATGAGATGGGATACTGGAACAGGAATGGATGATTTTCAGTGGGAGGAGCTCAGAGGCTTGGCATGTTTCTCCTGCTTGTCAGTAGTCAGCAACAGGCATAATAAAGCACCACCGAAATAGGTTGTCATGGAAACAGGAGGGAAACCTCCCCCTCCCCCTCCCCAGTTTCCCACTCTGTGAGATACAGTGGGAATCTTTGGAGAGATAGTTCCCTTGTAATTCCATAAGGGGATATAAAGAGTAGGAAGAAGTGTGAGACTCTGAGATTACACTGGGATTTGGGAATATTCCTTGTGTTTCCCATTATCAAGAGCTCTGTGTCCTCAGAGGCTGAGCCTTAAGGGAGAATGACAGGCACTTTCTGATGTTCAAATGTCTTTCAGTGTTTTGGGTATGGGGAAGAGGGCCAATAGGAAGACTCAAGAGAATGAGGTGCCTCTAGAGGGGAATTGTGTGTCTGTGTACATGTCTTAGTTGTATAAGTTGTGTGTGTTTGTGGGTATGTACCTATACCTGTGTGTATTTGTGTGTGCATTTGCAGATGGAGAAGTCTCAGGTTATAGCTGAGTAACTGTGTGTCCATTTGTGTGTGTTTTCATGTATCTCTTCTGCATTAATGTGGAATCTGGGTCAGCACCAGAGAGGTGTGGGAGAACTAAGCATACCATCAATTCTTTACCACTGACAGAAAAGAGAGAGATTTGAAGAAGAGCACTTGGACTCTTCCAGAAACCTCTGCTGCTGACCAGAGTGCCTGAAAGGTTCCTCCAACAGTGGGGAAGAGTTCAGGAACGAAGAAGGGAGCTCTAATGAATGGATTAATTAAGCTATGGATTGAGAAGAACCCAATTAGAGCATCACACAGAGGAAGGGGTGCTCCTCTCACTTCCACTAGAGGGCACCAAAGTCACTAGGGATGGCTACTTTCAAGACTATCGATAGCTATTCTTGGGGCTGGATTGTGGTAGTCAGTTCAAAATAGGACCAGAGCCTAAACCCTGCCCCCAAACCTCCATTGGCCTTCCAGGCTATGTGGTAGCTAGATGGCAGAATGGAGTGCTGACTTGGAGTCCTGAAGAACTGAATTTAACTCCTTCAGACCTTAAGTCAGTGACTCTGGGCAACGTCTCAATGACTTTTAGCCTCAGTTGTCTCATCAATAAAATGGGGATGATAATGGCACCTACATAAAAGGGTTGTGAGACTCAAATGAGATAATTTTTGCAAAATCTTTTGGAAGTCTTAAAGCACTATTTAACAACAACAATAATGACAGTTATATGGCACTTTAAGATTTGAAAAATATTTTATAAATATTATCTCATTTGAGCCTTATGACAACCAGTAATTGGTTTTGTTATTCTTCCTTTATAAATGAAGACACCAAGGCAAACAGGATTATGTGACTCATTTGGAGTCACATAACTAGTAAATATCTTAGGTGGAATTTGAACTTGGGTCTTCTGCATTTAATGGCTGCTGCTGGTGGTGGTGCTGGTGGTGGTGGTGGTAGTGCTGGTGGTGGTGGTGATGATGAAGCAAAATTACCAACTTCCCCTTCCAGGCTCTGGAAAATGGCAGTGGAAGTGATAGTAGGAGGAGAAGGTGATGGTGGTGGTAGTGCTGCTGCTGAATCAAAATTCCAAATTCTCCTTCCAGGCACTGGGAAATGGCAGTGGAAGTGGGGGTAGGAGGAAAAGGAAAACTTTTTCATCCAGCTGAGCCCAACTGGAGGGATATTTGTGAGGGATATTTGGGGAGAACCATATGTCTAAATTGTTAGGTGTGTATGTGTGTATGCATATGTATGTATATATATATATGGTGCTCAGGGGGCACAGAAAAGTCCTTCTACTAACTATATTTGTTCTTGCAGAATTCCATAGCATCCTCTTCTGTTCATCTTTTGCTTCCAACTTAGGGAACCGGAAGGAGTGATAGATTCCCAGATTCACCTTTGGTTAGGTAGGAAATTGGAAGATTTCCTTGAGAGATGAGAAGTATGTCTCCACTTCTTTTGGGAGTGATTAGCAGTTTGGGAGACACATATATGAGACCTTCTCAGAAGCCAGTGGGCTTGTCCTTGGGGTCAGATGGGGAACCTATTTTTCAGCTTTCCCTTCCCAGTCACAAGGGTATATGTATGTATGGAAAGTGGGTGGGATGCGGGAACAGAAAGACTGGGAGGGGATGCAGTACTAAAACAGGGTTAGGAGGGAGGGCATTGTGTTTAGGGGGAGAGAGAAAACTATTTCTTTGGGAATATGGCTCTTGGTGTCCCTCCCTTCTGATTAGGGAGGGCTTTACTCATTCATCTCCCATGTCTGATTTCTAGATCTTTGGTCTTAATTAGTGGTGGAACTGGGAGAGGGGCATCTGGGGGATACCACAGACCTGGTTTAGAAGGATAGAATGAGTAGATGTGGGGGTTTGAGAACAGCAAATTCTGCTCAAGTTGGATGCCAGCCGTCAATCCCCTACCAGACAGGATTGTACCCGGGCTTTGTGCCCACTCTGCATTCCACTTGCCACCTCCTCCCTCTCATCAGCTGCAGCAGCAGCACCTTCTCTTGGAGCCAACCTTGGACCTAGCCAAGTTCTACTCAGCCTACAGCTCTCATGCTCACAGCAGTCCCAGAATGGGCATCCCTGCCTCCTCCTAGCTCCCATGAACCCTTGCCCACTGTCCTTTCTCTTTTCTGACTTCTAGCTTTTCTGGGGGATTCTACCATGGGGTAAGGAATACATGTATGCCTCTATCTTACCAATGGGGAAACTGAGATAGAGGAGTCAGTCTGGAACCCATTTGTGAGTTCCTCCACTGAAAAATGTCTCTGAGCCCTTGAGCTTTATCTCATTGAGTTTCTTTGCACAAAGTTTCTATTGGGATGAGAGTAGGAATTTATATGTCTCTGCTAACTCTGCATGGTCTGTATCAGTCTGGGCCCAATCTGGGTTCAGTGGACCCTTTCCAAATGCTCCTTACCTCTTCCCTTTTCCCCCTAACATTTTCTTATGTCTTCCCTATCTTCCTTGTCCTTAGAATCTCTTCTGTGCCTCTCTAATCCCCTGTATCCCCATAGACTTCCCCCTTTACCCATCTCAAAATTTATCTCTCCTTTTTCTGGCAGTATCCCCATAGAGTTTTGTACCAAGGCAAAGCTTCCTTTCCCTCCTGAAGATTTATGATTTTTATATTTCCAGGAGTCATCTCCCTATTCTTTTGCTATCCCAGTCCATTTTTTAACAAAAAAATTTTTTTCATTTTTATGTCTGAATTCTCTCCCTTTCTCTTCCCCTCCCCTTAATATCCTGCTATTTTTGTTCTCTGTATCACAGAGATATACAATACATAGACATGCACACATGTACAAAATGACTCTACTGTATATAACACATGTCTATATATGCATATGGGTCTACATACACAAACACACACACACACATATACACCACCCCCCTCATCATCGTGCTTCACATTTTTTAGGGTCTGATCACACAGTCTGTCGCTTCTTGAGTCAATGTCTTGATTTGCATATTTAATATTTCATCTAAAAGTAGGCTTCTGGTTCCTTAGTAGTATTTGGAAGGAGGCTATCTGTTCCCCTTAGTTTTTTGCCTGCCAAGTAGGCAGGTAGGTAAAAGAGGTGAGCATAAGGTCACCTTATTGTTTTGGATCAGGCCTCAGAGCTTCTTCTTGGCCTCTGGGAGAGGTCTAGTAGCATGGGAAATTATTTATGGTTCCTGCTTCCTTCTTTACCATCCTCCCTTCCCATGCAATGGATAGAGCACTGTACTTGCATCAGGAATACCTGAATTCAAATCTGCTTCAGATCCTTACTAACTGAATGATCCTAAGCAAGTCACTTATCTTCTATTTGCTTCAGTGTTCTTAGTTGTAAAGTGATGATAATAATAACAATGACTTCATGGGATTGATAAGAAGATCAAATGATATATTTGTTAAAAGCACAATGTCTAGACCATAGTGAGAACTATATAGATATTTATTCTTTCTTCCCTCTCCCCTTCTACTAAAACACAGAGATGGTGAATCATTTAGACACAGAGCCGAACCATTTCCTTATAGTCATACAGCGAATGGAGTAGAAAGTTAGGATTCAGACTTACCATTTTTGGTTTATCTACTTCAGGGGTGGGGAATCTCCCCACCTTGGCCTATTGATTTGATGTCAAGGCAACTGTGGGAAGAAACTCGAAATTCAATAAATCTGTAGCTTTTTAGGAGTGAATTAATTCAATGATTGATCCATATAGCTCTTGAATGATATTATAAATATCCAAATAGCTGTTGGCAGGAAAAAATTTCCCCACCCCTGATTTACTGGGTAGTTTCCTCCTAACCCCAGAGACTTGGGATTTTCCATCACTTAAGTCAGGGAAAATCTCTTCTCTACTAGGCAAAAGGTATTTTCTGGAAGATTCATTATCGTCTTCATCCTCTGTCTCCCAATAGACTTATGGAATAGGATGGGCAAGAAACTGGGAGGGCAGAGAAAGTGTGGCAAGGGTAACAGAGTCCTGGACCCAGGGAAAATCTGCTTTCAAATTCAAGTTTTTGCATTCCCCTACAGCTGGGTCCTGAATGACTTTGGAAGAGATACCTTTGAACCTCAGTTTTCCCATCAGTATAAATAGGAAAGTGTCCATCTTTCATTTCCTTTCTCAAGTGGTGGCTCTTGTCCTTCGTTTTCAAAGAAGACCAAAGTGACATCACTATATTTAAGACAAATTACAGTGTGTAATGTGGGCTGATCAGACCAATACAAGCTCAGAAGGCTCTACCACAGGTTGAGCACAAATAGTCCACATGAACAACTTACAGATGTCATGTTTCCTTTGAGCTGCTTCAATTCTGCCTTCCTCATAGAGTGCAGGACCCTCACTGATGAGGACACACCATGCTGGGCAATCCTGTGCCAATGTCTCCCATTTTGTACAATCAATTCTAAAGTTCTTCAATGAGAAGATAAAATATAGTGTAAAAATAGAGTCAATAGAAAAAAGGGAAATGTAATGGAAGAAAGAAAAAGGAGAGCGGGAATAGGCCAAAATATTTCATATAATAAGATTTTTCTTTATTACAATGAGCTATTGCAATGATATGGAAGGGGGGGAAGGTAAGGGGGAATGAGGGAAACTTCGCTTTCATCAGAGGTGGCTAGGAGAGGAAACAGCATATATACTCAATGGAGTATAGACATCTGGAGTAAGAAAGAGGGGGGACAGGGGTAGGAGTGGGGATGTGAATGAAGGAGGAGAGGATGGACCCTGGGGGGAGAGTGGTCAGATATAACACATTTTCTTTTTTACTTCTTGCGGGGGGCTGGGATTGTATGGCCTGTCCGGGACCATAGGGCCAGGTGGATTCTGGGCCTAAGGGGTGGTATGGGGGCTCAGGGCCTCTTGGCCCCAGGGGCAGGGATCTGTCTGCTGCCCCACATCTGTCTGCTACCCTACAGCAGAGTCAGAGTGAAAGGAGAGAGAAAATATCGTACATGGTAGTGGAGAAATACGAAAGGAGGGAGTTGCGATCAGCAGTGGCAATGGTGGAAAAATATAGAAGTAACTTTTGTGATGGACTTACATAAAGAATGTGATACACCCATGACACAGTTGGTGGTGTTGGAACCCAGACTGAAGCACATTTTTTTATTATTATTATTTTTTTGGGGGTGCAGGGCAAATGGGGCTGGGTGGCCTGCCTGGGGCCGCATAGCAGGGTGATTGCTGGGTGTCTGAGGCCAGATTTGGACCCGGGTGTTCCTGGCTCAAGGGCCAGTGCTCTGTCCACCACCGAGCTGCCCCTACTATTATTACTATTTTATTTTATTTTGGATTTTTTTTTTGGTTTTTACAGGGCAGTGGGGGTTGGGGTGGCTTGCATGTCACACAGCTGGGTGATTGTTGGGTGTACGGGCCCGGATTTGGGCTCTGGTGCTCCTGGCTCCAGGGCTGGTTCTCCATCCACTGCACCACCTGGCCATACCTACAATTATTACTATTTTTTTAAATTTTAATTTTTTCCTCTCCCCTTTACTTTATTGCTCAAGTGAGTCTATAATTTTTTTGGGGAGGGGGTATTTTGTTTACTCTTAAGAATATTTTATTAATGTATAAAAATTATTTGTACAAAATGAGAAGTCTGGTATCTTCTCCTACCAGGTGATCTTCAGAATCTTCCCAAGACGACTTATTTATTTATTTATAGATTTTTCAAGGCAATGGGGTTAAGTGGCTTGCCCAAGGCCACATGGCTAGGTAATTATTAAGTGTCTGAGGTCGGATTTGAACCCAGGTACTCCTGACTCCAAGGCTGGTGCTCTATTCACTGTGTCACCTAGCTGCCCTCTAAGACAATTTAAATGGAAGCAATTCAGTTTCCTGACATGGTGCTGGTAGACTGTCCAGGCTTCACAGGCATACAGCAATGAGATCAACACAATGGCTCTGTACACCTTGGGTTTGGTTGTCAGTCTAATACTTCTCTTTCATCCTTTCTTTTGGAGCCTCCCAAATATTGAATTAGAAGTGTTAGGAGATCATATTTAGGGGAAATGCTTTTCAGGTAGACCTTCTCCTAAGGCCTCTCATTGACCCTCAAGAAAAGGTCAAGGGATATTTCTCACAACCCCTTTCAATGCTAAACTAGTAGGAAGAATAGTCAACATTAACTGCCTTCTTTCCTCCAACTTTTTGCAATACAATCTGACTTCAATCTCTTCAATACTCCATAAGCACATCCAATGTCAAGAATGACCTTTTTTTTTTTAAAAATGACCTTTTAAAAATTAGGTTGATATGTTTTATTTCCCCATCATCTCAATTTCTCCTGGTATTTCTTCTCCTTCCTCCATTCCATAAAACCATCCTATGCAACATTTTTTTTTAGGAAAAAGAAAAAGAGGAAAAAGAGAAAAAAATTCAATAAAACTGATTAATGTATCAAAAAATGAAAATATATGTAATGTCCTCCTTCCACCACCCCCATAGAGCTTCCATCTTTGCAAAGGAATTGGGGATAGCATCTTCTTGTATTTTTTCTTTGGGGTCATGTAGCTAATAAATGCAACATCAATTTTTATTTCCTATTCTCAGCCTCCTTAGATCGCTCTGCATCATCTGAAAGGATCGGTCACTTCTATGCCTGAATTTTTGTACTTCAACCCCTACCTCTCTGCCTCCCTTTTCTGTCTCCTTTGCTGAATCCTTTTCATTCTCCCCTCACCCATTAAATATGGGTGTTCTTTAAGTTTCCATCCTTGACCCTATTTTGTTCCCCTTGATATTCTTCTCTAGCCTGGCTTTATTTCTCTCTTACCTTGGTACATAGTAGTCACTTAATAAATACTTTCTGATTAATTGGGTTCCAAATTCAAGTGAAATACCTCCATTTTCAACTCCTCTTGGTACATCTTTTATTTCCAGTATCTTCCCCCATAAGACCAATTAAACATCTTAAGTCATCCAGTTCAAAGTCATCCTGTCTTCTTCAGTTTCCCTATCTCTGAACTGATATATAAGTTAGTCTATCCCAGTTGAGACCTTAGGTACCTTAGTTTATCTCTCTGGGCTTCAACTTAAGACAAAGGATTAGGCTAGATGATCTCTAAGGTCCTTTTTAGTTTGAAATCTATGACTTCTTTTCACAAGCTCCAATGAGTCATGGTTATCTCTCCATGTACATGTCTTTGTTTTCTGCAACCTATAGAATATCTATTTTCTGAGATCAGACATTTTATTAGTTTTCATTTGTGTATCCCCCAGTGCCTAACTCACTGTAGATATTTAATAAATATTTGTCACATTGAGTAGTAAATAAAGTGTACTTTCATGGGGGGGGGGGGACAAGGTGGAGGAGGTAGCACATGAGTTGGAACTTGAAAGAAGGTGGGGACTTTGGGGTGTGGGGGGGGGAGAGACCAACTTACATATGAGTTGAGAGACAGGGAAACTGAAGAAGACAGAAAGACTTGGGACAGGAATTAGCAGGTCTATTCTTCAGTAGGTGGGGAAGGGGGAGAGGGCAGAGGAATGAGGACAGTAGCCTCTGTCTTTGGAGCTTTTGAATGATCCTATTGCTGGGTGATGATGGTAGTAAAGGAGTAGGCAGAGTCTCTGTCCCAGTAGCAGATGGGAAAAATATATATAAGCTGGGGTGTTTTGAGAGGAAAGGGGGGGGGAGGTAAGAGACGCAAGGGGGTGGGGGGAATCTGTGCCTGGGAGACAGACACAGCTCTTTCATTCCACTCCTGGAGGGTATGAAATGCCTGATTGTGAGTAGATCTGAGGGGCCTGGAGGTCAAAGGGAGATGGGACAGACTGATCTACCCCCCCCCTCAATTCCCCCAAGAGAACAAGATCCCTACACATCTCTCTGGTGACTGGAGGGAGGCCAGCACAGAAAGAGTTTGTCTAAGGGAGCCCAGGACTTGGGAGTTTTCCCCTGGGATCCCTCCCATACCAAGGGCCATCCTGCACTATTTGGGATTATGGATTTTGTTTTTTTCAGGCTTGAAATTCAAAGGTCAATATTTGGGTGGGAAGAAATTAAAGCCCCCCGATTGGAATTTGATGGCTGCCTGTAAGGCAGGTTAGAGCCTATTTGGTCTGTCCTTTAGCCTCCAGGTCCCTGTCTCCCAGCTTAAATCAAGGGAGTTATCTTTCCTGATGGGCCCCAGCTAGAAGCATTTTCCTCAGTTTTCTCATAACATTTTTGTTTTAAATCCACCTTGGGGCAGCTAGATGGTGAATGGTAGAGAATGTCAGGCCTGGAGTCAGAAAAATACATCTTCCTGAATTCAAATCTGACCTCAAACTCTTGCTTAACTTGTGACCCTAGGCAAGTCACTTCACTCTTTTTGCCTTAGTTTTCTTATCTGTAAAAATGAACAAGAGAAGGAAATGGCAAACCATTCCAATATGTTTGCCAAGAAACCCAAAGGGGGTCAAGAAGAGTAAGGCATGACTCCACAGCAAATAGGATTTATATTAAATTTTTTATTTGAAATATTTGTGGAAAAATTACCTTATATCTTTATCATGTGATACCTAGTTCACTCTGTGTGGACTCTGCGGCATAAAAGTAGTCCACATTGGTTCAGAGTTTTTTTCCTTAACCTTGTAGAAAGGCAATCTATCTATATATATGAAAATACATCCAACAACTGTAGTATCTATGCCGTCCACAAGGTGGTGGTTTCCCCAGAGCATCTCTGCACATGAGAGTTCCCTGCCCCCTCCCCACCTCCAGGGTCCTGATCATCCTTGAGGAGCTGAACTCTTTCAAACTAATGTCATGTAGTTTCTCATTTTAATCTAGGAAGTTTTATTGCTCAAAAATACTTTAAAAACAGGAACTCTATGTTCTCTTTTCAATCAACAATCGCCATACCCTCAGGACACAGGCATTCCACACACTGTAGACACATAGTTTATTAGATATTGCAAAAATGGAAGAGAGAATGTTAAGCACTTGGAGTTAAACACATGGAGTCCTCTGCTCTAAGCGTTTCCCCAAAGTCTTCCTAATTACTATTTCCATTTTTCAGGTGTTCCTTGGGGATTTTTGAACTATACTTGCTTACATCTGGTGGAGAGGGAATAAGGAGGAGAGGATGTGCTTCCCTTTTCTGGGTCAAAGAATATAAAAGAATGGAGGTGGGGGAAGTGTGGAAATGGCAACAGGTGTCCTTCAACTATTTACTCTACCCTCACTAATCTATTGGGATTCACTGTAGTTGGCAGCCTTCAGCGATTTGAAGCATCTTCTTGAGTTCATTTCTGCTTCTGCTTTGGCATCTGGGGTTGGATATTTTCTCTGTCACTGGTCTCAGTGGTGGTCTTGGCTTTTCCACCCAAGGTTCCAGTTACCTCAGAGGGAAGTCAAGGAAACATGTATTGCCCTAACTTCAGGTAGGAGGGGGGCATCAGTGATCTACCACAAGCAAGGGGTTACTCAAGAAAAGGTTTATTTAGATGGCAAAGCTATAGTTGTCAAACAAAGGGCAAGGTTGTGGTTCTATCTGATTATCCAACCCTCCCCATGGTTGCCCTTGTGCCTTCAAGTGTGAGAGCAGTAATGGGGAGCATGCAATTTGTGCAAAGTGAAAGATCTATATTTGTTATCTTATGTAAAAATAATTATCTTATTATGTAATTTTGCTATCTCTTATACTTTATTTTTCTTCCTTAAGGATATGATTTCTCTCTTATCACATTCAGCTTAGATCAATGTATACCATGAAAACAATGTAAAGACTAACAGACTATCTTCTGTAGGGAGTGGGGGAGGGAAGCAAGAATAGGGGAAGAATTGAAAATTCAAAATAAATAAAATCTTTCTTTTATTAAAAATACATTTTATTGATGGATTTTCTCTTTTCATTAATCATTTTCAGTCATTTCTTTTTTAATAAAAGAAAGATTTTATTTATTTTGAATTTTACAATTTTTCATTAATCTCGATTCCCTCCCCCCATCCCCCACAGAAGGCAGTCTGTTAGTTTTTACATTGTTTTTCATGGTGTACCTTGATCTAAGTTGAATGTGATGGGAGAGAAATCATATCCTTAAGGAAGAAAAATAAAGTATAAGAGATAGCAAAATTATATAATAAGATAATTTTTTAAAATTAAAGGTAATAGTCTTTGTTCTTTATTTAAACTCCACAATTCTTTCTCTGGATGTGGATGGTATTCTCCATCACAGATATCCCAAGACTGTGCCTGATTGTTGCACTAAAGGAATGAGCAAGTCTATTAAGGTTGATCATCACCCTCATGTTGCTGTTAGGGTATACAATATCCCTCTGATTCTGCTCATCTCGCTCAGCATCAGTTCATGCAAATCCTTCCAGGCTTCCTTGAATTCCCATCCCTCTTGGTTTCTAAAAGAACAATAGTGTTCCATGACATACATATACCACAGTTTGTTAAGCCATTCTCCAATTGAAGGACATTCACTTAATTTCCAATGCTTTGCCACCACAAATAGGGCTGCTATGAATATTTTTGTACAAATGATATTTTTAACCTTTTTCATAATCTCTTCAGGGTATAGGCCCAGTAGTGGTATTGCTGGATCAAAGGATATGCACATTTTTGTTGCCCTTTGGGTGTAATTCCAAATTTCTCTCCAGAAAGGTTGGATGAGTTCACAGCTCCACCAACAATGTGTTAGTGTCCTAGATTTCCTGCATCCCTTCCAACATTGATCGTTGTCATTTCTGGTCACATCGGCCAGTCTGAGAGGTGTGAGGTGGTACCTCAGAGGTGCGTTTAATTTGCATTTGATTTAGAGCAATTTTTCATATGACTATGGATTGCTTTGATTTCCTCATCTATAAATTGCCATTGCATATCCTTTCAGTCATTTCTTTTAAAAAGAAAACCCTCATTACATTCATATTGAATCCTCCCTTAGACAAAAGAAAAATAATGAAGCAAAAAGTCATATGTGAAGAAAGCATTTGAAAATGCAGACAACACTTCTAACAGTCTCTTCCCTCTCAGTGATTTTTTAATTACTTAGAGCTCAAGTTCCTTTTGATTTCCTTTGTTATAGTCATTTACTCACATTGTTCTTATGATCATTCTTAATTTATTGTTGTTCTTCAGTCATTTTCCAACTTTGCATGAACCCATTTGGGGTTTTGTTAGCAAAGATAGTAGAATGGTTTGCCATTTCCTTCTCTAGTTATTTTACAGCTGAGGAAACTGAGACAAACAAGGTTAAATGACTTGCCCAAGGTCACACAGCTTGTAAGTGTCTAGGGCTGAATTTGAACTCACAAAGAGGAGTCTTCCTGATTTCAGGTCCAGCATTCTATCTACTGTACCACCTGGTTATCATCCTTCATGCTTTGTTTACTATGTGGGAACTCACATAATGTTTCTCCTTTTCTCTGAATTCTTCCATACGTATTTCTTAATATTCCATTCCATTCATATATCATAGTGTTTTGGGTTTTTTTTTTTTGGCAAGGCAATGAGGTTAAGTGACTTGCCCTAGGTCACACAGCTAGGTAATTATTAAATGCCTGAGGCTGGATTTGAACTCATATTCTCCTGACTCCAGGGCCTGTACTCTATCCACTGTGCTACCTAGCTGCCCCATCATCCCTTTTTTCAATTATTCTCCAACCAATCAATCAATTTTATTAATCATAAACTATGAGCTAGGCAGTATACTAGGTACTGGAAATACACAGACAAAAATGAAGCAACCTCTACCCTCAAGGAATTTACATTTTACAGTGTGTATATCTAAGGGGAGCAGGAAAGACTCATGGAAGAAGTAGTATATGAACAGATAATTGGAGAAAGCAAAGGATTCTAAGAGAAAGAGGTGATGAGAATCAGGGATAGCATCATAAAGGTTCAAAGACAGCAGACAGAGTAATATATATGAAGGGCACTACAGAGATACACCCACTTTGTTTCCAGTTCTTTGCTACCATAAATAATATGACATTGGACATGTGTTTCTCTCTTTGATGTCTTTAGTATCTATGCTCAAATGTAGGATCACCAGGTCAAATAATCTGGATTGTTTAATCACTTTTCTTGCATAATTTCAAATTGATATTCAGAACAACTGGACTGATTCATAGCTCTATCAATAGCATGTTAGAATACTCCTCTCTCCATAGTGCCTTCAAATTTACTCTTGTAGCTTTTTTGTCATCTTTGCCATTTTGCTTGACTTGAGATAAACCCTTAAAGTTGTTTTAATTTGCATTTCTCTTACTATTAGTAATTTGAAGAATGTTTTCAAGTAGAGTTATTTATAATTGGTAATTTTTCTTTTGAAAACTTCATATTTTTTGATCACTGATCTATTGGAAGAATGATTTTTGGTATTATGGGTTTGTATCAATTTCCTAAAGATCTTGGTTATTGCTGATCATTCATTTTAGTTGTGTCTAATTCTTCATGATACCATTTGGGTTTTTTTTTTGGGGGGGAAGATGATTTTCCATTTACAGCTTATTTTTTTATACTCAAGAAAACTAAGGCAAATAGGATTAAATGACTCACCTAGGGTCACCTAGCTAGTAAATGTCTGAGGTCAGATTTGAATGTAAGTCTTCCTGACTCTAGGCCTAGCACTCTAACTACTATTGCTAGTGATCCATATGTCTTGGTTATATGACTTCTATAAGTGATATTTGATGGAAATATTATTCCATTCTATGGTTTGTCTCTTGATTCTAATGATTTTATTCATTATAAACCTTTAAATTTTATATAAAAATAAATATGATTTTTATTTATGATTTCCTCTATCTCTCATTTGGTTAAAGATTCTGCCTTGAGCCATAGTTGTGGTAGATATTTCTGCTTATTCTCTCACATATCTTTATGACATTATCAAGCCACTCCAATATCTTTATGACATTATCTTCTGTATTTAGAGTGGATATCAGTTTGAGCTTATTGTGCTCTCAACTTAATTTCTCCTATACTGCTTTACTGTTTTCCCAGTGGTTTTTGTCAAAAAGGGAGTGCTTACCCTAGTAATTTGTATTCTTGGGTTTATTAAAAAATGAATTTTTTAATTGAGTTTATTTCCTGCTTATCTAGGTAATTTCACAAGTCTATTTTTTTAAGAATCAAGACTGAATAGTTTTGATGATTAGAGCTTTATAATTTGAGAGTTTGTAAAATTCTGTCCTCCCCTCATTTGTACTTTTTTGTTATGATTTCGAGATTCTAGACCTTTTGTTCTTCCGACTGAACTGTTAATGTTTTTGTCTAGTTTTATGACTTATCTCCTAGGTAACTTTGGTTTGACTCTAGATGTGTAAATTAATCTAAGTAGCATCATCATTACAATAGTCTATCCATGGACACTAAATAGTTCTTCAATGATTTGTCTTTATTTCATTAAATAATGTTTTATCATTATATGGTTTTATATGCAACTTAGTAGGTTAGTTTTAAGATATTTTGTACATTTTGAAGTTATCTTGAATAGAATTCCTTCTCCCCAGTTTTTTCTTCCTGTACTAGGTAGTGATTTTGTGAATTTATTTTGTATTCTGCTACTTTTCTGAAGCTATTAATCATCTCAATTAGTTATTTCAATGATTCCATAGGATTTTTTTAGGCACACCATGTCATCTCCAAAGAGGAATAATTTGGTCTCCTCTTCAATGATAACTATACTTTAATTTTTGCTTTGGTTCTTGTATATTATTGCTTCTGTGAGCATTTCTAGATTGAGGTCAACAAATAGTAGGGAAGGGGGAATCCCTTTTTACTCTCGTTTATACTAGAAGAGATACAACATGTAAACAGCTAAATACAATATAATTTTGTAAAAGAAGAAAGCTCTAAAAATAAGGGGACCAAGAAAACCTTCCCTTAGGAGGTGAAACTGGATTTCAGCCTTGTAGGAAGATTTGTTTTTAAGCAATTGGGGTTAAGTGACTTGCCCAGGATCACACAACTACTAAGTATCTGGGTTGGATTTGAACTCAGGTCCTCCTGACTTCCAGGGCAAGTTTCTATCACTATGCCACCTAATGTTAAGGATTGTAAGACACAGAGATGAGAAGGGAGATGTCAGTTATTATCCACATCAAAAAAAAAAAGACAAATCCTTGAAACACTGAAATAACTAAGCTTAAGTTGTGTGTTTTATACTGCCTGCCAAGTGCTTCAAATGGACAGTAACAAATGGGGAATGTCATTTTCCAACATTGCCCAGAGCAAATAAATGTTTTGACTGGACTTGTCCCTTCAATAAGCCCTAAGGCCACCATGGTATTACAGTACAATATAAACTCATAGGATTTAGGACTAGGAAGGACTTTGGAGATTATCTAGTCTAATTCAATTATTTTACAGATAAGGAAACTGAGGTACTACTAGAGAATGGAAGTGACTTCTTTTTTTTTTGTTTTGTTTTGTTTTAGGTTTTTGCAAGGCAATGGGGTTAAGTGGCTTGCCCAAGGCCACACAGCTAGGTAATTATTAAGTGTCTGAGGTCGGATTTGAACTCAGGTACTCCTGACTCCAGGGCCGGTGCTCTATCCACTGTGCCACCTAGCTGCCCCTTGGAAGTGACTTCTTAATCTTTGATTTCTTCCCTTTACTCTTTCACTACAGTTCAGACAAACTGGCCTACTTTCTGCCTCTTACACAGGGCATGTCCGCCATGCCAACAATAAATTTTTTTCCCTTCCTGTCACTTCTTAGAAATCCCAACTTCCTTTTAAACTCAGCTCAAATGTAAGTCCCATGATCCCTACCGTTTTCCCTACCTTTAGAAGGAATACATCCCTGTCCCTCAGAAATTAGCTTGTATGTCTTTTGAATTTACTTATTTATAATTAGCTAGGGTGATTTCCTTTGAGTGGATGGAGTTCTGGACCTGAAATCAGGAAGACCTGATTTGAAATCTTGCCATAGGTATTGATTAGAAGATTGACTCTGAGCTTGATCATTTAACTTATTATTATATATGTTTGTATCATTTCTCCCAACAGACTATAAACTCTTTGAAGGTAGGAATGAGTGTTGTTTTTTTTTTTTTAAGTCTTTATAGCCCCAGTGGCTAC
Organism: Macrotis lagotis; assembly: GCF_037893015.1. NCBI lineage: Eukaryota > Metazoa > Chordata > Mammalia > Peramelemorphia > Peramelidae > Macrotis > Macrotis lagotis. The sequence continues at coordinate 190,726,274 of NC_133659.1, forward strand.
TATAGGGCTTGGCATGTATTAGGTAATTAATAAATTCTTGTTGATTTATTGATTGATTGCCCAAGGGTACACAGGTTATAAATCTCAGGCTAGATGGCACAGTGGATAGAGCACCGGCCCTGGCGTCAGGAGTACCTGAGTTCAAATCCGGCCTCAGACACTTAATAATTACCTAGCTGTGTGGCCTTGGGCAAGCCACTTAACCCCATTGCCTAGCAAAAAATAAAAAATAAAAATAAATAAATCTCAGTTCAGGATTGTACTTTGGTCCTCTGATTAAGTTCATTGTTATTTTTACTATTTCACATGAACTCTCAATAATAGAGATAGTTAAGGAAAAACCAGCATCACTAAGATTAAATGATGTTCAGAAGCCTCTATTTAGGAAAGCAGGCAAGGAAGTGTGTCATGTATTTTAGAAAAGTTTTCATTAAAAGCTATCAAAATGACAGTTAGGATACTTTCAGCTATGCAGAAAACTGCTCTCAGGATTATTGATTTAAAACTTGAAGGCATCTTGGGAATTCTCTTGAGGCCTAAAGAGGACAATAAACATGAAAACTGAAGGAGAATTAGTGGAAGAGCCAGTTTTGAAAATCTGAACTCAGTCTTTGAACTCCCAATGCAGTGCTCTTGCCCCAAAGTTCCAGACAGCTTTAGTTTTATTCCAGTTATTCACAGTCTCTCCCATACTAGACTGTAAGCTTCTAAAGAGCAAAGGAATATCTTGTGAGTCTTAATATCTAATTCTCATGACAATGAGAAAGTGACATTTTCATTCAATAATCACCTATAGTTATCCCTTGCACATCTCTGGGGTAAAGGTCACTGTGCCCCCCACAATCTGGAAAATCTATGTAATATTTTTTGACCCTCCCTTCATACCAGAGAAGAAGTCTGAATTATTATGGTATTAAAAATGAAATATGCATTTCTGAGTTTCCAAACTTTTACTTTTTCATCTGCTGACCTTCATATGTTGTCTTTGGCTTCTGCAAAACTTCCCCAAATCCCAATTTAATTTCTTATGCTGACCCATGATATATCGAAACTATAATAGGGAAAGTCACTATGTGGAAGGGATAACTGTACTTTGTGTGTGGCTATATTGGATATTTTGCAGAAATTATGCACCTGTTGAATTAACTAATCAATCAATTGCAAAATGTGACACTCCCAAGTTAATAATAATAGTAATGGGCAGCTAGGTACAGTGGATAGAGTACCAGACCTGGAATCAGAATGAAAGGAGTTCAAATCTAACTAACCTTAGACACTTGAGATTTACTGGCTGTGATCCTGGGCAAGTCACTTCAACTCAATTATCTAATCAAAAAAAATTATTAAAATAAAATGAGCACCTAAGTACTTTATAAATATGATCTCATATCATCCTCACAAATGTTAGGGCATTCATTTATTAATGGAAGAAGAATAGGAGAAGAGAAGACAAGGACTGGGTGGGCTATGATAGTTTTAAAGGAGATTATTTTCCTGGTCATTGAGATTCCTTTTTACTCTGAAACTGATTCTGTGATCCCAAGCCAAGGGACACCATCTTCCTTGGCCAGGGACTACTTGGTAGCTACTGTCATTCAGGCTTTAGTAGTGGGTCCTTGCTAATCATCTAAGAGGCAAATATGAAGAACTCTTCCCAAAAGTGCCTAAGCTGTTGACTGAAAAATAACAGATGCTTATTTGCAAGGCACTTTACATATCATTTGCATGCTGTTTTGAATTCCATTTGCATGCTGCTCCCTTAAAGTCTGAGCAGATAGTCATTTAACCCTTATTCCTCCCCCACATACCCCTCCCACTCTCCTTCCCATCCCTGAAAATTTTCTGTCCCTGGTTTTCTATTTCTAGTGCCCTCTAGGGCTCTGTTTACTTTTGATCATTCAATTGAACATTGATCCAATCAATTAATGATCTTTTTTTGTTTAGTATCTACTATAGGCACTGAGAATAGAAATATAGCATTAGAATAGAATATGGAATAGAAATACAGCATTCCTACAGGAATGACAAGGACAAGTATAGGTGAAAGAGAGCATTGATCAATAGGGTCCAGTCCTTCAAACATGCACAGCGTGCTCTGCTTTCTGTGAAATCTCCTTGAGGGTTTGGAAAACCTGTTTCTGGGAACATGAAAGACCTTGTTCTCCACTTCAGAGCATGCGCAAATATTCTATGACTATTTTCTCTCATCTTACTCCATGATGACAAATACTTCTAGTTGGCTGCTGAACCAGAACTGTATGTACTCAGAAAAGACTCTAATTCAATCTCTTTCTTGGTGATGAACCTCCAGGTGGCGAAGGGGAGCTTTGACTGTCATATCTCCTCCTTATAAGGGGCTGCAGTGTGACTTGTGAAATGTAGCCTTGATATTTCTTCTATCCCTATTATGTTTCTTCTTTCCTAATCTCAGATAAAGGTGCATTGGAGACTGAATGATCTTTTGAGTCTCAAAGTTTTGGAATCAACAGTGAGAAGGCAACAGAAGTCCTGAGATGTACAGCCTTGGTGGAGACTATGGTACCTCTGGAACTGAGCTGGGTGAGGAAGCAGGGCAGCTACAAGGAGCCACCTGCAAAACCCAGCTCAACAGTGAATTAACCCATCAGCTGAGTCATAAGCAAGGGAATGGGTGTTGCCTCAACAGTGAACTTGTAAGACCATTGTTTCTAATTATTACTCTCCCAGGGACCAAAGTGTTGGGAAGAATTTTATAAATATTATGTCATTTGATCCTCACAACAACTTTTATAGTAAAGGAAAGTGAGCCAGAGGTTAAATGACTTACCCGAGGTAGATAGCTAGTAGTTTTGAGGCAAATTTGTACTCAGTTCTTCCTGACTCCAGAATTCTTATTCAAAGAACCTCAGGAGGGGAGAGTGTGACTCAAATTTGTTTAGGCATAGTTTTATACTTCAGGTCTTAATAATTCTCAGTAAATATTCCTTTATAAAAGTTAATAAATGTTAATAACTTATTAATTATATCAAAGAAATATCAACTGGTTAAATGAGACTGGGCAGATACAAGCCATCTCTGATAAATTATATTGGGGCAGTAATACTTGTTGATTGATATTTGGAAGAACCTGCTGGAAGAAGGGCTTAAATCAATAGCAGAACTCTACAGCCCTTCTGAGATACCTCCTAGAATCCAGAGGAGAGATGGCGTAGTAGCTTTATTCTGGGAACCCAAATCACCAATACTCATTTAGCTTGGGAAAAATAGTTCCAGTGTCTTGCTTCATAATAATATGCAGAATAATTAAAAAAGAGATATAAAACAAATAGTTGAATACTTTTCTTCACATAGTTTTCACATAGAAGTTTTCACAAAGAAGATTGTGCTTGAACTGTGTCTTAAAGAAAGGAAAAGTTTCTATGAGACAGAGATGAGGAAGAAGTATGTTGCTGTCATGGAGGACAGCCAGTGCAGTGGCATGGTGATGAGAGATGGAGTGTTATGTGTGAAGAATAGAGAGAAGACCAACTGGGTTAGGATGCAGAGGGGGTTCCATGTATAATTGGGCTAGAAAGATAGGAAGGACTTTGAAAATTAAACAAGATTATATTTAATACGAGAGGCAACAGGAAGCCATTTGAGTCTACTGAGTAGGAGAAAATCCCTTTGATAGTATTGTGAAGGATGGACTGAAGTGGGGAGAGAGTAGAGGAAGAGAGAGCAACTAGGAAACCTTTGCAAAAATCTAGGGGAGAGGTGTCAATGTCCTGAACTAAGTTGGCATCTGTGTGGATAGTGAGACAGGGTCAGACAGGAGAGATGTTATCAAGATAGAAACAGCAAGCTTTGGCAATTAATTGCATACATGGGATACTGGAGAGTGAAAAATCAAGGACAATGCCAAGATTACAAATATGGGAGTTTGGAGGGTTGGTTGTGCCTTTCTCAGAAATAGGGGAGTCTGGAGAAGGAAAGAATTTGGGAGAGAAGGATAATGCCTATATTGTACATGTTGAGTTTGAGTTCTGTTGTGGTCATCTAGTTTAAAATATCTAATTGGGGAGGTGGAACCAATATGACAAAGTCAAGGCAGAGACTGTTGACCTGAGCTCCATTCAACTTTAAAACAATGCCTCAAAGCAAATTCTGGAGTGGCAGAATCAATAAAAGGAAAGGGCAAAACAATCTTACAATCCAAGAAAATTTAGAAGTTTAGTAGGGAAGGTCTATATCATTGAGGTGAGAATAGAGTATATAGCACAGTGTAGGTCATATCTTGGCAAGCCAGTAAGCAGGCTTTAGGGGGGCAATTGAATCATCAGAATCAGCTTCTAGAGCTCTCAGCCCACAGAGGTTAAGAGGGTGAATCAGAAAACTGATCAATGCCCTTTAGTGGGCATTGGGTGCAGGACTCTGTGGCATTGTCTATACTTGGTTCTTGGTCTCAATCCCAGGGCAAGAATGAGCCCTAACACACTGGAGTGTGTAAACAAAGGTGAGTGGTCACAGTTCCAGAGCAGAACAGAGTTCTTGTTGCTCAGAGACCAGAGTACAGGTCAGGAGAGCAATGACCATTTCTTCTTAGATCATACTTTTCTTAGGGGAATTAAAAACCCTGCCTCAGGGTTAATTCTGAAAATAGCAGCATAAAAAACCTGAAGTTTAGGATAGTGCCTTCTTCATTCTTGGAATAGAGCCCAACTTAAACATAAAGTTAAAAGTAAAAAAAATAAACTGGAAAAATAAACATACAACAACAACAACAAAGACCCTAATAATAGAAAGTTACTATGGCAACAGGGAAGATGGGAACACAAATTCAGAAGAAGACCACAAAGTCAAAACAGCTATATCCAAAGCCTCATGAAAACATGTGAATTGTCTCAGGACCCAAATGAATTCCTGGAAGAGCTCAAGCTAAATTTTAAAAGTCAAATAAGAAAGACTGAGGAAAAATTGAGTAAAGAAATGAGTGATGCAAGAAAATAATGAGAAAAGTATTGACAATTTGATAAAAGAGGCACAAAACATACTGAAGAAAATAATACCTTAAAAGGCAGAATAGGCCAAATGGTAAAAGAGGCACAAAAATCTACTGAAGAACCCTTAAAAACAGAATTGACAAATAGAAAAAGAGGTACAAAAACTCACTGAAGAAAATAATTCCTTAAAAATTAGAAATGGACAAATGAAAACTAAAGAATCCATGAGATATGGAGCGGCTAGGTGGCGTAGTGGATAAAGCACTAGCCTTGGAGTCAGGAGTACCTGGGTTCAAATCTGGTCTCAGACACTTAATAATTACCTAGCTGTGTGGCCTTGGGCAAGCCACTTAACCCCATTTGCCTTGCAAAAAAAAAAAGAATTCATGAGATATTAAGAAAAAATAAAACAGAATCAAAAGAATAAACAAATAGAAGAAAATCTCAAATATCTTATTGGAAAAACAACTGACCTGAAAAATGAAAGAGATAATTGAAGTATTATTGAACTACTAAGTTTTTCTATTTTTTAAAAAAGGCTAGACAAAGTCCTAGACAAAGAATCTATGAAAACTGACTTGTTATCTTAGAATCAAGAGGGTTAAATAGAAATTCAAAGAATTCACCAATCACTACCTGAAAAAGCTTTCTAAATGAAAACTCCCAGGAATATTAATAGACAAATTTCAGAGTTTCTAGGTCAAGGAGAAAATATTGCAAGCAGCCAGGAAGAAACAATTCAAATACTATGGAACCACAGTCAGGATCAGAGAAGATTTAACAGCTTTTACATTAATAATTAAAGGATCAGAGAGCTTGGGATATAACATTCTAGAAAGCAAAGGAGCTGGGAAATTACAGTCAAGAATCATCTATCTAAGAAAACTGAGCATATTCCTTGGGGAGGAAAATGGACATTTAATGAAATACAAGACCTTCATTCCTGATGAAAAGACAGGAGCTGAATAGAAAATTTGACTTTCAAACACAGGATTTAAGAGAAGCATAAAAAAGATAAACAGGAAAAAAAAACCCTTAAGAAATTCAATAATGTTAAGCTGTTTACATTCCTATAAGGAAAGATGTAATTTCTAAGAACTTTCTCATTATTAGGGCAGTTAGGAGTACACAGGTGAGATGATTATCTTAAAAATCAATTTAAGGGGCAGCTAGGTGGCACAGTGGATAGAGCACTGGCCCTGGGTCAGGAGGTCCTGAGTTCAAATTTGACCTACAGACATTTAATAATTATCTTGCTGTATGACCTTGAGCAATCACTTAATTCCCCCCCCCCCCCCATTGCCTTGCAAAAACAAAAACAAACAAAAAAATCAATTTAAGTGGTGAGAATGAGGCATGCACAGGGAGAAGTAGTAAATTATCACTCATAAAAGAGGCTTGAAAGAACTTTTAATTTAGAGAAAGATGAAGATGGTGGTTGTGAACAATACTTGAACCTTACTCTCATCAGAATTGACTCAGGATACCTTATAGGGGAAGGGGAATAAAAGAAAGGGAGCACTGATAGAAAGGAAGGTGGAGTGGGGTGGCTAGGTGAAGTAGTGGATAAAGAATCTGTCCTGGAGTCAGGAGTACCTGAGTTCAAATCTGGTCTCAGACACTTAATAATTAGCTAGCTGTGTGGCCTTGGGCAAACCACTTAACCCCTTTTGCCTTGCAAAAAAGCCTAAAAAAAAAGTAGATTAGGGGAAGTGGTAGTCAAAAGAAAAGCATTTTTGAAGAGGGACAGGGTGAAGAGAGAGATAAATGGGAAAATAGAATGGATGGAAATATTCAGCAATTATAATCGCAAAAAAAGTTATATCAGGTTTCTTTGATATAGGCCTCATTTCTCAAATATATATATTAGAGAGAGAGAGAGAGAGAGAGAGAGAGAGAGAGAGAGAGAGAGAGAGAACTGAGTCAAATTTATAAGATATGAGAAAATTGGTACACTAAAGCACTGTTGGTGGAGTTGTCAACTGATCTAACTATTTTGGAGAACAATTTTGAACTATACCCAAAGGACTAGAAAACTAGAAAACTATACCCAAAGGACTAGACAAACTTTAGATGCAGCAACACTACTATTAAATCTGTATTCCAAAGAGATCCCCCTAAAAGGAAAAGGACTTATATGTACAAAAATATAATATCTCTTTTGTGGTGGCAAAGAAATGTAAATCAAGGGGATGTTCACCAACTGAGGATTGACTAAACAAGTTGTGGCAAATAATTGTGATAGAGTACTATTATACTATAAGAAATGATCATCTAGATGATTTCAGAAAATCTGGAAAGACTTACCTGAATTTATGTAGAATGAAGTGAGCAGAATCAGAAAATGCAGTATATGAAAAAAAACAGCAAAACTGTATGAAGATCATGAATGATTTCACTATTTTAAGCAATACAATGTTACAAGATAATTCCAAAGGACTTGTGACAAAAATTACTATCCTTCTTCAGAGAAAGACTTGATGGAGTCAGAATGCAGATTGTAAACTTTTTTAAAAACTTAATTTTTCTTGTTTTTTTTTTCTTGGTCTGTTTTTTTCATAACAATGACTAATAGGAAAATATGTTTTGCATGACTACACAATGAATAATCTATATTATAATACTTGCCTTCTCAATCAGGGGAGACAGAAGAAAGGAGGGAGAGAATTTGGAACTCAAAATTTTTCCATATTAGTCACACTGTGAAAGAAGAATCAGAACAAAAAGGGAAAAACCACAAGAAGGAAAAAGTAAAAAACAAATTTAAAACAGGAAAATAGTATGCTTTGATCTGCATTCAAATTCCAAACTTCTTTCTCTGGATATGGATGGCATTTTCCATCTCAGTCTTTGAGAATTGTCTTTGATCACTGTATTGCTGAGAAGGGCTAACTCTATCATAGTTGATCATCACATAATGTTGCTGATAAGGTATCTGCTCTCCTGCTTTTGCTCACTTCACTTAGCATCAGTTCATGTCTTTTCATATTTTTCTGAAATCTGCCTGGTCATCATTTCTTTTTCTTTTTCTTTTTTCTTTTTTGCAAGGCAGTGGGGTTAAGTGACAAGGTCACACAGCTAGTAATTATTAAGTATCTGAAACTAGATTTCAATTCAGGTCCTCCTATCTCTAGGACTGGTAGTCATTCTTTCTTATAGAGCAATTTCTAATTCTTTGCCATCACAAAAAAAAGCTGCTATGAATATTTTTGATGTTGGTCTTTTCCCCTCTTTTTAATCTCTTTGGGATATAGATCTAGTAGTGGTATTGCTGGATCAAAGGGTATGCCCAATTTTATTGCCTTTTGGGCATGCATAGGAACTCAAAATTTTAAAAAATGCTAGAAATTATTTTTTGCATATAGTTGGAAAAAATTAAAATGTTTTTAAAAATCCTATAGGTTATATGTCTACATATATCTATACACACATATGTCTATTTATACATAGAGATATATACATGTGTATATGTACATATATACTCACAGATATATAAAAGATATGCACATATGTATATGACTCATATATATAAAAATATGTGTTTATGAGTCATTAGTATAAAACTGGTAATTAAACCCTTCTCACTGTCTCTGAAAGTCTTTCTGGCTGCAATAAACACTTCGAATTTTCAGCCCAACCCCCCAAACTCCCAAGGAGGAATGGAAAAGATGAGAAATTTTACTGAGGCTCAAAGCCTGAACTTTGATGAAGTCAACTGATGTATTTCTTTTAGGTTGATGGTCCTGGGCTAGATTTCCCTTGCTATAAAACGCTAAAACAACAACAACAACAACAAAAATCCACTCTAAACCAAAAAAAACAAAATGAAAACAAATTCTTCCTTTGCTGCATTTGGATTGGCAAGATCCCACCTAATAAATTTCATTCAATTGTTGAACTGAATTTTAGGAAGCACACTGATAAATTGGACCAAGAAAAGGAGGTCAATCAGCAGGGTGAAGGACTGGAAAATGAAGGTATATGAGGATCAGTTGGAGGAATTGGGAATGATTATGCTTACAAGGAGAGAGGGACACACACACACACACACACACACACACACACACGCACACATACACATATATGTTTGAAGGGCTCAGGTGTGGAAGAAGGAGAAAGTGTGCCTTGCTCAGTCAGTCCCAGTCCTAGATAGATGAACTGAAACTAAGAGATGAAAGTTACAGGGAGTCAGACTATCCTAACACCAAAGAGAGGTTCTTTACTTGTCCAGTTTTGTTCCTTCCAAACCTCAAGACCACTTGGACAATCATCCAGACAGATAAAGACTCCATTTATCTCATCCCTCCAGGATCTTTTGTTGTTGTGTCTCTGTGTTCTGTCTCTTTGTGACCCCATTTAGAATTTTCTTGGCAAAGATACTGAAGTGATTTGCCATTTTTTTTCTCCAGTTTGTTTTACAGATGAGGAAACTGAGGCAAATAGGATTAAATGACTTGTCCAGGGTCACACAGCCCAGCCATATAACTCATAGCTCAGCCCACTGCGGGGACTTATCAATAACCCCTGAATACTGAAGTCTTCTTGTGTATGTTTCTCTATCTCTCTCCAGATAGGCATTTAAATGTTCTTTATTTCATTCAATTTTTCCCAATTATATTTAAAAATTTTTAACATTCATTTAAAAATTCAAATTCCCTATTTCTTCACCCTTGAAAAGTCAGGGAACATTATATAGTTTATACATGTGAAGTCATGTATATCTTGCATATCTTGCATCATGTAGAACTCTGGGTAAACTAGGTGAAGCTCTGCTTTGGAGGAACCAAGACATTGCCGTTAAGGGCCCATTGGATTAGTAGAAGAGGGAAAACATCTGGGCTACATAACCGGCAAAGTTGCTTTATTATTAGTGCCCACTGTTGGTACAAGCCACACCACTCATTGTCCTAGGACTTGTGCTGCCATACCCCTCTTTTGATACCTGCTGGGTCACGTGTCAGTTGCTTATTGTGAATTGTGTCTGGAATCATCTGGGTTCTCCTTACTCATTGTATTACCCAAAACTTACCTGGAATTTCTTTGGATTGACCTTCGATCCCTGATCTCTTATATGGGGATCAGTACAACTAGATTTTTAATGCTTTGCTACTATGACCTTGGGGCAGTTAGGTGGCATAATGGATAGAATGCCAGTTCTAGAGTCAGGAAGATTCCTCTTTCTGAGTTCAAATCTGGTCTTGGCATTTACTATCTGTGTGATCCTAGGCAAGTCATTTAACCCTATTTGTCTCAATACCTCATTTATAAAACAAGCTGGAGGAGGAAATGGAAAACCACTGCAGTATCTTTGCCAAGAAAACCCTAAATGTGGTTTCAAAGAGGCAGATATGACTGAAGAATGACTGAGCAGTAACAACTATGGTCTTGTTGCATGGTCAATAAATATTACTGTCACTGCTATAATTAGTGGTAGACACCAAGGTCCTGAGGAATGGGACCTTTTTCAGGTCTCTTCTCAATAGGCTGTGGTGGCAGCATGAGTGGGTTTGCCAGCAGCCCTGGAGAATGACAGTAAAGCTATAATGGATTCCTTCACAGGTAAAATTGAGCTGCTCCTGATTAGTCTCAGCCACAGGATAGAGAAAAGAAAAGACTTTGAAGTTTGAAAGACATTAGTTAGGTCTATAGCCCTATGCCACTTGACTAAGACTAACCAAGACCTCCTCTGTTAGGAGGGCAGGAGCAGTCTCAGTGAAAAGTGTGTCAAATTTGCTTAGCTCCTGTAGTCTGCTCTAAGGCCCCAGGTGCCATCTGACTTCCCCACAGTCACACATGATTATTATGAAGAGCTCTGCTTTACCAAACTATTCCACCCTCCTTTAGCTAGAGAAAAAGTAGTTTTTGCACAATCCAAAACTTGTACTATTTTGTTATTTTTGTTGGTCCTTTGTTTTGTATTAGCCTTGTTATATAGGTCTGGTAATTCCAAGGGTTTCCTTTTGGTTCTACCTACAATAAGTGGTGTAAAGTTTATTCTAAAACCTCTTTCTGTCATGGGCTCCTAAGAGCTCATGGTAGATTTCAACATGTTCTAATGTTCCCTCAAATGCTATTGACTTTTCAGCTCATTTTTTCAACTAAAATTATTTTCATTTATTTTAGTTTTGGTATATGGGATAAAACAAGCATTTCCATAACATAGTATAATAAAAAAGATTGCACATTCATCTGAAAATCTATTATAAATAACTTACTATTTCTTTTTGTTATAGTAAATTTTCTTTTCTTCCTTTGTTCCCCTCTCCTGCCCTAGAGATGGCTACTTTTAGATACAAAAAATGTATATATCTATATAAAATCATTCATACATTTCTTTATCAGTTCTTTCTCTGGATGCATATACCTTCTCTTTTCATATGTCCTTTGTTTTTAATTTGGGTATGTATAATGGTCAAAATTATTTATTCACTCAAAGCTATTCTTTTTATTTGTTTGTTTTGTTTTTTAGTTTTTGCTAGGCAATGGGGTTAAGTGACTCATCCAAGGTCACACAGCTAGGTATCTAAGTATCTAAGGTCAGATTTGAACTCAGGTACTCCTGACTCCAGGGCTGGGGTTCTATCCACTGCACCGCCTAGCTGCCCCCTCAAAGCTATTCTTAAAACAACATTGCTATTACTATATATAATGTTCTCTTGGTTCTGCTCATTTTGCTTTTCATTATTTCATGAAATTCTTTCAATGTTTTTCTAAAATCAGTAGCTCAGTAGTATTTCATTACAATCCATCCATATTTCACAACTTGTTCAGTCTTTCCCCAATTGATGGGCATCTAATTCATCAATCTACTCAACTCCCATCATTTATTCCTTTCTGCTCTACCTCAACTACATTCAGAAATGGTCCTATCCTTGATTTTGCTATCATCCATAAATATTCCATTACCAAGTCCAAGAATTCTGAATTTCCTTTTACTGATATGATGTTGAACTTTCCCTGATTTTCTCCTACGAAACCTTTTCTTCTTTTCTTCACAAAGATACTGAAGTAGTTTGCCATTTCCTTATCTAGCTCATTTTACAGATGAGGAAATGAGATCAACAGAATTAAGTTACTTGTCTAGGGTCAAACAGGTAGGAAGTGTCCAAGGTCAAATTTGAATTCAGAAAAATTAATCTTCCTGACTTCAGACTTGGTGCTCTATTCACTGCACCACCTAGCTGCCGCCTTCCAACTCTTTACTATCCTCTAATCTTGAAACCTTTGTCTTCTCTCCTTATTAACAACTGTACCACGCCAATCACAGCCTTTTATTATGCCTAACATCTGCCTCCTCTCATCATATGCTGCTGAATGAAATTGGCATAAGTCATGAAAACCTGCAGAAAGGATTCACTACAAGTCTACATAGTATTTCTAATGCATCTAATCAGAATTGGGCCCTCACTGAAGCAAGACAATTTAATTCTTCCTTCTAAATTGATTTCCTGACTCACATTGACTATTCTAAACCTTCTCCTCTCAGATTTCCCACACTTCAGTGACCCATTACCTCTTACTTCACTGCAAATATATTAAAAGTATTTATCAAAAGTTCTTTTTTCTCCCCCTTCCTCTTCAATCCCTCTGACATCTTTCCTCTCTACTTTCTCTTTCACTCTATCTCTGATGAGGAGGAGGTTATCCTGTTTGTCTAGGCAAATCTCTCCATGCACCTTAATCTTATCCTTTCCTGTTTCTCCTTCAGAAGGCTCCCATGATCATTTTTACTCTCTCTCTGGCTTTTGATCTCTTCATATGTCTTGGTTTCTTCCTTGCTATCTAAAAACATGGTCTAATCCATCTTCAATAACCCTTCCCATGAGATCCTACTTTGTCCAGCAGTCATCATCCTATATTTCTCTGTTTCTCAGTTAATATCACTGGAAAAGTTGACTGTACTCAGAAACTCAACCTGGTCACTAGTTCTTTTCTAAACCTTTTGAAATTCTGCCTTCTGACTTCATCAGTCAATGGACACTACTCTCAACAAGGTTACCTATGGTTTCAATTGCCATATCTAATATTTTTTTCTCAGTCCTCTCCCTTTTTGACCTCTCTGCTGCATTTGATACTGTTGATCTCCCTGTTCTCTTAAATCCTCTCTCCCCTCTGGGTTTTTGTGACTGTTCTCTTGTTTCTCTTCCTACGGTTCTGACCCCTACTCAGTTTCCTTTGCTAGATCATCATTCAGGTCATACTCACTAAAGATGGATATCCCCCATCCCCCAAACTTAATTTGGGACCCCCTTTTCTTTTCCCTCTATACTATCTTAACTGGTCATCTCAACATCTCTCATGTGTTCATTATCATGTCTATACAGATGACTCCCAGGTCTATTTATTTAACAGTAGTCTCCTGAACTTGAGTTTCTCTGACTACAGTTTTCAGTTAGAAGTTCTATAGATCAGAGATGACAAATAATGGGATGCACTGGCAACACAGCTGAGTATAGCCTGAACATGATTAAAATATAATTGGGAAATATTTAACAAAATAAATAAAAATATAATTAAACATAGATAATGTTAATAAGTGGTTTTCTAAGTCAATATGAGTCCAAAGTGATCCTTGTCTACCATTTAATGTCCCATTTCTCTTTGAGTTACATCATTGTTGTAGTTGTTCAAACAACACAATAAAAACAAACTCATTATTTTCCTCTGAATGCATTCCTCTTCTATTATTGTTGAGGATTCTACTGATTTTTAGTCACTCAGGTAAATAACCCTGGGGTTGTCTTCAACCCTTTTCTCTCCCTCACCCTATTCAATCATATGCTACCTCTCTTCCTTCCTCTTTCTCCCTCTCCTTTTCCCTTCCCCTCTCCTTTTCTTTTTCTTCCTCCCTCTACCTCTCTTTCTTTCTCCCTTCCTCCCTCTCTCTCTCTCTCCCTTCTCCTAATAACCACCTCCCTCTTTCTCTTCAACACCTTTTACATATGCTACCTTCTTTCCACTCATGGAACCAACTTCCTAGATCAGATCTTCATCACTTCTTTCCCGGACTACTGAAATAATCTCCTATTTAGACTCTCTGACTCATTTCTTTACATTTAAATCCATTGTAAGTTATTTTCCAAGCTGACATCTGACAGAGCAAGAAGAGAGGATTAACCTTGGTAAGTGATAATAAGGCAAGCCCATGACTACTTTTTCTTTTTCCAAGGTATTTGTTTCCAATTCCCTTCCTCACTCTTGCCCCTATTCATTTCTCATAACCTTGATCTTAGTGGGATTTTATACATTTTCTAGTGAGAGCTCTAGGTCAGAGACTATACTTTCTATCTCTGGTACATTAGTCACCAATGCCATCAACATAGTTCCTTTCACTTGTGAAGGTTATTGAGGTGATCTTCTGTCTTTAGGTACTAAAAAAGCTTAGTAACTAAAAAAATCTCTGTTTATACTTATGAAATGCTCACAGTTCACTTTCATTTCCCTTATGTTGTGGATAGCCTTTCTAGAGCAATTATCAGTAGTAGCCAGGATGCTTACACTGGTTATCTTAATCTTTCATGCTAACCTCCATTAATAGCCACTGGCCTAATACCATCCATTAAAGAGGGCCTCCTTTCTATCCTATTGAGAGAACTCTCCAAATGTGGCAAAAGAATCATAGGATTCCAGGCAGACATTATCTGTTCATCCTCTGCATTACTCAACTGTAGGCCAACCATAAAGTTATTCCTATCCAGTCTTGACAACTAATGCCAAATATGCTAGAACAGCTGATTCAGGTTGGTCCAGAAGCTCAGAAAATAATATTGAAACAAAATAAGATTCTTAAAGACTACCTGACTTTTTTTTTTTTTTAAGAAAAATGGAGGTTGTGTAAGCAAATCATGGAAAAGATATTCATCAAGGATTCAATGCTAATTTAAGTATATGTCTTCTTCTCTTGTCTCCAAATGGAAATATGTCTGGCCCAGAGGAGTGTGCTGACTGGCATGACAATGAGATCAGCAGTCTCTGGGGCTTTTTATGTCCAATGGTAACTGAAAAACCCCATCCTAGATCAATCACATCTCAGAGATAGTTTCTCTGCCTTTTTGGGGAAAATTAGCCAGTTTACATGGCCGGGACTCTAATGGATGTGATTTTTATCATAGTTGCAGGTGGCAGATTCAATGGATGAAGTTTACAAAGATGCAGGGTTTTAGCTCAATAGAAGGAAGAAGTTTGGAACAATGAGAATTACTCAACAATGAAATGGGCCACATAATGTTGCAGTAAGTGCTGGTCACTAGAGATAATCATAAAAAGATAGGCTAATCATCTGCTGGGAATATTGTGAAGGAAAATCCTATACAGGGTGGAAAATCAGATCAGATGATCTAAGATCTTTCCCATTTCTGAAATGCTATATTTTATGCTTTATTTCTTTGGGATATACAGATTTCTCTTTTAGGATGAAAAGCCCTTGTTAGAGTAATAGACTTTCACCAGTCACTAACACTTTAGCCTGAACTCACTTTTTAGAAAAATATCCTTCTGATAGTAGAAACTAGTGATTATCTGGGGAAGTAAAGGTAAAGGGAAGTAAAAGGTAAAGAAAGAGATATTTTGATCTTGCTTTATCATCTTGTTGGGTAATCTAAATTATTGGAGGATTTTCAAAGAATTAGAGTACAGTGAGGGGAAGGAAGCAGATTCAGGGTCTTGAAGTTAGTAGAACCTCATTCCTGGATGTTATATCCCTGACAGGATATTTAGGTCTATTGACTCTCTCTCCATTCCACCCCACTCCTCCACAGGAAAACAGGCTAACAAATTAACTCCCAGATCCCAGTGGCTTATATCCTACTGTCCTCTGAGAAGAGGGGTCTCCTTTGTCTACTCCAATAGTTCCTAAAACCCAGAGGCAGCAGGTAAATAAGGAACCCCCCCCCACCTCCCCTCTCCATCTGGAGTCATTCTAGTTCTTCCTACCCCAATTCACGTTGGCTGTGTCTGAAGCTACAGTACAGATGGGGATGTCTAAAATATCCGTGACATATTCCAAACTGGCCTACTTTCCTATAGAGAAAGAGAAAGAGAAAGGATAGAGAGAGAGAGAGAGAGAGAGAGAGAGAGAGAGAGAGAGAGAGAGAAACAGAGATGAAGAGACAGAAACAAAGACCATAAATGTCCTTTCCTGCCAGCAAGGTACACAAATACACACAGAAAGAGAAGGGAAGAGAGAGAAAAAGAGAGGAAAAATAGAAGAGACATATATTGTGTGTGTGTGTGTGTGTGTGTGTGTGTGAGAGAGAGAGAGAGAGAGAGAGAGAGAGAGAGAGAGAGAGAGAGAGAGAGAGAGAGAGAATGATGGAATGATGGGAGCTTGGGACTAGTTCTCACCTTTTTCTCTCTTCCTTCCTCTGCATAGTTATTTTCATCAGGTTTGGTAGCTTCACTTCCTCAAATGAACCATGTTCAGATTTCTCTTTGGGAGTTCCCAAAGGTCCAGTTACAATTTCAAAACATTTCCCAGTCAGTTAGTCATGGACAGTCAAGGAGAAGCCTAGAATGAATGCAGACCCTTGTTTTGGGTACTGATCAATGTTAAGTGGGTGGAAGGGTGTGCTGGGAGTAGAGAAAGAAACAATCCTAATCTATGGAAAACCTACAAATCAGATAGTGCCCAAATTGTATAAACTTTTATTCAGGTTTATTTTGCACCCCCCAGTCTTAAAATCTTGACCTTTCAAAGGGAATTTCAGAAGTCATGTGCACTTTTTCTGCCTCCAGGTTGATCCTTGATCCATTTTCAAAGATCTCTAGGGAGGGACAGGTATCCCAAACCTTCCTCATTCACTTGTGCCAGTCCTTCACTGTCAAGAAGGTCACTTGTGGTCCTAATTTAAATCTCTCTTGCTGGCAGGAAAGGACATTTATGTTCTTTGGCCAGCCTCCTCCTTCAGATACCTGGGGACAGTTATTTCAGTCTTCTCTTTACTGGGTTAACATTCTCTTTGTTTCTGCAGGTCTGTAGGAGCTCAGGGGTATTTTCCTAGCTCTGACAAAAGACCATGAATCTGGGCATGAAATAAAATTTATCTTCTCAACTCTAGCTTTGCTCTCTCCTCCCCCGAATTTGGATTCAGCTCAATTATCTCCCAAGTCTCAGTTTTTTCACCTGTCAAATGGATAAAATTAGCAAGAAAAAAAAATACCTTTTTTTTTTTTTGGATAAGAGGATTGCTACCTAAGCGACTGAAAGCACTTAATTGTCATCATCATTGTGTTTTACTTGTGTATATTCTATGTCTGCCTGTCGTCTCTGGCATAGGGACTGCTTTGCTTTTACATCTCTGTTGCCAGGCACTATAGAATGGTTTCTTAATATAGGCTTGCTGATTGATTACCTGTAAAATGAAGGGGTTGGACTTGCTGGTCTCCGGAGTCCCTTCCAGCTCTAGATCTAGAAGCTGATGGTCTATGAGTGATTGTCACCATTGTCATCTACTAAGTAACTTCACTGACATGATCTCATTGAATTTTTTGATTAATAAAGGAGAGCCCCAATGGTGGCAGATGCAAAAGGTCAATGTGAATAGAGGCAGTCAGGTAAAGGAGAAGGAGCCCTGGGTTTAGAGAAGACTTAGATTTGAATTATAGTGCTCTGCTACCTCTAAATGCCTTTCCTTATCTACTGACCTCTTCTTTGAAATCCATTTTATTTTTTTTAAAAAAAGAACCACTAAAAAGAAAACAATTTTCACTAAACTCTAGCAATCTTTCAGACTACCATCCCTTTCACAGTCAAACTCCTAGAAAAATCTGTTTAAGACAATGCTTCCCTATATTTTTTCCTCATTTACTTCTGAACCCTTTGAAGTCTAACTTCATTTGTCATTAGTCATCCCTATTTGTTTTTCCCCAAACATGCCAAATCTGATGTCCTCTTCTCCATTCTAATGCTTTTAAATCCTTTGATAGCATTTGACACTTTTCTTTTTTTAGGTTTTCGAAAGGCAATTGGGGTTAAGTGGCTTGCCCAAGGCTACACAACTAGCTAATTATTAAATGTCCAAGGTCGGATTTGAACCCCAGGTACTCCTGACTCCAGGGCCTGTGCTCTATCCACTGCGCCACCTAGCCGCCCCAGCATTTGACACTCTTGATCCCTCTTTTCCTGGATATTCTCTCTCTGAATTTTCATGATATTGGTCTCCATTAATTTTTTCTACCTGTTTAATCATACCAGTTGTTTTTATTACTTTGTCATCTATATTGCACTCTTAACTGTGGGTATTCCCTAAGACAATGTTTTGAGTCCTCTTATATTTGGTTTATATCAAGGGTTCTTAATTTGGGGTCCTTGGATAGATTTCAAGGGATCTACACACACACACACACACACACGTATCTATCTATATAAAACTTCTCACTGAAATTTAACATTCCTCCAGTTATGAATGTAAGCAACAGATATGATTTTGAAATAGTTTTACCTGATTGTCCACAAGACAAATGACAGTCAGTCAGTCAGCAAACATTTAGTAAATACTATGTTAAAATTGTATCTTGTTCTGGTCCCCCACCAGCATCTGCTTCTAGGCAGGATAGTAAATAAGTTAGAAAGTAGTCAGTATAATGGGGGCAAAAGCACGAAAGAAGATTGCAAAAGGAAACAATGTACTAACTGTCCCAAAGATCAAAGGAACATCATTTACAAATTGTATCACTTATTAACCAAAAATCATATTCTGATAAAATATATGGAATCGGGAGAAGACATCTAGACTCTGCTGTCAAGTTTTTAAATTGTAAGAGATATATTCTCAGATAAGTTCCATACATCTGCAGAACACAAAAAAATGCTGATAATATTGAGATGATGTTGATATTTTAACTTTAAAGTTTTACTGATAACTCAAATGACTTAGATATGTTAATGAATTAACCCCAAGGTGGCACAGATAAGATTAGTCTGTATCCCCCAAACACCTGCCCTACAAGCATCTCCGTTGGGTCTGTTCAAACAGGATTGTCTGAGTGAATATTTCTGCCTCTCCCCCTCCCCATCTTCCCCACACTGCCTACCTCTTCTCACCATTCCCCCATCCCCAAACCTTTTACCTTTGTATTCTTTTTGCTGCTTGCCTTTGGATCCTCTGTGCCTTATTAAAGTGTGATTGCAGTCCCACTTCCCACTGATCTCATGGGCTTTCCTAGTGAGAACCCAAAGAACCAGGTGTGCCTGCCCCCATTTCATAATTTCGTAAATTAATTATCAATTCAAACACTTACTATATGCCAGCTGTGCTAAGCCCTGGGAATATGAATGCAAGCACAAAGCCTCCCCGCTCAATACATTCTTTCTTATTTATTTCATTAGCTCCCAGGGGTGGGTGGGGGGGTGGTTAGTTATCATCTCAACTCACACAGTCACCATCCTCAGCATCTCTCAACAGGACTATTTCCATAGCCTCCTCATGGGATTCCCTGCCTCAAGTCTCTTCCACTCCAGCCCAGCTCTTCCAGTTATTGGGCCCCTGCATGCTCACTACTGAAGTCAGGGACAATTTTTCTTTATTTTTTGTTTTTGCATCCCTGGTGCTTAGTCACATTAGTGTTTAGTAAATTTTTTCTTCCTTCTCTCCCTCCTTTCTTCTTTTCTTCCTTCTTTCCTCTTCCATTTTTCTATCTCCTCCCTTCTTTCCTTTTTCTCTTCCCTCTCTCCTTCCCTTCCTTCTTTCCTTCCTTTTCTAAATACTACAGATTGATCCAATGAGTTGAAATGATTCCACTCTGTCCTTGCTGTGGACTTTTACCAACCAGCGTAATGAAGTTCAATCAAATAGTAGCCATCAGGAATGAATTAGATATGGATGGATGGAGAACTGTAAATCCTGATGAAGAAACAAGGACTAGAAGTCTTTTCTAGAAGAGCCAATTTGTCTTCAAAGGCAACTGTCCAATTGATTCAAAATTTAAAAGTGCTCTTCTTGATCTATAGCAATTGAAATAATATTCATCCTTCTTGACCATACTCATATCTTATTTCTTTTATTATCTTTTCCAGTTTAAAAGATCTTTTCTTTCTTAATCATAGACTCATACATTTGGATATCAGAGGGTCTTAAAGGCCATCTACTTTAACCCTTTTTTTTTTTTCAAAATTGAGAAAACAGAAAGGTCAAATCTAAGATATTATATCCAGCTGCTGCTGCTGCTGCTGCTGCTGCTGCTGCTGCTTGTGCTTGTCCTTTATTCTCAAAGAAGACCAAAGAGGGTGGTACAGTGGATAGAGCACCAGCCCTGGAGTCAAGAGTACCTGAGTTCAAATCCGGCCTCAGACACTTAATAATTACCTAGCTGTGTGATGTTGGGTAAGTCACTTAACCCCATTGCCTTGCCAAAAAAAAAAATCCAAAGAAGACCATGACATCAGGGAGGTGATGCAATGACAAGCACATGAATTGGATTTGAGTAAGTAGATACTATGCTTAATCATCAACTTCACTTTCTCCTTCAAAGCCATCTGGGTCCAGTCATTAGATATGAATTAGGACAACTGGAGATAGCACTGGATATTAGGCAATCAGGGTTAAATGATTTGCCCAAGATCATACAGCTAGTAGGTGCCTGAGTTGAATTTGAACTCAGATCCTCCTGACCTTAGGTCCAGTGCTTTGCCCACTGCACCATCTAGTGGCAGATTTGGAATTTGCCCTAAATTCCTCTGACACCAAATCCATTGTACCACATCACATGGTTTGTTCCCTAATATACTTATCAATTCTGTTTTGTATAACCAAAAACACTCACCTCTCTTGTTAGATTGAGAGTAGAGATAAGAACTATCTGTAAAATTCCAATCTAATATAATGGGCTTGGGCATGGTGGGTGCTTAATTAAATGTTTGTTGAAAAGAATTGAATTGAGGCTTGCTAAGTCATTTATTGCTGCCTCAATTTTCCTGTCAAATGAAGATAATAATAGTATCTACCTACCAAGTATGAGGACTAAATGAGTCAATATTTGTAAAATACTACATACAGTGCCTAACATATAATGGATGCCTAATAAATACTTTCCCCCCTTTTCCTTCTTGAGTTAAAGGACATTGACAAAAGATAGGAGAGGCATGAAACCCAATATGAAAGATTAGAGGTTCATGAAATTTAAGGACCTTAAAAGACCTTCTAGTTCAACCCTTTCATCAGATTAGGAAAACGCTTGGACAAGGTCACATCAATAGGAAGTAGCAGTGCTGAAATTTATACCCAAATCTGACTTCAAATACATTGATTGCTTTTTGCCTAGAGTGATCATTGTCAGGGAGACTAATGCTCATAATGAACTGAGACTTGTGGGAAAATTATAAAAATAGAGGAAAGGGGGATCCTTTTCAAAGTTTTATTCAATGTGAGAAGAAAAAGCAAAGAAGGGCTGGTCCCTGTTGTTTGGAAATGATGGTTGATGTAAAGTTAATAGATGATAGAGAAGATGGAATAATGTTATAGTATGCCAAGAAGAAAACTCTGAACTAAAAAGGGTAAGACAAGCATAAGCAAAGATGTGAAGTTACAAGTGCCAGATTTGGCCCCTATTTAAATAATCCTTAAGTATTGTTGTTGTTCTGTTGTTTCAGTCATGTTCAACTCTCTGTGACCCCATTTGAAGTTTTCCTGGCAAAAATAGTGGAGTTATTTGCCATTTTCTTCCTTTTTAGCTCATTTCATAGATGAGGAACTGAGACAAACAAGGTTAAGTGACTTGTCCAGAGTCACACAGCTAATAAGTGTCTGAGGTAGGATTTGAATTCATCAAAGTGAGTCTTCTTAATTCCAAGTCTACTACACCACTACCTTAAGTGTTAATGCTGTTTAGATATAGACTAGGCCACCTTGATTTGTGACCCTTCTGTTAGGAACTTGAAGAGGGGTTTCCTTGACTGAGTTAGGAGATTGATTTAGATGTTGACAGAAGTCCCTTCTACCTTTAAGATAACTTCTGAGGTAGCTAGGTGGTGCAGTAGCTAGAGCACTGGCCCTGGAGTCAGGAGTACCTGAGTTCAAATCCGACCTCAGACACTTAATAATTTCCTAGCTGTGTGGCTTTGGGCAAGCCACTTAACCCCATTGCCTTGCAAAAAAAACAAAAAAAAACCCAACAACAACCAAAAAAAAAAAGATACCTTTTGAAATTTCTTGCTCCAAGAGATACTGGCGTGGAAGTGACAGACAAATCCTGGCCTAAAGCATTTGCTCTTAATGGATGAACCCCAAAGTACTGTGGAATTAAACAGTAGCTTCCCCAGTTAGCAGAAATGTCATAGAAATCTACAGACAATCTACATGGACAGCTATGTGGTTCTGATAGATTTTCAAAAGCAGACAGAGAACATCAGTGGCATCAAAGCAAAGTATAGTTTAGATCAGTGGTTTTCAAAGTGTAATCTGGGGACTCTTGGGAATCTTCAAGACCCTTTCATGGGAGGTAATAATAATAATTTCTTAATTATACTAAGACATTTTAATTTCTAATAAAGTAAATGTTGATAGATAAAACTTACACAAACAAGAGCTCTTTGGGGGAGAGGTGGTGTCCTCAATAATTTCTAAGAGTGTAAAGGGGGCTTGAAAGGAAAAAAAAGTTTGAAAACTGCCAGTCTACAAAATAATTAAAAATGGGAATATTTGGACATATCAAACTGGGGGTCTATGTAATAACAATCTCTCAAGCCCCCCCCCCCAGCTCTCAATTACCACTTCTTGTTTTAGAAGGCAAAAAATTAATTTTCTTTTTCCCTTTTCCTTAATATCTCTTTTTCTCTTCTTTTCTCCTCTCATTTTCTCCTTTTCTTTTGGTGCCTTTTCTTTCCCCCTCTTTTCTTGTCCCATTTCCTTTTCTACTCCCTCTCTTTTCTTTTCCTTATCTTTTTCTGTTCTTTTTTCTGACATTTCCTTTCTCCTTCCCCTCCCTTTCCATTCCCCCATCCTGTTCACTCTCTATTTCATTTTCTTTTCTCTTTCTTGGACTAGAGCACTTATACCCAGTTCTCCACACAGAGATTTGTTCTGGCTCTATTTAATCTATTGTGCCTCAGAGGTAGAGAGAATGGAGAGAGGTGGTACACTGGGGACAAACTGGGTTGGAAGGGGGAGGAAAACTATATGTTTACAAGATTACTATTGTTTTGAGAGTCCTTTTCCCTTTGGCAAATTTCTAGGAAAGGTTGATTGCTAAGATGAATTCTCTTAGTGGGACTTTAAGCCTCTATTCCCTTCTCTTAGGGACAAGACCTGTCCCTGTCACTAAAATGACAGAAAATAGAAAGGGTAAAAGTAAGAACTGCCAGAACTAGCAAGAATCTTAAAGTCTAATCTTAATTTTTAGAAGGTACAACTGAGGTCCAGGGAAGGTAGATGATTTCTCTGTCAGGAATATTCAGTCTAGGGTCTATAGGCTCATGGATAGATTTCAGGGAATTTATGAACTTGGATTTCTAAAAAATTACATTTTTATTTTTCACTAACCTCTAACTGGTTATTCTGAAAAGGGGTCCTCAGACTTCACTGAATTGCTAAAGGAGTACATGATAAAAAAAAAGAAAAGAAAAGAAAAAGGAAAAAGATTAAGACCCCCTGATTGAAGGTCATATAGGGAATTGGAGAGGCATTGTGGAGCCAGTTTCGGAGTCAGGATGACTTAGTTTCAAATCCCACATGTGACACAAAATGTCTGTGTGACCCCTGGGCAAGTCACTTCTCAGTTCTCTCTGCAACTCTTAGACTATTAGCTGAGCATAAGGTGCAGACTGGGTTGGTAAAGAAAGCTTTTCTTTGACTTGGGGCATTTCCCTGCACCAGTGAAATCACAAATCTGGTTCTTCTCCCTGCCACATAGTTAGTAAATGCCAGACAGAGAATTGGGTCTCACACATCCTTTGGTTCCAAAGTGAGTTGTTCTTTCCAACACATCATCCTGTCTCCCTGGAAGAGTTGGTGGTGGAGGGAGAGAGTTTTGAGGGTCAATGTTTTCTGGGGGACCTTTGACAGAGAAATTCAGGAATTTAGAGTGAGAAGGGAATTTTTCTATACCAATGAGCATTCTGTTGGACAAAGACAAGTACTGGCTATAGGGCAGGACAGAGGTGGTGGGTGGTGGAAAGCAATGAGGGGAAAAGGGATTTAGAAAACATTTACTCTTTAAGAGTTTCTTTTCTGTGCTCGCTTCGGCAGCACATATACTAAAATTGGAATGATACAGAGAAGATTAGCATGGCCCCTGCACAAGGATGACATGCAAATTCATGAAGAGTTTCTTTTGTGACTGAGGAGATCCAGGCCCTGCTCTCACAGAGCATCCAGTCTGGTTGGGAGTAAGGCTCTCTCTATAGAACCTTCCAGTCTGGAGTCAAGACAAGACAGCACAGAAACAGAGTCTCTCTAGTGGTGACCGAGTCCCCCTCTGTCCAGATGCCCATGAAACTTCTGCTCTTCATTCCTTTAAAAACTAGTTTGATGTGCTAATCAGGAACATGAATTATTGAGTATCATTAGTACTCATTATGATAATGAACTCTTTCAAGGGGAGACCAGAGGGAATGAGTTGGGAGTGAGATGAGGGGACTCTACTGAAATCCTCAACAAGGCTACAGTCAGCTCACCAAAAGTCAGAGATGGAACAGATTATAGACTGAGTTTAGGAAGGAGCTGTGCGGTGTAATTTCGAGATTGGGAGTCCCAGATTTCTGACCCAACTCAGGGCAGAAGGATTTGGTGAGTTGTTCTTCCTTTTCCCTTTTTCTTCTCCCCCTTTCTTAGCTGAAAACAAATCTCCTGGTCCTAGACCACTGCTGCTCTTTTTCCACCCCCAATCAGAGGCTAAAAAGGGTTGCACCCTATAGAGGACCAATACATTCAGGGCAAATTCAAAGCTGAGAACAAGACCCATGGTGTTTTTGGTACAATGGGAGACAGTGTGAAAAGTGTGCTGAATCTAGAGTCAGAGGTCCTGACCTCAGCAAGTTACTTAATTTCTCTGGCTCCATTTTCTTAGAAGTAAAATGAGAACATTAGACTCTCTCAGACCTTTTACAACTTTAAAGCTAGGATCATCTTAGAATTGGACTGGATCCCCAAGGCACAGTGCTGAAAGTATGAGATGGGAGGAGTTCTATGTGGTCTGAAGACTTGTGGTCAGGGGCAATCCACCGTGTTGACCATTGTCTTTCCCATTAAATTCCTTCCCCTAGAAGTCAAATTGATTCAGGCACTCATGTGCTGCTGTACAGATATCTTCCGAGGTTCAAGCTGAATCCTGGCAAGTACCTGGAATAAAAAGAGGTCTCATCCCTTTCCCCCCTAAGATTCTATGGCCTCCACAATCCATAATGAACACTATTCTCCTTCACCACACAAAATCTAAAAGCAACCAGCTGGTGAGTTTTTTGGCTCTCTCCCATGGGGTGCTGAGAAAAGACAATATGGAAACTGCATTGCTACATATGAGTTTGGGAGGGTACACTGCTTCCTGAAGAAATTGGCAATCTGGTTAATACTCTTCTCCATCTTTCTTTCCCACTCACAGATACTCTCCCCTATGACATGGGCAGTGACAAAGAAAGAGGAAGAGATGTGATAGTTAAATTACCGATTGGGAAGCAAGGAGTTGAGGCCTGAGGCATCTAAGGTGTTCACAGCTGTTGCATTGGCTTTTTCAAGGCACCATGCCAACTTCTAGGAGATAAAAAAAATCCTTTGCCCAGAGAGGGCAATATCATTGTTGCCCACATAAGTGATCAAAATGTTGGTGGTTTGGATGAAATGGGTATCTTACCTGCAAAGACTAAAGAGAGGGGCATTCTTTATAATTTAAACTTTATAGGCCTCAGTCTCCTCATCTACAAAGGGTAGATGTTAAATCGCCTCTAAAGCCTTAACCAGATATAGATTTATGATCTTATGACTGTTGGCATCAGAACATAAGAGGGACGTTAAACCCTTTGATCATTTTCTTCTCTTAGGACAGTTTCTCTAGGATCAAGAGAATTTGTTATTCCCCACCCTCTCTCTTTTCTTTCAAAGTAGTGGCCATCTACTTACTCTACAGAGGACAAAATGACAGAACTCAAGTGATCTACCAGTCTCAGTGCTAGTAGCAGCAGGGATTACAGGAATGTGCAATCATACATGGTTACTTCAAAATATTATTAATCTGACCTGATCACCAACCCTGGGTGGAGAGGCCATACATGACCCTCCCCCCAATGCTGTTTCCTATGATCTCTTGTACTGACTTGAACTTTGGAAGCCTCTGTAAACTCTGGTGCTGGTAAAGCAGAGACTGGGGTCAGAGAAGGATGAACCACAATGCACCCAGCTCAGATCTCTTTTCTCTGTCTCTTTTTGGGAACACTTTTTGTGTAGCAAAGTGGGGGGGGGGAACCATGGTCTATGGGGGACCATTGGTGGAACTTGATATATTTAGCTAGTTGGGGAAAAGGTGTCTCTTGAAAGTCTACCTGTACTTCAAGATTTTCTTACTACCTCTCCACTCCCATCCCCTGGGGTTAGCAATCAGACTGGAATGTGGATGGGGAGCTGTTATTCACTAAAAAAAAAAACCCAAACCCCAACCCCCCAAAAAAACCCAAGCCCCAAATAACCAGATTCAACTTTCCCCCACCCCCAGTCCCTTTCACCCAAAGACTTCTGGCCAGAGAGGGAGAGAAATTGAAGGAGAGTGTCCCAAGCCTCTTGTTTGCTTTTTTTTTTCTTTTCCCTTTTCCTCTCCACTTTCTCCACACCCACTTCCCTTCCATTCAGATGTTTGCTTATACTGCTGGACCACACCAACTATCTATGCATCAGAAGAAGTGGGCAAGAGGACCATTCTAGTCTGGGAGAGGGCTGAGCTAGGCTTGGGGCTAGACAGAAACTCGGGAAAGCCACAGAGAGCCTGGGAACTAGGTAGAATGGGAAGTGGGGAAACCGGTTTTTCAGTTGGGCAACTAGAGGTGGGCTGGGCTTGGGGTGGGGTCTCCTGTCTAACCTCCCCCCTTTCCGGTTCACAATCCTTCTTTAATCAGGTAACCAGCATGGCCTATAGCCCAGGGCAGGAATTATGGCCCCACTCCTAACTAATCTTTAATGATGATGATGGGGAGGAGTTGGTAAGGGCATTGGGGGCCCCCAGTTAATCTCTCTCTCTCTCTCTCTCTCTCTCTCTCTCTCTCTCTCTCTCTCTCTCTCTCTCTCTCCCCCTCTCTCTCCCTTCTCCCCACAGGGAGAAACTGTGGTAGAGGGTTCGTAAGGAGGCGGAGGTGGGAGGGAGATTCCCCTGTGGCGGGAGTGGGGGATTGGCCAGGTTCAGCGACCTGGAGCCAAGCGGGAGAAGGAAGCTGAAAGTGGCAGGTAGGCTAAGGGCCGGGAGGAAGGTTAGCAATGCGGGGGGCGCGTGTGATGGGGCTGGCAAAGGATGGGGGGGATCTACGGACCAAAGTGAGGGACACTTGGGTGGAAAGGACATAGATGAGGGTGGAGCAAATCTTCAAAGCAATGCAGTAAGATTTTGATCCCTCTCAAAAACCCTCTTCCCAATCTTCCTACGATAAGAACTCAGAGGTAGGGGCGACCCAAGTCGCCAGTAGGGGGCACCGAGGATCCTCTAAGGGGCATTAGGAGCCCTACTTCAAAGGAGGGCCTTTCGGGCGCTGGCCCGACTGGTCACAGCACACCGCACGCCGCTGCCTCGGGGGTGAAAGAGTCGTGGGAAGAGGGAAGAGGTGCCTCTCCACCTTGTTTGATCTGACTCTTATTTCCCATCTTTTGGGCTCACTTTGGCTCAGAATCAGGCTCTCTCCCGCTCCAGAGAGAACTGAGGTGTTAGAAGCAAAGATCCAGGCGGACTGGGGACTGCTTAATACTTTACCTGCGGCCCCTTCAGGTCACATTAAGCGAGGGCTGAGACCCCGCTCCGTCTGCCGCGACCCCAGCTCCGGGCCTGACACCTGTAGGGAGGTCCACCCCGCTTCGGTTCACACAAACTCTTTTGGGAGAGAAGCTGGAAGGAGGGGGTAGAGAGAAACCTCTGTGGGGGCATCTCTCTGTGTGTCTGTCTCCCTCTCTGTTTCTTTGTCTGTCTGTCTGTGCCATTCTGCCTCTGCTTCAGCCTCTGTCCGTCTGTTCGTCCCTATCTCCATCTCTGCCTGTCTCTCTTTGTCTCAGTCTCTCCCCCTCCCCTCCCCTCCCCTCCCTTCCCCCCTCCTTGCCGCCCCTCAGAACCCCTCGGGGAGGTGGGGGGGTACCCAGAGAAAAGCCCGGACGGACGGACAGACGGACAGCGGGGCCCGGGAGGGGGAGGGCAGCGAGGCGGCTGTGCCCCCAAGCCCCCGCCGCGGGCGCGCGCTCTCGGCCCGGCGCGGGCGCGCGCTCCTCTCACACGCACTCGCAGGCGCTGGCACCCCCGCCCGCGCGCACACGGCCACACACCAGCGCGCACCTCCCCAGCCGCGCGCGCGCAGACAGACGGACGGACGGACGGACGGACGGGCTCGCGGTGACACACCCGCGCGCGCTCTCCCGCCGGCCGCGGCGCCCTCCCGGCTCCATCCTTCCCGGCGGGGCCGAGCCCCCCGCGCCCCGCGCCTCCCGCTCGGCACCGCGCCCCGGGGCCGGGGCAGGTCCAGGAGCCCGCGAGAGAGCCTGCAGCCAGGCCGGCCCGCCCGGGCCCCCGCCCCCGCGCCCCCCCGATGGGGAACGCTCCGTCCCAAGGCATGTCCCTGTCTCTCTCCTTCCTAATGTGCCTCCATGCTTAAGTGGAAGGTATTTCTGTTTTCTTTGTGTGTTTTCCCCTCGGCCGGGGGTGGGGGAGGCGGCTGGGGGGGCGCCAGGAGACCGGGGTCACGGATGCCGGGGGTGCAGGTGTGTGTGGATGTGGATGCAGGGACTGCGATGGGGACCGGAGCGGCTGAACCAAAGATGGGGGAACCGGGTGGACAGAGCCAGAGGATGCAGTGCGAGATGTGCTTGCAGTGGGGGGAAGGGAGACCCCGGCCTCTAGCCTTTTATGGCTAAAAAGGAAAGGGTGTGTGCGTTAAAAAGGGGGTGTGTTGGGGGCAGAGGAAGGGGGGGGTTGAAGGAGGGATGGTGTGGAAGATGTAGGGTGGAGATGGGGATGAGAGGAAGGGGGAGGGGAAAAGCCACCAGAGGTGATGGAGAGACAGAGGACAGTAGGGGGAGTCGAGTGAGTGCAGGTGGAACAAGAAGAGGAGAGGCTAGGGGCGATTTAGGGGGAAGTCTGATTCAAAACCCTCTCGAACAGGACTTCATTTCTATTGCCGAAGTGGTAAGAAGGCCAAGGAGGATATGAAAGGGGCCAGTGGCCTCCTTCTCCATCCCCGGGGAAGAAGGGGGTGTGTTTTACCTCTAGCTTATGTTGCCAGGATATAGGGCCTGCTTTGCCCTGAGGGAGAGAAAACCACCCTGGAGCCTCTGTCCCGAAGAGTGAACTCCAGCAGCCATAGCAGCAACAGCAGCAGGAAGAACCCAGGGACTGAGGCATACTGATAGTCTCTCCGCTTGGCACAGAGGGAGGGAGCCTAGAGAAGTCGAGGGATGGGATGGCAGGGTCACGGAATCCGTTCTTATTCTCCACACATACCCCCCCTCCCACCGAGCTCAGAGGAGGGTAAAGGGCAAGAAGGTACACCAGACAGTCCAGACTCTGCTTGGGCAAAGGGTCTAGGATAAACTGGTGGCTGGCTACTGCAGGTAGGAGTTGGTTGGGGTGGGGTTAGGGAGGAGAAAGGAGCTAGATTTGCTCCCCCCCTTTATGATACGTCAGAGGCTCCCCAGCTCCAGGCTCCAGTTGGGTGGGGGAGCAAGATGCTGCTGGAGGCGGTGGGGATCAGGTGGGCAGCTGGGAAGCTCAGCAGTCAGGGTTGTGGTGTCCTGGTGCCTGGGTGCCTGCATACCAGTGTGCGTGTGTGCTGGCTGGGCAATCTGCCCCACACCTCTCCACACCTCCCCCTCCCCAGCCTTCCCCATGCAGCCTTGGCACTGTCTCCGGCGTTTCGCCCTGGCTTGGTGGGAGAGAACAGTGGAGGGCAGCCACCGGCCACCCAGAGAGGAGGCAGGACAGAGGGAACCGGGGGGCCGAGGGGAACAAGGTGAGAGGAATGTGTGTGTGTGTGGAGGGTGGGGAGCGGGGAGCTGGCCAGGTGAATTTCACTGGAAATAATATAGTTTACCTGGAGCTGGAAGAGAATAACCCTCTCCACTGGATTTGCCCTGGTTCTGGTAGTCCCAAGCTGGTCCTGCAGTGTTCTGCCGAACTTGGAGAGGGAGAGGGCGATTTCCTTGAGCTAAGTGCCTCCCCCCAACCCCAGCTTAGGTGTTTCTGGAAATACCTAAGGGAGTTAGGGGTATTGTATGTGTATTTGTGTGTGTGTGTGTGTGTGTGTGTGTGTGTGTGTGTGTGTGTGTGTGATGATGGATATAAGTAGAATTCTCTTCAGAAACAGTGGGAGCTTTGGGGGGAGGGGGAAGGGTGACAGCCAATAGAACTCCTGGGTTCAGTCTCAAACTTGGCTGAGTGACCTTGAACTTTGCTATATCTCTATACCTCAGTTTCTTCTCTATCCCTTCTGCAGGTCCCAGGGAAAGGGACTGGGAGTGCGATAGTAGCTTTCCTAATATAAATGTAAAATGTTAATATTATTGCTGTTATTATCAACTGCAATTCCCTGTGCGGCTGTTGTGCGCAGTTGTGTGAGTGAAATTGGACTTGTTTACATTTGTTAAGTGCTTGGAGATCATTTCGCTGATAATGGCTTACAGAGCTGGTATGGTGGGTTTTCCTCAGCTTTGGTGCCTTGATTGGAGGGGATATCTCTGTGGGTTCCAAGAATAACCTCATCCCTCTCTCTCCAACTCCTTTCCACCCTAGACTCCCATGGCATTCAGGCATAGCTGGCACCATGGTGCCAAAGTCTCCACCCTGGCTGTTTGCCACCAGTGGCTCTGGGACAAGAGGGTCTTTGTCCAGCTGCCCCCCCCCCAGTCATACTCCTTCCGCCCTCTCCCCACAAAGGTCTGGTTCTCTTTGATGCTCCCAACATCGGGTAGGGGTTGAGGGAACATTTCCCCCCAATCTGGTTCTGGTTTCTGGGGTCCTGCAGGGGGCATCTGTACTATTCAGGCAGTGGTGTAAAAGGGAAGAAGGTGAGTGTTTATATTTGAGGGGGGGTGTCTCTTGGGAGATCCTGTTGGTTTGGCATGCCCCTTTTTTGATGAGCTATTTCCTTTTCCCTTGTCCCATTGAATATTTGCTGAGCTGAGTATTTTTGTTGTGTGTGTTTTTTTTGGGGGGGGGGTTTGGGGGACAGAGAGGCTTATAACATCTTTTGATTACTTACCAGTCTTGGTATTTCAGGGATGCCTAAGGCCTGGAGTATCAGGATGATGACTATAGATGACTGAAACAGACCTAGGAAAAGGATTGAATAAGAATAATTGATTTTATCCCTGGTTGTGGGAAGCCATCAGAATCATGCGGTCAGAACTGGGGTTTGGTGTCAGAACTGCCAACTGCCCAATGCCAACTATGGTATCCCTTGTTTCTGCTCTGACTGGGGTATAGTTGCAAGAAAGGAGCAGGGTGACTAAGGACCCTTTTCTGGTTTGGGGTCGGATTGGTCCTAGGCAAGGGGCTGAAGATGTGAGCTGGGGAACTCTGGGAAGGGTTCATGCTTAGTCCCCTTGGGAAAGGGTCAGGGGGATGAAATAATCAAAGTAATCCTCTTATGCAGCTAAGGATCAATGAATTCAGGGTTCCTAGAAATGCCTAGAATTTATGAATCAATGTTGGGGAGAAGTGATGATGAAGAAGATGGGTGTGTCTACATTTAAGGGGGCTCTTGAAAGGGAAAGGCATCAGTAAATAGCTCAGGGTAGATGATTCATAATGGGAAAACTGGGGAGTCAGAGATATAGATCAAGTGCCCCTCCACAAAATACTCCTGTGTACTTCTTTCTAGGAACCACTAAACATTTGTTATTTGGGGGGTGGGTGGATTACTTTTCCTTCTTTCCCATTTGATAGGCATAGAGTAGGATAGCTGTTTGCTCAAGATGGCCTGGCCACTACATGTTTGAGCCAACTTAAACATCAGAGCCTCATCACTTTGATATTCTCCTAGGCTCTGATGGGGAAGAAGGGAATAGCATCAGTCTAATTCTATCTTAGGCCACTCAGTCAAGGAATGGAGCCAAGCCCTGTCCAAGCAAGCAATTCTTCCATCTCCCATTCTAAAATGGCCCAGAGGGCAGGTGCAGAGTTTTCAATGAGTTAATTCAAATGCCAGTTTAAAAATTATTCATGTGCTTCCCTAGGTCCATGTGAGGATTATAAAAAATCTCAACATCAGCAGGTTTGAGGGCGACTCAGGCTTTTCCTTCTTTCCTTCCCAAACTGGGAAATGATGGTTTTGGATTTGTTTGGGAAACAGCAAAGCCAAACTGGAAGGAAGGACAAATTTCCTGAGTGCCCCTAGAGGAGCTGGCTGAGTAGGATTGAGTCAAGTGGGATCAAGTTGGTACCCAGGCTTGCTACACTTTTCTCCTTTCCCTTCCCACTTGTCCATCTCCCCTCATCTTCACTCTCATATCCCACTCCCCTCACTGACAGATTCTATATTTAGCTTTTTCTTTCATCTCATTGACTTTGGGAGGGCAGATTTCTTGCTCTATATCTATTCTGTCTGTGCTTAAATGCTCCACTGTCTTCATCTCTCTCTTACCCTGTCTCTCTCCATCTCTATTACTCAATCTCTCTCCTTCTTCTGACCTTCAGTCTAGATTCTTTGTTCATTTTCTCTGCTCCATTCTCTAGTCTCTCCCTCTCCTCCAATGTCTTCCACCTACAATTCTCTCTGTGTTCATCTCTTACCATCTTCTACTTCCTCCCTCTCTGTCCATTAGTTTTGACATCTGTCTCTCAGACTCCTCCCTTGTCTCTCAGCTTCTCTATCCCTCAGTCTCCTGTTTTTTCCTTTCTCCATTCCATATTCTTCCCCTCTCATTTCCCTCTGATATCTTTCTCTGTGTCTCTGATTCTTGCTATCCCCTCTTCCTCCTCCTCTCTGTCCACTTTCATCATCTGTCCCTTAGCTCCTTCCTCAATTTGTACTTAATCTTCCTTTTTTCCATCCCTCAATCTTTCTCCCTTTCTCTATTCCCCATTTCTATTTCTTTTCAGCCCCACCATGACATCTTTTCTGTGAATCTCTTACCATCAATTTATCACTTCCTTTCTCTTATTCTTCTTGTCTGTCCCTTAGCGTGCTCTCATCTATCTCCCCTTTTTCTATTGCCCAATAAGTCCCTCTCTGTCCTTCCTCAGGCTCCATATCTTCATTCCCCTTTTGGTGTTCCTTAAACATCTCCTCTCTGTCCCTGTCTATCGCAATCCTTTTAACTTCTCTTGATTTCTCACTGTCCCCTTTTCTCTGTCCATCAATCTTGCCATCTATCCATCAGGCTCCTTTCTCTCGGTGCTTCTGTCTTCCCTCATCTCAGCCCGTCTTCCTTTATCTGAGATTGGTCCTTGCTTTCTAGGACTGTCTGGGAGGTGGAGCAGTCAAGTAGTGGGGGGAGTAGCGGAAGGAGTCGGGTTGATACAGACTATTATGGTCTGGCAGGTGCCATGGCTATCCTCAGTCAAGCGGAAGGGAGCATGCTGAGCAGTTAGTGATGGTGGTGTGTGTGTGTGTGTGTGTGTGTGTGTGTGTGTGTGTGTGTGTGTGTACATGTTTGAATGTGCAAGTGGGTGTGATAGGATAGCTGGTTATTATGTTTCCCTCCTCACTGACCCAGCCTCCATTTCCACAGGACCACATCGGGCACCTTGCCCTGACATTGTAATATCTCTCCTCTGCTTCATAGACTCCAATTATTTCCCTGGTCTCCATCATCAGAGCAGATTTATTATAGCCTACTGCCTCCAGTCTCAGCTTCCTCCCCCTGCTGCATATCTCTCTGACCTCTCTTACCAACTCTCCTCTGCCTTTTCTCATGTACCAGTTCCTAGAGGTCTACCATTTCCTTTGTCCACTATCTTATTCCAGAAACACCCAGGACAAGCTAGATCCTAAGGGCCTGAGGGAAAGGAATTATTCTCTGCCTTGGTACCACCCATCAAGGCTCTGGGCTATTATACTCTCTTGAGGACTGGATGAGAATAGGGAGAGCCCTCTTTCTCTCTCACACCCCTGGAATCAACTTTTGTCAGTGGGTGATTCTCCTAGATTCTCTCCTCCATGTTTGTTTGGTATAGTGCTTAGACCTGTAGTTCAGATCCCTGGATTTGAAGTCTTAGATAGGCTGTTAGTTCTCTTTATAACCTTGGATTAATCTGACCCTCGATTTTATCATCTGTAAAATGAGGGGGTGGTCAGACTAGATCAGAAATTCTTAACCTGGAGTCAACAGATACACTTGTGCTAAATGTATGGTAAAATCTCTTCCATCTCTGGAAATCTAAAGCTAGTCAGTCACCAAACATTCATTAAATGCTAACTGTGTACTTGGCAAAGTAAGTGGGGGGATACAAAGAATGGCAAAGGCACAGTCCCTGCCCTCAAGGAGTTGACCTCATTCTAAAGAGGAGGAGGGGATAACAAAATACAAATAAAACTGTAAATATCAAATATATTCAGTGCAAATTGAAAGTAATTTCAGGGGGGCACAGAAGACTGGGAATGTCCTTCTCCAGAAGGTGGAATTTAAATGATTATGAATTTGCATATACTAGAGGTGGAGAAATTGAAAGGGAGCTGTAGATGGTCTCCATACTAAAATACGGATCTCTTCAATTTCCCAGATGGAAGAAAATTAAGGTCAAGGACACTTGAAAGGCAGGGATAGAACTGAGGAATCCTACCTCTCGTCCTCCCCAAGAGAAGGTTGTCTTGTTCCCCTCCTGCATTCCAGCTGCACAGAGAACATAGCTATCTATGCTGGATCCTCCAAATGAGAGTTATCTCCCTGATCTTGATCACTGTTAACTGATCAGTGGAGGTCTCTGTAGTTGGACAGAACTATTGTTTTGCAGGCAAGTGACCTTGGACAAGTCACTTCCCTTTTCAGCATCTTAGTCATATGAGTGAGTTACACTAATTCAAGGCTTCTTAACCTTTTTTGTGTGTCTTAGACCCTTCTGCCTATGAACCCCTTTCTCAAATAAGAGTCTGTTAGAAAATGTAAATATCAGTGAAATAAAGTTGTTTCTCTTCTCCATCTAAAATCATCTATCCTTGGACCTTAGGTAAAGCACCGCAGGCACTCTCTAAGATTCATGCCAGCTCTGAATCATGTGCTGTGATTTCATTCCCTTTCCTCTCCCCCCCCCGCCCCCCAGCCCACCAGCAGGCAGCCAGTGTATTAACAAGCCTCAGAGAAAGGTGCCAAGCAAGAGCCGTCTAGAGCTGTTATGAGATGTGTAGAAAGAGCCAGCCAAGTCTGATTTCCTGAAATTCGCCTCTCTCTGGCAAGAAAGAAGGAAACTGGGGCTGGGGTCTGGAGCCTAGGCAAAAATTAAAAGATAGTCCTTTCTCACAGAAAACATTCAGAGTTCAGGCTACTGAGTGGTTCCACTAATTTTTAAAAAGTTTCTCCCATTTATGCTTTCTCCTCTATTTGTTTCAATCATTGAACCACACCCTTCACCCCTCAGTCACTAAATTGGGATCTTTGAGGAAATGTCTGCCCTGCAGAGGATTAGATCCCTAAAGAGCTTTGGGGGAAAGGGGGGACGAGGTATTTTTAGACACCCTCCAAGCACCCTAACTTCTCTTTGTTCTAGTCTATTTGAAGAGGTGTATAGCAATGCAGAACCTTTTGCCTTCAGGCTCCTCCCTTCTTTAACAAGTGGATGTGGAAAAATGGAGAGAACTGGGAGATCATAAAAAATAGATTTTGATTGGGCAGGGACCTTAGAAATCTTCCTGTCCACTTTTCATTAAAAAAATGTATTTATATCTTTTATTTTTACATTGCCTACATTTCTCTTTGTATCCCTTCTCTCTTCCCTTCCAGAACGCCATTTCATATAACAAGTAATTCTTTTTTAAGAAAAAAAATGAATAAAAATATTAAGCAAAAATCAACTAATAATAAAAAAGATCTGACATCATATGCAATGTTCCACATCTCTGAACTCCCTGCCCCTACCTCTGAAAAGGAGTGGGCGGGGGCATTGGTGAGAATAAATTTTTTTTATATATCATCTTTAGGGCCATGTTTGTTTTTTTTTTTTGTAATTTTTCAGCACTCTCTTCCTATTTAAAATATTTTAATTTTTATGAATAAAAATCCATTTTTTCTTTTTTTTATATCTCCCTCACACCATTGAAAAAAATATAAAAGAAAAGCAAAACCCTTGTAACATATATGTATAGGCAATCAAACAAATTCCTACATTGACACTGTGGCAAAAATATGTCTTAATTTTTACCCTGAGTCTATCACCTCCATAGCAGGAGGTGACTAATATGGTTTATCATCAATCCTCTAGTATAATGATTAGTCTATACATTGATTAGAGGAGTCTTTCAAAGTTCTTTGTCCTTACAATGTAGTTGTTATTGTTGTGTTCCTAACTCTACTCTCTTCACTTTTCATCCGTTCATGCAAGTCTTTTCCAGGTTCTTTGAAATCATTCCTTTTATCATTTCTTATGATCCAATATTAGTCTGTTACATTCTTAAATCATAATTTGTTTAGTCATCCCTCAATTGGTAGGTACCTCCTTAGTTTCCAATTTTTGAAAAAGAGCTTCTATAAATATATTATTGTACTTGTAGCTATTTTCCCTCTTTTTTGCTGTCTTGACGGGGACTATAGGTATAGTAGAGGTATCAGGTAGGCTAGAGTATATGTCCTATTTAGTCACTTTTGGGGAATGGTTCCAAATTACTTTCCAGAATGGCTATTTCTCCCCCACCTTTTTTTAAACAGATGGGAAAACTGAGGCCCCAAGAACTAAACTAACTAATTTGGGTTCTCTGAGCTTTCTTTCCTCTGCTCTTCACTGGGAGTGGCTCAATACTGGCTTAAGGGAGACCAGGTAAGAGGTAGGATTAAATGACCCAACCTGCTTGCTCCTTTGTAAATTCTTGTCATCCTGGTTTCACATTTTCCTTTAATTGCCTTTAATTAAGTAGCTAGGTGGAACAGTAGATAGAATTCTGGGCTTGAGGTCTGGAAGACTGGAATCTGATCCTGCTTTAGATTATTTGCTAACTATATAAGTGTAAAAGTGTAAGTCTATGTATGTAAAGTGCTTCACAAACCTCAAAACATATCTGAAAGGCTAGTTATTATTATTATTACTAAGTCAAGTCTCAGTTGACTTGAGAGAAGAGGGGTTTTAGGCAACTGGAACTTGAAAGGACCGTTTACCTAATTGGGCTCTAACTGAAAGAAGAGAGGAAGTCAGAGGACCTGGGTTTAAATTTTGGTCAGCTACACACTTGCTCTTTCTGAGCCTCAGTTTCTTCCACTGAAAAATAAGGAGTTTGAATGAGATACTTTCTTAAGAAGCTTTCAGATCTGATTCAGAATTCAGAGATAATCTAGGACATTTCTTTATGTTCCTACACCATCTAGAAAAAGGATGTTGATACTATTTTCAATTTTTATTTGTTTTTTTATTTGTTTTTTCTTTATCATGGTTTTTCTCTTTTGTTCTGATTCTTCTTTCACAGCCTGATGAATATGGAAATATGTTTAACCTGAGTGGGTATGCATAACCTAAATCAGATTGCTTGCTGTCTTGGGGAGAGGGAGAAAATTTTATAAAAATGGATGTTGAAAACGATCTCTATATATAATTGGAATACAATGGCTTATAAAAAAGGAAAAGGTGGTCCCATGGACAGAGCACTGGCCCTGGAGTCAGGAGGACCTGAGTTCAAATTTGACTTCAGACACTTAATAATGACCTAGCTGTGTGACCTTGGGCAAGTCACTTAACCCCATTGCCGTAAAATAAATTTAAAAAAGGAAAAGGATATTGAAATTCCTGGAATCATCAAGAAAAATCACTCTCTATGCTCTGTTGAAGTAAAAAGAAAGCATAGGATTTACAAGTGCTAGAGTACTGGACATGGAGTCAGGAAGACCTGAGTCCAAGTATGACTTCAGATGCTTACTAGTTGTATGACCCTGGACAAGTCTCTTAACTTCTGTTTGCCTAGATGCATTGGAGAAGGAAAAGGCAAACCACTTCAATATCTTTGCCAAGAAAACCCCATAAACAATATGTTCCACAGAGTCACAAAGAAGAGCTGGATGAGGACAAAATAACACAGCTTTTCCAGCTTGAAATCATCTCATGGGTCCAACCTTTCCCTTTTATAGATGAAAAAACTGAGGCTTAAGAGGAAAGAAGTTCAAAATCACATGGGATGTAAGTGCTGAAGTCTCAAACATGAGTAAATGCTGAACCCTAGCTATAAGACTAGCTTACCTTTAAGCTCAAAGCCACAGGGAGGAGAGTTTCAGAGAGGAAGGACTAAAAGTCCCTCAGGAGAGCATTTCAGCTGCCAGTTACTATCTCAGTACAGAGCACTGTTAGGATTCTGATTCATTTTTAACAGCTTCTTACTCCAATGCATAGCACAGAGCCTGGCAAATAGTAGACACTTAATAAAGGCTGATTGATTGTATGCTACCTGATCCGTTTAATTCAACTCAGCATTATTGAATGCCTCTTGTGTCTAAGGCATTGTGCCATAGATGTGGGCAGGGTTTGGAGTCAAAGGACCTGGACCCAAGGTCCAGCTCAGTACCTAGCTACTTATGAGATCTTAGTCTCTAGGGGCTTCTGTTTCTTATCTGTAAGAAGGAATGGTTGGATTAGATGACCCCTAAGAACCTTCCAGTTGTAAGCCTATGATCTTATGGATCTTGCCCTTGAGGAACTTACATTCTAAAGGGGGTGGGGGAGTCAAGAATTCAACAAATACACACAGAAATATGATTCAAGGTACATTGTGATAAAGATAAAAGGAAAAAACCAGCCAAACATCTTGTAAAAAATTTGAGGAAGAAGAGATTACTTTTAGATATAGGAATCCCACATAATTTTTCAGAGGAGGTAGTTACTTTAGTTGGGTCCTGAAAAAAAAAAACTGTTGATTTTGGAAAAAAATTATTTCTAGGGCAGCTAGGTGGTGCAGTGGATAAAGCACCAGCCCTGGAGTCAGGAGTACCCGGGTTCAAATCCTGTCTCAGACACTTAATAATTACCTAGCTGTGTGGCCTTGGGCAAGCCACTTAACCCCATTTACCTTGCAAAAACCTTAAAAAAAATTATTTCTATTTCTTTGTTTTTAAATCACCTTCATTTTGTAGTCCCCCCCCTTCTTTATCTAGTGAATCATGCTTTGAAGCAAAGACTTTTTTTTTTTGCTTTTTGCAAGACAATGGGGTTAAGTGACTTGCCCAAAGTCACACAGCTAGGTAATTATTAAATGTCTGAGGTGGGATTTGAACTCATATCCTCCCTCCTGATTCCAGGGTTGTTGCCCAAGACTTTTTTTTTTTAGGTTTTTGCAAGGCAAACGGGGTTAAGTGGCTTGCCCAAGGCCGCACAGCTAATTAAGTGTCTGAGACAGGATTTGAACCCAGGTACTCCTGACTCCAGGGCCGGTGCTTTATCCACTACGCCACCTAGCCGCACCCCCAAGACTTTTTTTAAGGAAAAAAACTGTTCAGCAGAGTCAACCCATACATTAATCTAGTTTTCCAGTGAATACAGTGTTCCTATTGTCCTCCACCTCTTCAAGGGATAAAACAAGCTACATTTTTTCCTCAACTCTGCTCTAGGCCGAGAGAAGAGAAGAGAAAAGAAAGATTTTTGACAGGATGAGATGAAGTGCCTTCCAGGCATGGACAAAATATGTTGTTGAAGAATAATAAACTAAACCTAGGTTGTAGTGGTAGAGTTTTTAGTTTTAGCCATGTGAATACAAGCCAATCAGCCTCTTTGGGTCTCAGTTTTTTCTTCTCTGAAATTAGAGTACTTGACTGGGTAATCTTCAAGGGTCTAGAGTAAGGAAGACCAGATTAGTTGAATCTCCCTGATAAGTTATTTCATCTAAATATGCCTCAAGTTTCCCCAAATATAAAATGGAGGTAATAATAGTACCTACTTCCCAGGGTGGCTGTGGATCAAATGAGATAATATATGTAAAGTGTGCAGTGTACAGTTGGCACTTAATAATTTTTTTCCTCTTCTTCCCCCCATCAAGTTCTCTTCCAGTTCTAAGTTTTTGACATTGAGACCAGTCATATCTTCTGCCTCCCCATTCAGTCCTCATTCTCCAGTATACCTCATTGACCTTCTTGTGATCCATATGATTGATGCCTCATCTTGCCTCTTCTAGGGAAAGTCTATAGGACATAGCTAGTACAAAGTGGACAATTAGACAGATGTAAATGGAGAGGGGGCCCCTGAGACTGGTAAAGAGTGTATGGATTCCTGGGAGACCCCTGAATTCAGCCTCCCTCTCCCCTCATGGGAATCAATGAATGTGGTAGAATTTAGAGCTGAAAGCAACATCACAGATCATTTAGTCCAATTTCCTTATGTTAGGAAAAAAATGAAGGAAAAAAGAGGGAAAAACACTGAGTCGAAAGTAGGGGAAGTGACTCAGCCAAAATCAAACTGGTTGATTCATAGAACCAAGGAAGTAAGAGACAACAAAGTTAGGATAATATTGACTCAGGGATCAGGGACAGTGACTTCTGTTTTACTCAACTCAACCCCTGAGGGTGAGATCCTCAGCAGTTCCTCCAGCGAGAGAAGACAATTCCATTTAGATCACCACCTAGATATTCTTCTCATTTCCATGATTATTTTCTCTTAATCTCACCACCCAGTTCCCTTGCTGCTTAACTATGTGGTTTTAAATTGCTTTTAATTAATTTTTTTTTTCCAATTCCATGTAAAGATAGTTTTCAACATTTGTTTTTGGTAAGATTTTGAGTTTCACATTTTCCTCCCTCCCTCTCTCCCTCCCTCCCTTCCCCTCTCCCCTTGACAGTGAGTAAGCTGATATCAGTTATAATTATATTAAACATATTTCCAGATTAATCATGTTGTGAAAGAATCAAAACAAAAGGAAAAAAATCAGAAAAAAACATAGAACAAATTTTGAAAGTGAAAGTAGTATGCTTTGGTCTGCATTCAGACTCCACAGTTCTTTCTCTAAATGTAGATTTTCCATCACGAATCTTTTAGAAATGTCTTCGATTACACAGAGTTGCTGTTAAGGTTGTACAATGCTCTCTGGTTCTGCTCATTTCACTCAGCACCATGTAAGTTTTTTCAGGTTTTTCTGAAATCATCCCGCTCATGATTTCTTACAGAACAACAGTATTCCATCACATTCATATACCACAATTTGTTCAGGACTTCCCCTCAATTTCCGATTCTTTGCCATTACAAAATGGGCTGCTATAAATATTTTTGTACATGTAGGTCTTTCCCACTTTTTTATGATCTCTTTGGGTCAACTATGTGGGTATAAAAACAACATCAACATCCTGTACCCATCCATTTCCTCTTTTTTTTTTAGCTTTGTTGCCTGAGTTTCTTCTCACTGCCTACTTTACTTTTATTTATGCTACTTGGTTTCCTTGGGCTGTGTTTATAGACCATGAATTTTAGCTATGGAATCTTAACTCTAGTAACCCTGAATCCTGTGCCTAATTTTCTTTCTGACCATGATTGGAACTGAACCTGTTCTTTTTTTCTATTTTACTAATGCTTTTTAAAGCTTTTTTATTTTAATTTTAAAATACCTTATTTTTGATTTATGGAAAAAGAAAGCATTTCCATACATAGTATAACAAAAAAAGATGGTTGCACATGAAGTGCAAATCTACTATCCACAATTTGTATTCCTTTCAGTTATACAACAATGTTATCATATAAATTTCTTTTTTTTTAGCCTAGAAGTGGCTCTCATTAGACCCAAATAAATATAGATGTAAAAATATTCTATATATTCATTTATCACTTCTTTCTCTGGATGCAGATAGCATCTTTCTTCATATGTCTTTTATAGTTATTTACAATGTTTTTATATAGGTATTTATAATGTTTAAAAATAACTTATTTAAGGGGAAGCTAGGTGGCACAATAAGATCACCAGCCCTGGAATCAGGAGTACCTGAGTTCAAATTCTGCCTCAGACACTTAATATTATTACCTAGCTGTGTGGCCTTGGGCAAGCCACTTAACCCCATTTGCCTTGCAAAAACTAAAAAAAAAAAAAACCCTAAAAAAATAAAAATAACTTATTTGCTCAAAGTCATTTGTAAAACAATATTGTTGTTACTGCATACAGTGTTCTTTTGGTTCTGTTCATTTTGCTCTTCATCATTTCCTGCAAATCCTTCCGTGTTTTTCTAAAATCATTTCTTATAGCATAGTAGTATTCCTTCACAATTCCTTCACATTCCTTCTGAATCATATATCAGAACTTATTCAGTCATTCCCCAATGAATGAGCATTCCCTGCAATTTCTTTGCCACCCCAAAAAAGCTGCTATAAAATTTTAGAACATATATGTTCTTTTCCTTGCCCCCTAATTATCTTCAGAAATAGTTGTATTGTCAGGCAATTTAATTAATTAATTTCTCAATTATTCTCCCCTTAACAAGGCTCTCCCCACACAAAAGCAGTTTAGGTAAGCAGAACAAATATTTGAGTGTATAGATTAATTTAGTCCCTTTTGCCATCCCTTCTTTACCTAGAAGGGAGAAATATCTGTCTTCTGTGGTCTGGATGGGTCTTTGCATTGATCTGAGTTCTGATATTTTTAGTATTGTTTTCCTTTATTTTACTGTAGTCATTGTGTATTCTGATCTCTTGGTTCTACTTTGTTCAGTACTAGCTCACGAGTCTTTCCAAGTTTCTCTGGATTCATATTTGTATGGTACATTATTTTATCGCCTCACACCATCCTTTTCTCAGCTTTCCCCAAATTGGTTAACACTCACTTTGTTTTCAAGTGTTTACCATCACAAAAAAGTACTTT
The DNA here is from genome assembly GCF_037893015.1 of Macrotis lagotis. Taxonomy (NCBI): domain Eukaryota; kingdom Metazoa; phylum Chordata; class Mammalia; order Peramelemorphia; family Peramelidae; genus Macrotis; species Macrotis lagotis. The sequence goes on from NC_133659.1 coordinate 190,769,288, forward strand.
TGTAAAATATTTATCTTAGTATACATAGGATCTTCCCCTTTGTCTTTGACATCCCAGTGAGTGTCCCAAGAATGTCTGAGTGATAATATTGTATGAAAAGGTATAAACCATTTAGATGTTTAGACAAAGGGGAAGATCCTATGTATACTAAGATAAATATTTTACAAAAGTACTTTTTTGTGATGGTAAACACTTGAAAACAAAGTGAGTGTTAACCAATTTGGGGAAAGCTGAGAAAAGGATGGTGTGAGGCGATAAAATAATGTACCATACAAATATGAATCCAGAGAAACTTGGAAAGACTCGTGAGCTAGTACTGAACAAAGTAGAACCAAGAGATCAGAATACACAATGACTACAGTAAAATAAAGGAAAACAATACTAAAAATATCAGAACTCAGATCAATGCAAAGACCCATCCAGACCACAGAAGACAGATATTTCTCCCTTCTAGGTAAAGAAGGGATGGCAAAAGGGACTAAGTTAATCTATACACTCAAATATTTGTTCTGCTTACCTAAACTGCTTTTGTGTGGGGAGAGCCTTGTTAAGGGGAGAATAATTGAGAAATTAATTAATTAAATTGCCTGACAATACAACTATTTCTGAAGATAATTAGGGGGCAAGGAAAAGAACATATATGTTCTAAAATTTTATAGCAGCTTTTTTGGGGTGGCAAAGAAAGAAATTGCAGGGAATGCTCATTCATTGGGGAATGACTGAATAAGTTCTGATATATGATTCAGAAGGAATGTGAAGGAATTGTGAAGGAATACTACTATGCTATAAGAAAAGATTTTAGAAAAACATGGAAGGATTTGCAGGAAATGATGAAGAGCAAAATGAACAGAACCAAAAGAACACTGTATGCAGTAACAACAATATTGTTTTACAAATGACTTTGAGCAAATAAGTTATTTTTACTTTTTTAGGGTTTTTTTTTAGTTTTTGCAGGGCAAATGGGGTTATCTCACACAACTCCAAATCATTTCTGGTCTTTCTTTGTATCTCCATTTCCTTTACCTGCATGTGGACTATGAGTGGAGATTGAAAGAGAGAGATGATGTGGGGCCAGGATATTAAAAAATTATCAACTTTGAATCTCTAAAGAGAACCATAGGCTATTATTCACCTATTGAGAACTAAAGTGAATAGGACTGCACTATATCACATATAGTGAAGTTTAGATCTAAGGAAGGATTATTTCAGGGTGGGAAACTGAGGGAAGCATAGTTTCTCCTTTGGTTGGAAAGAAGAGAGAAAATATCTCCAAATACAGGAATATGAGCCTAATTCAGATGATTTAATTAATAGCTTATAATAGCTAGCCTCTATATAGTGCCTTAAGGGTGGCAAAATGGTATTTTCCCCCTTAATAACCCTTGGGGTAGGTGGGTGTTATTATTATACCTATTTTACAATTGAAGAAACTGAGATTGATAGAGGTGAAGTGATTTTCCCAGGGTTCCATGACCATATTTGTATTCAGATTTTTCTGACTCCAAGTCCAATGCTCTAACCACTGCATTGTCTAGTTGTACCTAGCTAGTTTAAATGGGGATCTACTTGATGAATAGACAAAGAGAATAGGAGTAGGCATAGCAGAGAGATGGTTAGAGCATGGTGTATATATGTGGGTATAATTAGGGTATACTTCCCAATATTTTTAGTGCCAAAAAATTCATCCCTATTCTCTCTGACCAGTAGTTATTTTGTTCTGTTATGTCAAGTCAAATTTTTGACAGTGAAGGCCCAAAGTTTCTGATATCAATAAGAGAGTACCATTTTCAAACCTTGGCTAGGACACCTAGATACCTTGTCCCAGTTCTGTTGATGGGTCAGAGAATGAGCTATTCCACATTTAGAAGACTGCCTTCCTCCCTTTCTATTCTGGAGTTGAGCTTAGGTCCCAACCCCCAGAAGAGACCCTACCCCCATTCAATCTGCCTGCTGTGGGGGTGAGGTAACAGAAGGGTTTGTATGACTGGGAGCTGAATCTGCTGTTCCCCATCTCTGCTGAGGACAAGATGAGAGGAAAAAAGCCTACGCTACAGTGGGTGGGATTGAGGTCAGATGGGAGAAAGGACTTCCGAATTGTTAGCCTGGTCAAATCAACTTTGGTTGGGAATGCCTAAGAGATAATATAGTCAACTTTTTTTTTCCTTGAGAATTGAGGAAAGAGTAGTGTATAGTGACTGCAGTTTTGTCTGTCCCTATCTTTGCAATGACTTTAGGAATATTTTAATAAAAGCCAAGGTCCCCAAAATAGAAACAAAATGTAATGAAAAGGGCATTTGGGACAGAGTATCTGGTTTTTAGTCTCAACTTGACTTTCTCACTAGTTGTATGACCTTGGGGTCAAATCATTTTCTCTTTTTGAGATTAACTTTTTTCATCTTTGAAGTGAGGAAGATGTATTAGATTTTCTTTAAGGTCAATTCTGACCCCGACACTTTAGTGCTCAAGAAACTTTGATGGTTCTCTTTTTCCTCCAGTCAAAAATATAGATGACTAAGTTTGGTGTCTTAAGTCTTTTACTGTCTGGCTTCATCTTTCCAGACTAATTTCACATCACCACTCTTTGGTCATTCTTTGGTCCAGTCTATTTACTGTTCCCTGAACTCACTACTCCATTCTCCACTTCAGGGCCTTTGCACTGTGTTTTCCAGTACTTGGAAAGCACCCCCCTTTCTCATCTCTACCTTTTGGGATTTTTAGCTTCCTTTGAGACTTAGCTTATATGCCATCTCCTATGAAAATCTTGCTGACAAACTCCCATGTGAGAGTTGGACTATAAGGAAAGCCAAGTATACAGAACTGACTATCAGGAAACTGACCTCCTCAGAACTGATACTTTCAGTTGTGGTGCTGGAGAAGCATTTTGAGACTTTTGAGAGTTCCTTGGACAGCAAGGTGATCAAATCAGTTGATACTCAAAGAAATTAATTTAGGCTATTTACTGGAAGGTCAGATGCTGAAGCTTAAGTACTTTGGCCACATAATGAAAAGTTGGAACTCATTGGAAAAGACCCTGATGTTAGGAAATATTGAAGGCAAAAAGAAAAGAGGGCAACAGAGGTTGAGATGGAAAGATAGGGTCATAAAAGCATTGAACATGAACTTAGATAGACTTCAAAGAGATAGTAGAAGATGGAAGGTCCTGGCATGCTTTGGTCCATGGGGTCCCAAAGGGTCAGACAGCTGAACAACAACAATTGGAAGGGCCTTCCTGTACCTCTGACACTTGCTCCTCAGTCATACAATATTCATGTATATACTTACTTATTGTTTACATATTGCCTCTCCTCAGTAGAATGGGAGCTCCTTGAGGACAGGGTCAGTTTTTAATTTTGTCTTTTCATTCTCAAGCCAAGAGCAATGCCAGTCACATAGTTTATTAGGTTGCATACAGTACAGTTCTTCCACATCAGGACTTTCCCCATCACAGTTTCAATATATTGAGCATTGGTATAAGAAATTTTTTTTTATTTAAGGCAATGGGGTTAAATGACTTGCTCAAGGTCACACAGCTAGGCAATTATTATCTGAAGCCTGATTTGAACTCAGGTCTTCCTACAAAGATTCCAGGGTTGGTGCTCAATCCACTGTGCCACCCAACTGCCCCTGGAAAAAGAAATTAAATAGGAACTTTTGGAGATTTTACAGGCAGATGACAAGTAAAGGCTAGTAGATGACACAGAAAAAAGGTTAGAAATTCAGAGATGCATAAATATACATGTAGTATTGTATAATATCAACATATTTTATTTTTTAATACTATAATACTTCAGACTTCTTCTCTGGTATGAAGGGAGGGCCAAAAATTTTTACATGGATTTTTCCATATTGAGGGTGCAGGCCCTGCCACTTCAATATGGAAGGGATAACTGAAGTTTTTGGTTTAAATTTCCCTCTCTCTTCTAGGATAAAATACAGCTCCTCTCTAGAAAGTAAATAAGAGATCATTTCCAAAACTGGGCTAAAAGAAGAGAAGAAAAATATGTTTATAATAAAGGTTTCTTCTCTTCCATGATTCACAACCAATCCAAATCCAGAAGTGAGATAGGTCTTCCCTCTTCCCTTCCCTCATTGCAAGTAATGGTAGTGTGACCCAAAAGAAACTGAACTTGGAATTAGGAACCCTGGAATTGAATTCCTTCTCCATTACCACTTAAGCAAATCACTTTATCTTTCTAGGCCTCAGTTTCCTCATTTGTAAAATGAGAATGAGTACTCAAAGGGTCTATTTCAAATTAGATTCAATTCAATGGACATGATTGTTTGGTTTGTAATCTTTAAGATGCCATCTAAATAATTAAGATAAGTAATCATGACCCCAATCATAGCCAATTCTAGTTTTGGTTTTCCTTTTTTCCAGGGAAGGTAGGCAATTATATCTATAATGAGAACAGACTTCTCTGAACCCTAATATTCTGGACAGAAGTTTTCTTTCTGCACATGCTGGGGGGCAAGATTTAGTTTGGTTCTTTCTTGGTCATGATTGTAGATAGTCCATGTAAAATATAAGATATCTGAGGGTGGGGAATTCCTCATTTTTGTCTTTGACAAAAATGGCAGTTTCTATGCCTGATATAGAGTGGGAGATAAATAAATCCTTGCTAAATAAATGAATGAATGATTTTCAGGCCTTCCTTCTCCCTTTCCCAATCTTGATTTCTGTAAGCCTAGAAAGGAGTTGTGTGTTCACATAAGCCCTCCTTTCCTTGCCTCTCCACCCATCCACTCCCCAATTCAATTAAAGATATATTAAACATTTACTATGGGCAAAGAATTGGAATTACAAAGATGACACCATCCTGACCTTAAGGAGCTTGTCTTCTGTGAAGGGAGGGGTGTGACAGAAATGATATGGCACATTTAAATCTAATTGATGATACTTTTCTAGTTGTGGTGACATGTACCACTAATCCCTGCTACTGGGAGGTGAAGGCTGGCGGATTAGATGAGTTCAGAAGTTATAAGATACACTGGGCTGAGTTGTTTGAATGTCCACATTAACTCTGACACCAATATGACAAGATTATGGGATCAGGGTGCCACTAGGCAGCTCAGATCAGAAAACTGGAAAATAAAAGCTCCTGTCCATACTATTTTGGGGGATTAGCTTTGTTGCATTTTCAGCCTGGGTAAGATGAGAGACCTGGAAGAAAAAAGAGAATTAAGAAGAGGTGAAGGGGCAGCTAGGTGGTGCAGTGGATAGAGTACTAGCCCTGGAGTCAGGAGTACCTGAGTTCAAATCTGGCCTTAGACGCTTAATAATTAGTATCTGGCCTTTGTCAAGCCACTTAACCCCTTTGCCTTGAAAAAACCTAAGAGAGAGAGAGAGAGAGAGAGAGAGAGAGAGAGAGAGAGAGAAGATGAAGGAGAAGGAGACTATAGAGAGAAAGCTAGGTAATTGTAAAGACCCAAGGTGATCAAGGAAAGTTTGAAAAGGGAGAGATTAATTTGAGCCTAAGGCTAAGAAGGTTTCATGGAAGATGTATCATTTTCAATAGGTCTTGAAAGAAGAGAAGGAATTTAATTGACTAAAATGTGGAAGGAATGCTGTCCAGGTTTGACAAAAATACTGAGCAAATGCTTGAAGAGAGGAAAAGAAGGAGGCAATTTGGGAATAGCTCAAAATTTAACTCAGCTAGAAAAGAGACTCCATAAAAGAGAATTGTGTGAAATAAGACTGAAAAGGAAAACTGTAACCAGATAACAGAGGGCTTTAAATGCTAAGCAGCTGGGTGGCTAGAGTGCTGGGATTGGAATCAGAAAGATCTGAGTTCAAATATAGTCTCAGACATTAAGTAATGTCACTCTGACTTCTTTAATTTTCTCATCTGCAAAATGGATAGTAGCACCTACTTCCTCAGGTTGTAAAGTGCTTGACACATATCAGGTTTGCTATTGCAGCTGTTGTTGGGTTAAGGAGTTTGCATTTTAGGGACCCATTGAAGTTTTTTGAACTGGGGGTTGGTCAGATTATTACACTAGGAAGGTCAGATGGGCAACTGCCTGAGAAACTGGAAAGAGAAGACAAATTAGGAATATCCTAAACTACTGCAGGTGAGGGGTTCAGTAGGGATGGATCTGCAAGGTGTTAGGAAACTTGGCAGCTACTTGGAGAATGAGGGAGAGGGAAGAGTCTAAGGTGACCCCTGAGGTTTAGCCTACTTCTTCTATGAGACCTTTCCTGATTTCTCCAAGTATTAATGGCCCTCTCCAATTGATTTTGTTATTACTTGGTATGTCTTTTGGGTAGTATGCTTAGTGCTGGGAATGCATAGAGGAAGAAAGTTCCTGTTCTCAAGGAGCTCATAGTCAACAAACAAGCTATGATAGGCATCATTTGGGGGGGGGGGCAATCTCCAAGAGAAGGCTCTAAGATTAAGAAGTGGGAAAAGCTTCTTGTAAGAGGTGAGGTTTTAGGGAAGCCAAGAAAGACAGGAGACAGAAATGAGAAGGGATGAGAGACAGCTAGGGTGGTGGGAGATGAGAGTGTAAAGGAAGCCAAGGTCACTGGATCTCAGGGTATGTGGAAGGGAATAAGGTATAAGAAGACTAGGAAAGAAGACTGCCCTCTTTGGTCAGTCAATACAAGGTTCATCCCTCTTCTGGGTAACAGCCCTTCAAATACTTAAAAGACTGCTTTCAGGTGATGGATGGTCTTCCTTTTCCTGCCCCCTCCACAAAGGAAAAGGGCAGGTTATGAAGATTTGTTTTAGGTTTTTTGCAAGGCAAATGAGGTTAAGTGGCTTGCCCAAGGCCACACAGCTAGGTAATTATTAAGTATCTGAGACCGGATTTGAACCCAGGTACTCCTGACTCCAGGGCTGGTGATTTATCCACTGTGCCACCTAGCCACCTCGTTATGGAGATTTTTAAAAATCAAATTGAGATTTGCTGTATGATCTTAAAGGCAATAAACAGCTACTGGAGTTGACACCAAGTATAAATGTGTATCAGGAATTAAGACAAAGAAGAGTGGAGTTCAGGAAACAGACTGGAACTTATATAGATTTGGGATTCATCTGCATAGAGAAGATAATGGGATGGATTGGATACAACCACTAAGAGAGAATAGGACCTATGATAATTTCAGAGCCCCTCCCATTTCAACAGTGTCTGTTTCCCAGTCACAGACAATCCTGAGTTTTTGGCAACTTGAGGATCCCACCTAGATACCCAACCCCCCAGAGGGTCATGAGTTAATAGTGACTTTGAGGGCATTTAATTTAAGCTATATCTGACAAAGTGGTCAATTAGACTCTGCCTGAAGACCAGAGAGGGTAGACTCATTTCTCATTCTCACATATTTTTCCCCAAAGCCCATTCAGCTTTTTTCTTTTTTTTGTTTATTTATTTTATATTCTTACAATTGTAATCTTGTGAGTGTAAGCATAAACCCCCCTCCCCCCATAAGAAACATCAAGAATAGTGAGAGAGAGAAAAAAAATGAACTTCAGTCTGTGTTCAGATTCCAATGGCTCTCTCTCTGGGATGAGTTGTCTTCTTTATTCACAAGTCCACCAAAGAAGTTGCTTCAATATTTTCCCCACAGTTGCTATTACTAGCTGTATGTCCCTCCACTCTCATTTATTCTATTCTCTCTTCTTTCACCCTGTCCCTTTTCAAATGTGCGTTTTATTTGAGTGCCCTCTCCCACAATCTTCCCTCTCTTCTATCACCTATTTCTCCATTCCCCCCATTTTCCCTTATCCCATCCCTTTCTTCTCATTTTTCTCTAGGGTAAGTTAGATTTCTATACCCCATTGAGTGTGTATGTTATTTCCTCTCTGAGCCATTTTTGATGAGAATGAAGTCTCACTCATACCCCTCGCCTTACTCCATTCCACTCCATTGAAAAATCTTTTTCTTGACTCTTCTGTGAAATATCTTAGCCCCTTTTTCATCTCCTTTCCCTTCCTCCCAGTACTTTCCTTTATCACCCATTAACTCCATCTTTTTACTATATTACATTATTATATTCAGCTCCTTCCTGTGCCTTATCTATATATACTTCTAACTGCTTGTATAAATGAGAAAGTTCATATGAGTTATCAGTATCTTCTTATGCAGGAATAAAAACAGTTCAATATCATTAAGCTCCTCATAGTCCTTCTCGTCCACCCTCTCTATGGTTCACCTGAGTCCTGTACTTGGAGATCAAGCATTCTGTTCAGCTCTGGTTGTTTCAATAGGAAAGCTTGAAAGTCCCGTTTCATTGAAAGTCCATCTTTTCCTCTGAAAGAGGATGTTCAGTTTTTCTGGGTAGTTGATTCTCTCTTGTAAACCAAGATCTTTTGCCTTCCAGAATATCACATTCTAAGCCCTACAAGCTCTTTTTTTATTTTTTGCAAGGCAAATGTGGTTAAGTGGCTTGCCCAAGGCCACACAGCTAGGTAATTATTAAGTGTCTGAGACCAGATTTGAACCCAGGTACTCCTGACTCCAGGACTGGTGCTTTATCTACTGTGCCACCTAGCCACCCCTTCTACAAGCTCTTAATGTAGATGCTGTGTAATCCTGACTATAGAGCCATGGTAGTTGAATTGTTTGTTTCTGGCAGCTTTTAGTATTTTCTCTTTGACTTGGGAGTTTTGGAATTTGGCTATAATATTTCTGGAAGTTTTTCTTTTGGGATCTCTTTCAGGAGGTAATCAGTTAATTCCCTCAATTTCTCTTTTACCCTCTGCTTCTAGGATCTCAGGGAAATTTTGCTGTATTATTTCTTGAAAAATGAAGTGTAAGCTCTTTTCCTGGTTTTGACTTTCATGTAGCCCAATAATTTTTAAATTATCTCTCTAGGAACTGTTTTCAAGGTTGGTTGTTTTTCCAATGTGATATTTCACATTTTCTTCTAATTTTGGGGTGTTTTTTTTGGAATGGTTCTATTTCTTCCTGATTTCTCACAAAGTCATCAGCTTCCTTTAGTTCCATTCTACATTTGAAGGAGCTATTTTCTTCAGAGAGCTTTTTTATTTCCTTTTCCAGCTGGCCAATTCTGCTTTTTAAGGCATTATTCTCCTCATTTGCCTTTTGTGTTGCTTTTTCCATTTGTCCCAAACTGGTTTTTAACATTATTTTCTTCAGCACTTTTGGTATTTCTTTTACCAAGCTGATGATTGGGTTTTCATGATTCATCTGCATCGCTCTCATTTCTCCTTCCATATTTTTCTCTACCTCCCTTAATTGCTTTTCAAAGTCTTTTTTGAGCTCATCTATAGCCTGAGCTCATTTTCTATTTTTCTTGGAGGTTTTGGATATAGAAACTTTGATTTTGTAGTCTTCTGGATCTTCCATGGGAACAAAGTAATTTTCTATGGTCAGATTCTTCTTTTTTCTTGTTTTTGCTCATTTCCTCAACCTATGACTGATTTACTACTTCCAAGGCTTTGGTGGGTTTTGGGATACCCACAGAGACCTTAATTCCTCCAAGGTCTTATGAAACCTTGCCTTATGAGATCTGCTCTCTTACCTGTGCTTTGTTATGTGGATGACCACAGGCCCTGCCCTCTGCCCTGGAGCTGTGAGGATGGTCCCTGCTAGGCTATGGTGGTATGGGGCCCAGACTGCAACCTAGATCTGATTGTGGGCAAACTGCCCCAGGGAGAGTAAAGAGACCTCTGCAGTCTCCCCCAACCCCCTAACTGTTTGTGGGCTGTGCTCTGGAGGTGCAGGCTGACTTCCCCAATTCCTACTGCAGGTTCTCACTACAGGGCTGCTCTGAGGCCAGTGCTCACTCCACACTCACCCTGGTGTGGCAGAGTTCTCTCACCACCGCTTCAAGCTGTTCCCAGTGATCCCTGGGCCAGGATGTCTATAAACTGCCCCCTCTGCCATGGACCCAGTTGCCCCCAGGGATCTAGGCACCCAGCCCAACTGCATGCTCACAGTGGCTTTTTCCAACCCCCAATCCCAGTGTAACAGATCTTTCCTGCGGAACTTCTAAGTTGTCTTGGGAAATTGTATCACCCAGTCTTTCTGCCCCTCTAAATTTTGGCTAGAGTTATAATTTGATGGCTTTTGGAGTTTTTTTGGGGAACAAGTTTCTTGGAATTCCTGCCTTCACCTGCCATCTTGGCTCTACTCCCATCTTGGCTCTGCCCCCATCTTGATTCCTCCCCCATTCAGCTTTTGAATTTTTATTTTTTTATTTATAATATTATATATATAATATTTATTATTACTAGGTTCCTGGGATATTCCTGATAATTTGTTAGTTTTTCTGACCTCAAATCTACATTTGCCAATTAGAACTGTCACCCATTGCTTGAAGTTTTGTCTTCTTTGGTCAGGCAACACAAAATTCATCCCTCTTCTGAGTAACAGACCTTCAAATACTTAAAAGACTACTATCAGGTGATAGTCTTCCCTCTTTCCTCACTCCTTCCCTCCTTCCCCCTTCTCATTTATCTTCTTTGGGTTAAATATATGAAATTGAACCTCTTAGCATCATCTCAAAGGCCATTTACCATCTGATTTCTCTCTTTGGAAGTTCTCAAGATGCTCAATGTTTTCCCTAAAATATGTAGATCTCAGACCTTAACCAAAATGATCTGTCTGTTACCAGATGGTCTAATTATTCCCTCCCTAGTCCCAAGGCACATTCTTCCTCTCTTAACTCAGTTTACAATCAAATTTGCTCTTTTCCCTACCTTATAGTTTGGGGAATCGATTTTTTGAACCCCTGGTGGAAGAATTTGCACTTATTACTAGTAAATTTCATCTTAAGATTTGGCCCATTGTTCTAACTAATCAAGACCCTCTGGTTTCTGGTTCTGACATACAATAAATTAGCCATCCCTCTCCACTTTGTATTCTGTTTTTATGGCCTTTTTTTAGGTTTTTACAAGACAATGGGGTTAAGTGACTTGCCCAAGGTTACACAGCTAGGCAATTAGTAAGTGTCTGAGGCTGGATTTGAACTCAGGATCTCCTGACTCCAGGGCTGGTGCTCTATTCACTGCACCACCTAGCTGTCCCCTGTATTCTGTTTTTAAAAAGGGAATGAAATTTTCTTCCAAACCCTCAGCCTCCTATATCCCTGCCTCAAGTCTCTCCCCTCTCTAAATAAAGCTCCACACCTCAGTGACATTCCTAAAGCATGATTACCCATGTCATTATCCTAGTCTAAACTCTAGTTTAGATTGGATTCAAGTGCCTTTGTTTAACATGCAAGGTCTTTCACAACCCATCTCCATCCTATCTTTCCGGGTTTTTTACATATTATTCCCCATTCTTTACTTTATGGTCCAGAGAGACTGACCTTCATGTTCTTCACACTGGATCATTCATTTCCTATCTCCATTTTTCTGCACAATCTATGTATCCTGCCTGGAATGCACTTTCTCCTCATCTTCTCTTAAGATCTCTGAATTTTTTTTTATTTTTTTTAATTTATTTTTATTAAAGATATTATTTGAGTTTTACAATTTTCCCCCAATCTTGCTTCCCCCCCCCCCCCAGACAGCACTCTGTCAGTCTTTACTTTGTTTCCATGTTGTACCTTGATCCAAACTGGGTGTGATGAGAGAGAAATCATATCCTTAAAGAGAACAGAATTCTCAGAGGTAACAAGATCAGACAATAAGATATCTATTTTTTTTCTAAATTAAAGGGAATAGTCCTTGTACTTTGTTCAAACTCCACAGCTCCTTATCTGTATACAGATGGTGCTCTAATTTGCAGACAGCCCAAAATTGTTCCCAATTCTTGTACTGATGGAATGAGCAAGTCCTTCAAGGTTGAACATCACTCCCATGTTGCTGTTAGGGTGTACAGTGTTTTTCTGGTTCTGCTCATCTCACTCAGCATCAATTCATGCAAATCCCTCCAGGGTTCCCTGAAATCCTGTCCCTCCTGGTTTCTAATAGAACAATAGTGTTCCATGACATACATATACCACAGTTTGCTAAGCCATTCCCCAATTGAAGGACATTTACTGGACTTCCAATTCTTTGCCACCACAAACAGGGCTGCTATAAATAGTTTTATACAAGTAATGTTTTTACCCTTTTAGATCTCTGAATTTTTTAAAGATCAATTTAAATATCTCCTATAAAAGTTCTCTTTGACCCCCTCAGCCACTAGTATCATCTCCAAATTACCTTGTATTTATTTTATGTATTCTTACTTGTGAATGTGTTGTCTTCCCTATAGACTATAAACTCCTTGAAGACAAGAACTATTTCTTTTGTTTTTGAATCCCTAGCCTCTAATTAATAACTGGCTTATTAAGATAAGATATGCTCTTGGTAAAGTCATGAGGGCTATATTTACCTTTTCTAGATGTTCTCTGGATCACTCTTTTTAATATTATGTTCTAGAATTAATTATTCCCTCCCTTAATGAAATTGTGTTCATTGACCTGGAGTTTGCAGAATCCATTCTCTTTCCATTAAAAACAAAACAAAATTGGAATGAGCTTTCCCCTTTTCCATTCCTATGATATCTCTCCCACTCATAACAGTCTTTCAAGGATGATTGACAGTGACTCAGTTGTGCTTTCAGGATCTTGCTAAGGTAAAATTCCTTCTCCCCTGTTGACTTAACCAAAAAAGCTCCATGGTAGCTGTTTGGTTCAGTCATTTCAGTCATGACCAACTTTTCTTGATCCCATTTGGGGCTTTCTTAGCAAAGATACTGAAGTGGTTTGTCATTTCCATCTCCAGTTCATTTTACAGATTAATGAAGAGACAAACAGGATTAAATGACTTGTCTAAGACTATACAGCTAATGAGTGTCTGAGGTTGAATTTGAATTCAGGTCTTCTTGAGTATAAAGCCAGCTCTCTATCTACTATAACATCTAGTTGCTCCTCATGTTGTCTTTTTATCTGTCTACTCTTCTTGGGTTTCCACTCTCTACTATTCCTTATGGTTCTGTACTTTCCAGTTCAAAGACCTTTCTTTATTGAAGAGAAAACCAAAGTAAAGGAAACATTGATCATCTAGTTCTTTCTTTAATAGGACCCCCCCACCACCAGCAGGGGGATTAATTTGGCTCAAGAGAGAAATGAAATGCATATGCCAGGTGGGATTGCTAGCAGGACAACTAGCAGAGATGTTTATTCATAGTATCAGACAGTTCTTTATAGCAGAAAATCACAAAATTAGCATATAAGATAAAACAATGCTGTTTCTCAAACTTGCACAGGAAATAACCTAGCAGGATGTAACCCAGGTCAAGAGGTTCAGGTACAGGGCTATCACACAAGTGAGGGCATGGATGATGCAGTTGTGTTATCACAGCAGAGTTGAGAGCCTTCACCTTGGAGGTCACTTAAGCTTGGGCTTTTAGTCATAACTGACCTTTAACTCAAACTCACCCAAGCAGCTTTCAGCATTTCTTCTCTGGGGGATTTTTGTCATTGTCTCATCAGCCTCAGAGAGCAGTAGTCCTGTCCTTTCCCTAATCATACTCTTTCCCCCAATGTAGCTGGCAAGGGGAGCAACCATTTTTATTCTTGTGAAGTACCAGAAAGATACCACAAAAAAAAAGGGCCCAGAGAGACACCTCAGAGAGGAAATTCAGAGACCCTAAAAGGAAAATCTCCAAAAAGAGAGATCCTGCAGAAGGGACCCTAGACAAAAAGATTCTTGAGAGGGAGATACCCCATCCTGAGATCCCACAGTATGGCCCCCAAACACAGAGGGGTCCCCTGCCAGAATCATGGGACTTGATAAGAGAAGTGGAATGGGGTGCCCTATTGGGACCCATCTCCACTTCTCCTAGAGGGCAAGAAATAATTGTGGGCATGGGACAATGCATGCAGGCACAGCAGGCATCCCTGATGCTGCCTTAGGCACCAGCATCTGTCTTGTTTGGGGAAAAATTAATGATCCTGGCATCATTTGGAAAACATTCCCTGACTCATTTACACCAAGCACACACATCACCCTCATACTCCCTACCGAGTCTTCATCTACCACAGTCTGTCCCTAGTAGGTTTGGCACAAAGGACCACAATTGTGAGTTCTCCTAACCTATACCCCTTACTGTGGTACAGCTGAGACAAACTTTCCTGCCATCTTGGTTGAAAGTCAAAGCCTTAGACTTTATATGCATGGCTACAAGAGCTCCAAATACATTAGGTACCATTTAGTTGAATCCCCTCATTTTTTACATTTGAGGAAAATGGGGCCTAGAGAAGGGGGGGAAAACAGCTGGAGAGTGGCAGAGCTGAGGCTTGAACCTAGATTTTTTGAGCTCTCCCTGGGATTTGAGCCTAGAATGTTCACAGGGTCCTTTATTATTGGAGGCAGGTGGGACAGAACTGGCAGCCTTTGCCCACTAACCTCTTCTGCTCTGAACCAGCATCTTCTCTATGCTTTCAATACTGCTCTCAGCTCCTCCCTGCTCTCCCAGGGGACTCTCAGAACCTGTTTTCATTTATTATGATTTCCTTCAGGTAGCAGACAGAGATATTTGGTTGATCATGAGGGGCCTCCAGTTCAATCCTCCATGAGGTGAAGGTACCCTGTGACCGGGAAAGGAGATCAGTTAGGGAAGTGACGAATGTGAGGCTCTGATTGACCTGTCCTCTGCATTGTATGAAGGATAGTATTAAGAACACCCAAGGGCAATGCTTGACTGGGCTCTGCTTCCCCCCTCCTCTCCTCCTATATCTCTCAAATCTTTCTCCCAATTATTCTTCTCCTGTCTCTCTATTTCCCCTCTTTCCCTCCCTCTCTTCTTTCCCTTCTTTTCCCCTTCCCTCACCTTCCCCTTGCCCCCTTTTCCCTGTCTTCTCTCCCTTTCCTCTCTTCTCTCCCCTTTCCCTCATTTTTCATTCTCTCCTCCTCTCCTCCTTCCTCTCCTTTTCCTCTTCCCTTCCACTTCTTTTCTTCTTGCCCCTTTTCTCCTCCCTTCTCCTCCTTCTCTTCCTTTCCTTTCCCCCTCATCAGTCTCAACAGAGGAAAATGTTCCTGGTAATCTAATTCCTCCACCCCAGTCCCAAGACCCCAGGCTCCTTGGGGGAGAACTGGTCTGCCTTAGGGGAGGGCTTCAGAGGAGCATCATACTGCCTGACTCTGGTCTTGGGTTAAAGGACAGTTATGACTAAAAGCCCAATTCATTAGCAGAAGTGGGGGTGAAGATAAGCAGGAGAGGAACCCCAATCAATCAAGCAGTCAACCAATGAGCATTTATTAATCTATTAGAATCAATAATTCTATGTGAGATGGGAATACAAAGACAAAAGTGAGCACTCCCAAGTGATTGGACTGAATGACATTGGAGTTGAATTGGGTATGCATGTCCGAGAGTCAGTGTAGCATAATGCAGAGGACCATCTCAAGAGTCATGAAGACCTGGGTATTTGATCTTCCTCTGACAGATACCTGCTATGTGACCCTGGACAAGTGACTTAATCTCTCACTGCCTCTAGAGAATTCCCTATGAATAAATGTTGTTTCGAAGTGACATTGCTAGAGGAAGTTTTCAAGGAGTTTATCTTCCAATGGGGAATACAGAATGCCTATCTAAAATTATATGCAAGATACAGACAAAAGAGATAAACTTTAAAAGGGAAAGTTGGTAGTAATTGAAGGATTAGGAGAAGTATTCAGCAGAAGGAAGAGCTTAAGCTCAATTTTGAAGGGAACCAGGGATTCATCAGGTGCTGATGAAGAGGGAAAGAACTGCAGATATGAGGGACAGCTAGTACAAAGACAGTTCATCCAATGAGAAATTGAGGTTAGAACTCAAGAAGAATATTCCAGAAGGAAGGATTCATAAAAAAAAAAATGCAACCAGCGCCTGCAACTCCATAAAGAAATGGGGAAGACTTAGGGTTGGGAAGGAATCTCTAGACCAGGGGTGGAGAACCTTTTTTTTCTGCCAAGGGCTATTTGGATATTTATATATTTATTATCTCTCTCTCTCTCTCTCTCTCTCTCTCTCTCTCTCTCTCTCTATATATATATATATATATATATATATATTACATATATTTATAATATCATTTGCCTGCTTTATTTGGTTAAATATTTAATTAATTTACCCCTAATAATCTCCTACATCTATTGAATTTTGAGTCCCGTCTGTGATTACTGTGGCAACACTGGACCATTCCCCACCTTTGTTCTAGACCTTGGAAAGATTATTCTTCTTTCAGGGAGTCTGAGCTAGATTGTTGGATAACTGACAAAATGACCTCCAGGTCAGCCCTGGAGAGAGCTTTGTCTGTCTAGTTTTCTACCTTGTGAAAAGTTCACTCTTTTCTTAGTGAACTTTACCCCCATCCCCACCTTCTGAGATCATACGTAACTAGGATAAAGGAGGATTGAGAGAAGAAATGTACTGAGGAGTAATGAGGAAGGTAAAGAGAGGGAAAGAAGCTTGGAATTTCTTGAGTTTTCTTTGCCTGTTCCTGATTCCGTCTATTCCCCAAGTCTACCTCCTTCAGGAAGACCTCCAGGACTAAGTGTGTCCAGGAAATATTATCAATTCTCTCATACTATTCAGTCTCCAAACATCTGGACACAACAGCTGCTTCTCCCTGGGATGTCTACGTCATGGGTAATCAGTGGGAAAATTGGAAGATGGAAATGGCAGGGGGCTCTAAAAAACCCTTTCAGGGAAACGTGATCTGGTTGTATATGGGTCTGAGCCAGTGGAGTGAATGCCTGAAAAATTGTATGCAAGAGTACATGTCTGTGCCTGGGTGTATTTCTGTGTATACAGACAGAAAAGGTTGGATGCTCTCTGTCACTCTTTCCTGTCAGAGACAAAAGGATATGGAGTTATACTGCAGTGTGGAGGGAGTATGTTGAGCTCACTCAATCACTTAATAGACAAGTATTTATTAAGCACTGATTATATACCAGGTCAGGCTAGGTGCTAGAAATAAGAAAGAAAGAAAGAAAGAAAGAAAGAAAGAAAGAAAGAAAGAAAGAAAGAAAGAAAAAGAAAGAAAAAGGAAGGAAGGAAGAGAGAGGAAGAGTTAAAAGAGGAAAAAAAGAAAGAAAAAGAAAGAAAAAAGAAAGGAGGAAAGAAAGAAAAAGAAAAAAGAAAGAAAGAAAGGTGGAAAGAAAGAAAAAAGGGAGGAAAGGAGGGAGGAAAGAAAAAAGAAAAAATAAAGGAAGAAACATTGCCCTTAAAGAGCATATATTTTATCAGAGGAATGAATTAGGAATGGTTTTCTGGCAGAATAAGTAGGAAATATAAAGAGGGTAGAACTGAGGGAGGTCATAGAGACCCTTCCCCTAGAGGTCTCAGTGGACACCCACTTGTCTAAGGGGTGGTGAGATCTGAAGACAGAAGACAGAGAAAATATCATCTGAGAACTGGAGCAGAGACCTGAGAGCAGAGGTCAGTCCAAGAAGCTTCTGCCCCCTAGGATAGTGTGAGTACTCACCTGATATAACAGTCAATACTCCTTCTAATAACTTCATGGAGTCTCCTCTGCTCCTTTAATCCTCTCCGTGAAAAGACAGGAAATGATGAAGATGAAGATGAGGCTTTTAGTAAATTGGATTTTTTTTTAAATTATGATAGCAACTTTTCACTACTTAGCACAATATCACATAGTATCCTACAATCTCCAAGTCTTCCAAGGACCCCCTCATCCCAGACCCCATTGTAGAATATTTAAATCACTGTTGCTCACTTCTCCTAGGAAAAGAATAAACAAGACAGGAGACTTCCTCTGGGGAGAGGTTGGGTCCCCATCATCCTATTTATTTAATCTGTAGATGTGTAAATTGGGGAGGGGGGAAGAGGGAAGAGAGTATACAGAGTTCAGGGGCTTGATATCTGGCCTTTGTATTTCTTGAAACAAAGATGGCTTTCAGTCTCAATTTCTGGGTCAATTTTGGGAGACTATCTATTCTGGGGAGTCTTCTTTATTTTCTGTCTGTCTTCTGTCTGTCCTTTGTCCAGTGTGTGTCTGTTCCATCTCTATCACTTACTCCCTTCCCTGATGAAGTCCCTTACTTTGACCTTGATTCTTATTTCCCCATTCGTAATTCTCCAAGATTCCCCCCAAAATGCAGGCCTTTTTTTTTTTAGTTTTTTTGGTAAGGCAATGGGGTTAAGTGGCTTGCCCAAGGCCACACAGCTAGGTAATTATTAAGTGTCTGAGGCCAGATTTGAACTCAGGTACTCCTGACTCCAGGGCCAGTGCCCTATCCACTGTGCCACCTAGCCACCCAGATGCAGGCCTTAGGCAAGAGCCTAAGTACCTATTCTGTCTATTTTGGCCCTCTCCTAATGCTTGTGGCATCTCTGTATGTCACTGAAGTACCTGAAGACTTCTCTCCCATTCCCCAAACTTGTGGCATCAATGTATGTCAACAAAGAACCTCTATGGTTTTCCATCCAAAGACCAGTTCTTGGAAATTCTCCCCATGTGACAATTGAGCCTCCTAATGGCACTATCCCTGTCCCTAGTATCAGACCCTCCCCTATTAGTTGCAGTCTACTGCCATGAAGGTATAATCATTCATGAGTTTCCTCCTTTCCTATCCCTTACCCAGGGCTCCAGCATGCAGCGGGAGGGAAGCCAGGAGGACTCTGTTCCCTATGTTTAAAGTCTCCAGGTTAGTAAAGGAGAGGAAGAGGCAGCGACTCCCATCCCCTTCACTCCTTAATCTGAGTGCTTTCCTGAAATGCCTGGCTCAGGGGGCCTAGAGCACATCTGAGTAAGTGGGGGCAGGAACCAGGGTGGGATTCCTGGAGAAAGAAGGTCCTGGACCTGGAGGGAAGAAGGGAATCTGACTAAAAATGTTTACCTTTTTCATTGTAGGGAGGGAGGGGAAGGGACTGGCAGTGACTTGAACCCTGGGATACTCTGAGCTCAGTGGTTCAGGCTCCTTGGGGGAGAACTGGTCTGCCTTGGGGGAGGGCTTCAGAGGAACATCCTACTGCCTGGCCTCTGGTCTCTGCAAGTTGAATGGAATGGATTGAATTGCTGGGAAAGGAGGAGCAGAGATGGGAGGCTGTAGATGGCATTTATCCAATATCCTTGAGGAATTGGGGTTTGCCACTAGATGGCACAGTGGATAGAGCCCGGAGATCTGAGTTGAAATCCATTCTAAGACATGGGACAAGTCACCTAACTTCTGTTTGCTTTAGTTTCCTCAACTGTAAAAAAGGGATAAATAAGAGCAGCAGCTTTTCCAGGATCTTGTAAGTATAAAATGAAACAATATATGAATTAGCACTGGCCAGGAACATAATAGATGCTTTTAAAACGTTTATCCCATTCTGAGAAATTGGAAGATTAGCCTGGAGGAGGGCTCCAGGGAGAAAGGAAAATACCTTTGAAGGAGGTGAAGGAGTCTGGTCAGGTTAGAATAGTTGAAAAGAATGCTGGAACTGAAATTGGGAGCCCTGGGTTCAAATTCTGAGTTTTCCACTTATGCCCTGTATGACACTGGGCAGATTTCCTAGTCACTCTGGGCTTCCTGAAAATTCTCAGAAGGAAGGGGATACCCCAATTTGCAACTGGAGTCTGTAACTTCATTGAGAAAGGTTTTCAGGGGACTAAACCCAAGAGAGAGTCTTAGTCCTCCTGGTTTTGACTTCCTCACCTGTAAAATGATGGGTTTGGAGTAGATGACCTCACAGATGCTTCTAGCTTTAACTCCATAATGATCTTGATGCTTGTCCTTCATTCTCAAAGAAGACCATGGTATCAGGGAAGTGATGCCATGACATGCCTGTGAATTGGATTTTAGTGAGAAGTTGCCTCACTTTCTCCTCCAGAGTCATCTGAGTCCAGTGGTCAGATTTGAATCAGGATGACTGGAAGTGACCCTGCCAAGGAAATCAGGGTTAAATGACTTGCCCAAGGTCACACAGCTAGTGTCAAGTGCCTGAGGTTAGATTTGAACTCAGATCCTCCTGACTCTAGGGTCAGTGCTCTATCCACTACATCACATAACTGATTGGAGAAGTGAAAAGGGTGCAGGAGGGGAGCAGGCAAGACTAGAAAGATTTCCTGCCAGCATGAACAGATAGAAATCAGGAGATTGGAATTGGGGGAAGTTATAGGATTCCATCCTCTAGAGATCTCAATGGATGCTCTTCTGTCTGAGGGCTGGGTTGGGAAGTCTGGTATGGTGTGGAGACTGGGGAATGGATAGGATGAACTCTAGTGGACTCCTTTGGGAGAGGGAAGTACATATGAGAGACAATTTGAATATTTGTTTTTATAAATATATATATTTTTAAATGCTAGAAAATTAGCTGACTTTTAGAGCATATAAATATTTGGGGAATTGATTGTCTCTTGTGCAGGGCAAATTCAAAGAAGTATGCAGGGAATGCCCCATTTGAACCTTGCCCAGGCCATATGAATGCCTCCAGCTAGGGGAGGAGGATGAGAAGCAGGAATTTGCATTCACCTCCTAACTTTGAAGATGGGGCTTCTAGGTTCCTCTGAGTTAGAATCATAGACCTGGTGGGTGGCTCTGGAAGGCAGCAGCCAAAACCACTATGATGGCTTCTTAATAACACAACTCTGAAATGATTTATTTCATCTGCTTCTTAATTAAAATTTGTTTTTCTTATAGAGCTGCAGCCCTGATCCCTCTTTCCCCTTCCCTTCCCCATAAATCTGGGAAAATGATGAGGTTTTCCACTCTCCTTGCAGCTTCACTCATGAGTCATTACCCTTACTATGGCCATTGTCTATTGGAACTTTCCTAAGTAAAACACCCTTCTCATCCCAGGCTCTCTCTGCCTGAGGAAGATCTAAGACTCGGGCAGGCTCTCTCACTAAAAGAAATTGAATGATGCATGACTGCCAAAAAGAAGCTGTTAGTCCCTAGGGACTGTAAAGTATTAACCAAAGACTAAAGTCCTCACCAGAAGCATTCACAGCATCTTTGAAGGCAACCACAATCACTGTCACTATCATTATCAAATCATCTCATTACCATTTATTTATATATCACTTTAAAGTTTGTAAAGTACTCTACAAATAGGATCTAATTGCTCCTCCCAATAATCCTGTGCGAGAGTTGCTATTATCTCCATTTTACAGATGCAGAAAACAAATTATTTCTCAAGTCCTTCCTGATTGTCATCTTTCAGAATACTTGCTTCAAGGCTCAGTTCAGGTATACTTAGACTTAGATAGTGTGGAAAGAACAATCAATCAGGTTACAGGACTTCTCTTGGTAAATGTGGCCTCCCCGTCTTCATACAGAAATACTTTTGGTCATTTGGGAAAGATGTCGTCACTTCAGGGGCCCCATCCCCCATGAAGCTTTGTCACTTTTAATTTTCCTAGAGCATTTTTTGTCTGATTTCTCCTTTGCCCATTCACTCTCCTTCTTATATTATTCTTTTCAGGTACAGAATATATGCTTCTCTAGTAGGCCAGGTCTAATTTGGGTTAGTAGGAGATAAGAATGAAACAATTGTGGTCCTTTCCTTCCCCCCATTAAAGTCTTCCCTCTGAGATTACCTCTTCTCTATAGTGTATTTTTTTTTAAGGTTTTTGCAAGGCAGATGGGGTTAAGTCTTGCCCAAGGCCACATGGCTAGGTAATTATTAAGTGTCTGAGACCGGATTTGAACCCAGGTACTCCTGACTCCAGGGCCGGTGCTTTATCTACTATGTCACCTAGCTGCCCCTCTATAGTGTATTTTTGCAGCTAGATGGAGTCAGGAAGACTTAAATTCAAATCTAATCTTAGATACTAGTTGTGATCCTAAGCAAGATATTTAGCCTCTGTCTTTCTCAGTTTCCTCAGTAGTACTTACCTCTGAGAGTTGTTGAGAGATCAAATGAGATAATATTTATAAAGTGCTTGCTTCCTGCCTTGTTTGTAAAGTTATTTGCATATTGTCTTCCCCATTAAAATGTGAGCTTAGTGATGGGGGGGGGCTTTTATCTCTTTTTTTGTGTATCCTCTGAGCTTATTACAGCTCTTGGTAATCAGTAAACAATTAATACATGCTTGTTGACTGACATTTAAAATAGATTTACTTAACTAAAGTGTGGAAAGAATACTCATCCAGAATACAGGACTTGCCTTGGTAGATGTGGTCTCCCTTGTCTCCATACTGAAACACCATTTGGGAAGATTTGGTGATGTGTGAAGCCATGAGTTATTTGTCAAATCTGAAGGCACTGACTCCTCATAACCCGGTCTATGACTTTGAACCAATCAAGTTTCCTTGCCTCTTATGGGGAGGAAGCATACCTAGTCTCGTTTACATGGCAGGGACCTTGGTGGATATTGCTCCATGATAGAATGTAAGCTTCTTGAGAGCCAGTGCTATTTCATATTTATCTATATATCCATAGTGCTTTGCCTAGTGTCTTGTACATGCTAAAAGTTATTGAGTTAAATTGAATCATGAGGTATTGTCCTTGGTGATGAGGAAAAAAAAAATAGCATGCAGACCATGCCCTAAAAAAAAAATCATACACTCTAATAGGGAAATGAAGACATGAGTGCCAAAAAACTCTTTTCAGAAAGGAATAGGATAGATTGGGGGGGGGGGTGTGAATGAAGTATAATGAGGTATCTGAAGAGATATAGATCACTTTCAACAAGAGAAAATGAAGGAAGCCTTCAAGGAGGAGGTGGTACCTGGTTGGTTGGGCCTTGAAGCAGGATTTTCAATAATCCTGTTGTGGTTGTTGAGTTCAGTTGTGATTGACTCTTCTTGACCTAGTTTAGAGTTTTCTTGGCAAAGATACTGGTGTAGTTTGCCATTTCCTTTTCTAGTTCATTTTAGAGATGAGAAAATGGAGGCAAACAGGTTAAGTGATTTGCTCACCCAGCTAGTAAGTGTTTGAGACTGACTTTGAACTCAGGTCTTCCTGACTCCAGGTCTGGCACTTTATTCTATGCTCCTAGGAGGCAATTGGTGGCTAGATCTGGAATAAGGAAGCCCTGAATTCAAATCCAATCTCAAATATAACTAGTAAGGGCCCTTACAGTAGCCCTGGATAAATCACTTAACCTCTATTTTCTTCCACTGAAGAAGGAAATGGCAAAGTACTCCAGTATCCTTAATGAAAAAAGTTCCTTGTCAGAACTTATGTTCTATCTCTAGGCCTAGAGCAAAATAATTCTGGCACAGGGGACAGCAAAAGCAAAGGGGGTAATTAATATTCCGATTTAGCCGGAATAAAAGGAAGTGATGTGAACTAAGGCCAGGGAGATTGGTCAGGGGCAGGTTGTGAAGGGCTTTAATGGCAGTCTGAAGGGTTTGTGTTTTTCCCTAATGGATAGGGAGGACACAGTGGGAGTTTTGGAGCAGGGGTCAAGAAAGAGAATGATATGGAGGAGAGAAAAGGCATTACAAAGGTTATTTGGGCAGTAATGTGAAGGGTGGATTAAAGTTCCTGTTCTATCTCATCTGCTAAATGGAGGATGAATGGATGGGGATCTAAGGATAGAAAAGATAAATTAGACATAGATAGCCACTTCTTTTGGGGTTATATAATTTTTCAGTCATATTCTTTTTTTGTAACTCCATTTGGGGTTTTCTTGGCAAAGATATTGGAGTATTATGCCATTTCTTTCTCCAGCTCATTTTATGAATGAAGAAATTAAGGCAAACAGGGTTAAGTGACTTGCCCAGGTCACACAGCTAGTAAGTGTCTGAGTCTGAATTTGAACTCAGGAAGATGAGTCTTCCTGACTTCAAGACAGTACTCTATCTACTGTATCACCTAGCTATTCCAAGCCACATCTACCAAGGAAATGATATTTAAATAGATTTAATTGGCCTTAAACAATCAGCTATGGAGATGTTTAAATACTGAGTATTCAAATTGAGGATAGATTCACATCTAATTGGGGTCAGTCATACTTGTAATTACTACCACCACCCTACAAGCAGTTACAAACTTCTATCTTTAATTATTGATATGACTCTCTTACTTTGAGATGGAAGAAAAGAGAGACTGTTTCTTCATCCCCTTTCACCTTTCCCCTCTTTGATTTCCCAGGATCCCATTTGACTGGAGTCACACATCATGTGTAAATGTGTGCATATCAATTGTGAATCTATCTACCTGTGTATGTGTGTGTGTGTGTATGTGTGTGTGTGAGAGAGAGAGAGAGAGAGAGAGAGAGTCTGAATTGGGGTTCATGGAAAACACATCTGTGATATGTTCTGGAGGTTGGTTATCCTGTAATATTTCTGCTGATATCTAGGAACCAGTGGGAGGAAGTCAGGAAGCTGAGGAAGAGAGGTCAGATATGAAACAGGGGAAGGAGGTTGGATGCCTCACCTCACCCTTATTTCTCCCCTTCCCTTCTCGTTTCCTATTGCAGCTTCTCGTGATAATGGCAGACATAGCGACAACACAGCGGGCACACTGACAGGTGCTGAGAGCTGGGAGCTGTCAGCAGAGTTCCTTCCCCCATAATTACTGTCTGATGAGACACCAGAATTAGCCAGGGAGCAGAGCATCAGATGCAGATGTAGAGAATAGAGGTGGGGGTGGGGGGGTTCTTTTTCGTTTAAGTATGGGGCCATTCCCTGGTTAGAAGTAGAAATCTTACTGTGGTTGAATTAACAATGGGAAAGAGGAAGTAGGTTTGTAGTACTGTGTAGTTGTTGAATGTCAAGTTTTGTCATAAGATTCTGATTTAGTAATTTGAAGTTAGCTATGATTCTGAATACCTAGGTCTCAGTTTCTAGCTCTCCCTTCTTCAATATCCCAGTTCCTCTCCCCAGCCTCATCACCAGTCCTTGAATGTAGACAGTGAAGGCTGCTTTAAGATGTACTATTTAGTGGAAAGGAAATTAGACTTGGGAAAGTCACTTAACCTATTTGTGTCTGCCTCAATTTTCTCATCTGTAAAATTAGGGGGTTGTTCTTGATGATCGATAACATCTTTTTTGAACTCTAAAAATCCTGAGAATAGGAACAATTTGTTTCTTATTTTTGTCTCTATGTACAAGGTGCCTCATAATACCTGTTGAATGGAAATGAATAGGCCTTACTGGTGGACTGACAGTACAAGAATTCTCCAGGTGGGAAGTGGGTGGGTGTGGTCCTTGGAGCTAAGGCCTAAATCTTTCTGTTTGAGGTTTTCCTAATGTCTAGTAGCCCTGAACCTCAGAGCCCCAGGTGGGGCATCAGAGGGAAATGTCAAAACACTGACCCTATTACTTACCAGTATGACTTTGGTTAAGTCATTTCTCCTTTGTAAAATGAGGGCATGGGACTGGATCATCCCTAAAGTACCTTTCTGTTCTAAATCCTGAGATTTAAGCCCCCTCCCTATCTCCTCTACCCCAACTCTTTAGCTTAGTCAAGGAACAAAAGTCCATTTTCCTTAAAACCAGCAAGCATTTAAATAAACTGAAACATTGTAGAAGGGTTTAAATTTTTTTTTAACCTTGTAACAAAGGGAGGAAATGATATAATAAAAGCCGGTACAAAATCTAGGGTGGTTACTAACTGTAAACATCATAGTTACTATTTTATACAGTCTTGCTTCAAAGATCTAACCTTATGAGCCCATCCTTAGACCAATCTGATAGAGGAAGGAGAAAGAAATGGTTAGAAAAATATGTGACACTCGACCTAAGGTTGAGACCCAAGACTCCATAATAAATCATCCTTTAGCTCTCCTTAGGTCTGGGTCTGCCATTTCTTCTTGTGCAGATGAAGAAAGTAAAATCAAACAGGTTAAAAATGACGTTTCCTAGGTCACATAGGTAGTAAGTGGCATGGGTAGGATATGAACCCAGGTCTTCTGAGTCTCAAATAGAATGCTGGACCTGGCTGGAATCAGGAAGACCAAATCCTTAGTCACCTGTTGATTGTAACTTAACTTGTCTGTAAAATGGGATTAATAACATCACTTGTCTCACTAGGCTGTTATAATAAATTTAATTTAATAAATCATTTCATAAATCATTCCTTTACTTCCTTTCCATTTTCCCTTCCTTTTCTCCCTTCTTCCCTCACCCCACTCCTTTCTTTCTTTCCTTCTTTCCTTCTTCCCCTCTTTCTTTCTTCTTTTCCTTCCTTCTCAACTATGTGATGGCATGAATAATGGGGAAATCTACTAGAAGAGTCTAGGACCAGAATCCTAACTAAACAAGAGTATAGAAAATGTTTGACAAATCAGAGGTCCCCTTCACATTAGAAATATCAGTCAAAGAGCTCTAGAGTAATGGGCAGGCCCACACAGGAGGAGGCATCCAGGTCTCAGGAGAGCAGAATTTGCCAGAGGTGAATTCTGATCTTAAAACTTAAGTTATGTCTGTGTTTCGTGGCCAGGACTTGCAGATATGAGTTTGAAGCTGTTAAAGAGAAAGAGAATCCCCAGGGTATCATTTGTTCCTGACCAAAGTAGGGTGGGGCAGTTAGCTGGCACACCAGCACTGGAGTTAGGGGGATCTGAATTCAAATCCAACCTCAGATACTTACTAGCTGTGTGATCCTGTGCAAGTCACTTAACCCCAATTGCCTCCAAAAAATAAGAAAAGGAAAAAGGGGCAGCTAGGTGGCACAGTGGCTAGAGCACCAGCCCTGGAGTCAGGAGTACCTGAGTTCAAATGCAGACCCAAACACTAAATAATTACCTAGCTGTGTGGCCTTGGGCAAGCCACTTAACCCCATTGCCTAGCAAAAACCAAAAAAAAAAAAAGAAGAAGAAGAAGAAGCTAAGCTTTTAGAAGGTTCTTCCAACTGGACTCAACACCTCTCTGGATTTCCTGAGTTCTTGGTTTTTCTCTCTCACCTTAAATTGAAATTCAGAGCCTCCTTTGGTAAAGATGTTCTCCAGCACTGTAATGGGCCAAAGTGGGGAGAGGGAGGAAGTTGGAAGACATTTAGGATTATGACTTTGGGGGATGGCAGCCTAGTGTGTAGGGATGTACAGAGATCTGTTCAAAGTCCAGAATTATTCTCTTAACTCAGGTTTTTAGTGGTAGAAGACCTGATAAGTTGGAACTTCTGACTTTTCCACCAACTAAGCACCTACTAGGGCTAGGCATAATGATAAGTACTGAGGATACCAAAAAAAAAAAGTGAAAACTTCCCTAGCCTTCAAGGTGCTCACAGAAAGCAAATATGTATATGAATATATATATATATATATATATACATATATATATATGTATGTATATATGCTGAGACTGGAAGATAATTTTAGAGAGGAAGATAACAGCAGCTGAAAAGTCCAGAAAAGGCTTCCTGAAGAAGTTGGTATTTGAGTTGGATCTTAAAGGAAGCCAGGACCCTAAGAGACAGAGGAGAAAGAGCTTTCTAGGCATTTTTGTTATTGTTCAGTCATTTTCAGTCATTTGTGATTCTTAGTGACCCAATTTGAGGTTTCCTTAGCAAAGATATTGGAGAAATTTGCTGTTTCCTTCTCCAGGTCATTTTATAGATAAAGAAACTGAGGCAAACTGGATTAAGTGACTTGCCCAGGGTCATACAGCTAGTTAGTGTCTGAAGCCAGATTTGAACTCAGGAAGAGGAATCTATGCTACTTAGGTTCCAGGGATAGGAAACAGTCCATGAAAAGATACAGAAATAACAGACGTGGTGTCATGTTCAAGGAAAAACAAGGATGTTCAGGTAGCTGGATCAGAGAGTTTGTTAGAGGGGTGTAAAGTGTAACAAGATAAGTGTTGAACTTTAAAACCAAAAGAGTGGATGACCTGTAGCAAAATATTTTCCCTCTCTGAGACTCAGTTTTCTCAAGTGTAAAATGAGCAAATTATCTCTATGGTCCTTTTCAGTATGGATAAATATCCATTTTCTCTTTGGGGTATGGGTTGAAAGCTATTCTGATCTACATTGATTTGGGTGGGTTGGATGGTTGACCCAAACCCAAAGCAGCAGAATTCTTTTGAAACTCTTTGAAAGCAAAGATTATTATTCTCTCTAGTGTCTAGAATAATGCTGGGCCTGTGGGTGCCTCATCAGTACTTATTTTTGATTGTGGAGAAGCAATTTGAGGTCTTGAGGACCTTGGCAAATGCATGGGGCTGACTTTATGCCTGACCACCCATCCTGTTCCCTTCCCTTCTCAGTTCTTATTGTAGCAGGAAGGTTAAGCAAAGCTTGCTATCCTTCCCAACAATGGTAACAGGGTAGGAGAAGGGAACACTGGAAGGAAAGAAATGACCCCAATCTAGTTTTTTGGGGGAAATGCCTACCTTTACGTCATTCTTGGGCATTCTTGGAGCTAAGACATCTGCTCCCTTCCCTTCCATCCCTGTTCCCTTCACCCTCCTCCTGTGCTTCATTTGATTCTAACCTTGGCTGTCCCTAGAAACAGAAAATAATGGGATGCAGATTTGGTTGTTTGCTTTCTGCTTGGTTTCCTCAGGGTGGGAGAATAATTAACCGGGTAGGTCTCAGCCTTCCACTCTCCAATCTGCCACCCCCAGAATCCAGTAGTCCTTGCCCTTCAGTAGTAGATGATGGGATGGCAAGGAAAAGAAAGCTTGGAGAACTAGCTATTCTCTGTTTCTCCCTCTTCCTGTGTGAAAAAAGAACAGGTTCTCAACTGAGGCAAGACTTCCCACGGCCCTGTTAGGAAGGGAATTTAGGTATAGTTAACATCCAGTCCAGGGGGTTAAGATGATCAAATTCCATGTTAGAAAAGACAAAATGGATTCTACCTATCATGTTTTATAAGGTTTTGAATTTTACAGTTTTCCCATTCTCCCTCCCCTTCCCCGCTGCAGAAAGAAGCCTGATAATCTTTACATTGTTTCCATGCTATATGTTGATCAAAATGGAATGTGTTGAGAGAAAAATCATATCCTTGAGGAAAGAAGGAAATATTAGACACAATGGATTCTAATAGTTAAAGAGCTAGACTAGAATCAGGAGGCCTTACTGGTCACTAGTTAGGTAACTCTGAGCAGGTTATTTATTCTTTAGGAGTCTTGATTTCTCTATCTATAAAATGGAGGTAATAAAGCTGGCTAAACTGGCTTTTGTAAAGATTGAGACAGTGTATGCTAAAGGATTTGCAAATCTTAAAACTATTATATAAATGTGAACTAATGTTATTGTCAAAAATCCTCAAGGAACCCCTAAACTAGGAGTCCAACAATGGGGGAAGGATAAGGAGGCGGTAAAAATTTATTTGGAAAAGAGGAGGGACTCCCAGAGTGGCCTTAAGGCAAGGGGTTAGACAAGATGACTTCTGTTCCTAGAATGGGAGATGTTTGTTTCTTCCTCTTTGCTTTTTCCCTCAAGATCACTCACCAACTCAGGTCAGGTGGTTGGCATTTCAGAGAACTCAGTGCTGGGTTTCCTTTTTCCCTTTTCTCTGCTAAAAACTTGGGGATATGGTCTTCTGCCCAGATATGCTATGTAGCTGTTAATCCAGCTATTTCTGACATATGCTTCAGCTATGATTGTGGGATGATGAGTCACAGTGCCTATGCCCAACCTGGCTGTGTCTGAGCGTGCAATTGTGCATAGTGGTATGTGTGGTCGTGAGCATGTGTGTGCGTGTATGGGGGGGGATATTTGTGTGTGTGTATGTATGTGTGTGTGTGAGAGAGAGAGAAAGAGAGACAGAGACAGAGACAGAGACAGAGACAGACAGAGCCTGAGACAGAGACAAAGAAGAGATAGAGATGGAGACAGAGACAGAAAGACAGACACAGAAACAGACAGAGAAAAAGAGATTGTTTTTATGAGTTTGAGTATGTGTGTTACATTATGTATAATTACATGTGAATATATTACATTCAGGGTTTTCTGGGACCAACTATCTCCAAGGACAGAAGAGACCCCAAGTGTCAGGAGATCTTCCAGGTTTATTGGACTGGATCATGTGTCTTAGTGGATTATAGACCCATCTCCCCAGAGGGAGGAATTAGGAGTTGCTAGCACTTCACACACACACAAAAAAAGCCCTGAATAGACTGAGTCCTCAGGAGAGGAAGATGATTCCCTTAGAAACTCCACCAAAAGAATTTCTCTTTAGTTAGAAAAGATAATCCCCAATATTGTTGCTAACTGCCTGCTTTCTTCTTCCTAATAGCAAAAACTCAAATGTATAAAGCTCTTGAGGGCTGGCAAACTAATGTACTCACATTACTTCATTTGATCCTCATACATCCTATAGGATAAATGCTACACATGGTATTGTGCCCATTTTATAGATGAGGAAACTCAGAAAGCTTAGGTAACTTACCTATAAATAATAATCTCTGAGGAAGGTTTAAATGTTTAGCTTTATCAGATTGTTTGCAGTATTGGAAGGGGGAAGGGCAGGGAAGAGGGGAGAAAAATTTGAGATACAAAATCTAATTTAAAAAAAATGAATATTAAAAGGACTACCTTTTACCAGATCTACCTGACTCCAAATTCAGTACTTTGTCCTTTATTTCACACTGATTAGAAAACAGATTGAAGATTTGGAATCTCTTCTAAGACCTCCAGGAAAGGTGATGGCTCATTCTGTGAAACATTCTAAGTTTTAAGAGACTTTTTTCCAAGTCTAACCTTTTTTCTTTTTGCTGCAGTCACCTGAGTGATTTAATTTCTGGTACTGTTCAGCTTCTCTTGTGCATTCTCTGTGAAGGGGAGATCTGGGTTGTGTTTATATCGCAGCCTCTCCCCCACTCTGCCCCACCTAGGGCACAGCTTCCCTGGCCCCCTCCCAGTTGGCAAGACCAAAACCCCCTGGGTGATACCAAGGCTTGCTTTGCCAACCTTCTCTGGGTGACAGCAAGTCTGGAAGGGTCCTAAACTTTCCCCTCCCTTTTTTCTTTTCTCTGTCTGCCTGAGTTCCTCTCCATTGCTTCTCCAAGGAGACAGGGAGCTGACACAACACCTTCCCAGGAAGAACAAGAGAGACAGAGATGATGTGGAGGAGATGGCTTCTTAACGCTGGTTGGCAATGCGGGGATGTGTCAGGCTTATATTTAGCTGTTCTGGGTTCTGGGTTGATGACTAGGGGTGACATCCACCACCTCCCTACATATACACACATTTACTCATACTCTTCTCTGCCTGCATTGCTTCCCCAAGGAAGTCAATTAGCCAAATCCTCATTAGAAGAAATATTTTTTTTAATACCATAGTTATGGTTCTGTTGGAAATAAGACATTGGGGCAAAGTTGGCTTTTCTTAACTTTCCCCTTTCAGTCCAATCAGCTTCTTTTCCCTTCCAATCGATCTTGCACAAATGATTCTCCAGGGGCAGTGGAGGGACAGAGTAGGGGGTAAGAATGATCCTATTTTCTAGTATTTGACAAACATATTAGAAAGGTGCAAGGTGCTATATAAGGTCTTGAGAGGGGGTGGACAGTCATTAGAAGAAGCAGAGGTTTTCAGAGGAAGTGACATGGAAGTAGGACTTTAAAGAGGAGGAAGGGATATTCCCATGAATGTCTTCAAGGCAGAACCTTCCTTCCCAATTCATTTGTATCTGTAGGTGAGAGACAAGAACTGGAGAGGGGGGAGGGGGAGAGCATCTAACTCAGCTTCATTCACCAAGCCTGGTAATGGAGCTCTGGAGCATGATAAAAGGTTGGAATAAACCACAATTCCTGCCTTAGTGGAACAAAGTGTAGCAGGAGATGATGTATAAACCTAGCATATGCACTGTGTCAATGGAGTCAAGGAAGCTGGGTCAATTGCTATTTGCTGACTATGCTCACTTGTAAAATGAGGAGGTAGTACTAGATTTGCTTCTGAAGTCCCTTTCAGTAGGATCATAGATCTGGATGGGACTTCAGAAGCCACCTAGTTCAAATCTTTCATTTGACAAATAAAGAGACTGAGACCTAGGGAAGCTAAGTGACTTGCCCAAGATCACTTAGGGAGTAAGAGTCAGAGGTAAGATTTGAATCTAAGTCATTTAAATCTAGATCCCAACTTTTGCATGGCACTGCCTCCTACTCAATTGATCCCATTCTATTTCTCTTCAATACTCCATTTCAACTTCAACTACAGAGCCAAAGATTCAAAAGCCAGCTCCGTCCTTCATATTCTGTATGATCTTAAGAAAGTTATTTAAACCCTCTGGACTTCATGATTAAAGTATGATTGTTAATAAGAAAGGAAATTTATCTCAGACCTTTGGAGAAAGAAGAGAAACCATTGAAACCTAAAGTCTAGGAAGTTTAAATGACTTGTCCAAAGACATTCAGGTAGTTAGTGACAGAAACAAAATTTGAATCCAGGTCCTTTGACTTAAGAGTCATCATTCTTATCACTAAACCAATAGGTATGTGATATTATACTTTAATGTGTAATAACTGCAATTCAGAAGTGCAAAGAGAGGGAGTAGAAAGTCATTAACACCCAGAAGAATTAGAGTGGACTTCTCAGAGAAGATGCATATAATTTGGATTTTAAAGGGAGGACTTGAATAAGAAGAGAAGGCATCCTTGGTACAGAGTTTATATAGTTATATAATATAATGATTTATATAAAAATTTATATTTATGGGCCATGATCTTATAAATTCCCAGAGGCAGGATAGTCTGGGGATATATAGGAAATGAGTGGAAAATACTTTCATAATCAGTTTCAAGTATATGAACAAAAATAGTATGAACTGAGGCTGAAGTGTGGGAACTACTACAGGGAAAAGTTAATCTCCCTTGATTTATGGCTTCTTTCTTGGGCTAGTTGGAGGTGGGGGGAAGGGAGAGTGGTCTCCATGGGGGGGGGGTTCTAGGAAATCAAGTCTGTTTTCTGCCCTGTTGCTAAATCTCTCCTTTGGTTGTTAGTTTGTTTCTCTTTTGGGAGGAGGGGTCTGGGGGGAGAGAGGAATCCCTAGACAGAAACTTTCCGAGAAGCCTTGGTTAGGATCACGTGCATGTTCCCAAGCTGCTTCTGTCCCTATATTTCTAGGGACTGGAGCTCAAAACTTTCCCTTTCTCTAAGATAGGATTTTTAACTTGGGATCCATGAATTTGACTCTTAAATATATAATATGTAATATGTAATATATAATACATAATATATAATGTTTAATATGTAAGATAATATATAAATACATATTGACCATTGTATTTCAATAGAATGGGTTTCATTTGGAACTCCCTGTATTTTATGCATTTTAAAACACTGTTCTGAGAAGTCCATGGTGCCTATGATACCAAAAAATATAAGAATCCTTGTCTTAAGGGGATCTGGGACTGGCTTTCAGGGAATGATTGATTTCAACCTGCCATCTTCAGGGATGTCCTAGTCAAAAGAAACCAGTCCAGGTCAAGATGGGAGATCTTGGCAAACTGAACTCCTTTCCATCTTCAGTTTTTCTCATCTTGGCAACTCTTCTCTCCTTACCTTTGTTCACATTGGAGAGGGAAAGTAGAACTAGTGGAAGTTTTAGATTGGGAGCCTGAGACCCTGTGTCAGAATCTCAAGTCTGCTACTTAATTACTTGTGTTGCTCCAGAAAAGTCACTTTACTCCTCTGTTTTTCTCATTTGTATAAAAGGGATTGGATTAAAATGATTTTTTAGTTTCCTTTCTTTCCTAAATCCAATGATCATATGGTTCTTCCTACCTGAAATAGACCACTCCCCTACCCATCCCTTTCTACCTTCTCTCATCTCTATTTGGTAAAAGTCTCTCCTTTATTTCAATTCCAGACTCCTCCATGAAGGCTTCCAAAACCTGCTCAACTGAAAGTGATCTTGCTACTCAAATTTCCTGGACTTTTTTCTTGTACCTGCCACATTCTGCTTTGAATCATTATTTGTGCATATATTATTCTCCTCCTTTTGATTATAAACTTCTTGAAGTCAGAGTCTGTATGCTATCTATTTTTATATCTCTAGCACCTCCCCACTAGCACTTACTTTTTACAGTGCTCTTCATAGCAAGTGTGTAATAAAGATTTGTTGATTAACCAATTGAATCTTATGGAGTCCAAATTATAGGAAAAACTTCTTGACTTGAGGGGGCAACACAAAATGAGTCAATCTGGGTATGATAGGAAAATCCATTCCCATTCCCTTTCCCCAAACTTTGAGATAGGGATTTGATATAATCTGTCTTGGGCTAGCAAGACACACATTTCTCTTTATCCCACTGTCCCCCAAATTAAGGAAATTACAAAAAAAAGACTAATATCTTACCCTGTCCTAAAAAGCTAGAAATTCAACAGTTGTAGTTCCTTTACAATGGAGTAAATGGCCTTTGGGAAAGAAAAGAGAGTCGCTCTTTCTGCCCACATTAGACCAAGTGGCAAAAATCCCAGGCCGTACCAGCCAGAGTTGGGTACAGCTGGAGGAGATGGTGCTAGAGTTTGGCATGCTCTCCTGTTACATCCTCCAAACTAAGTGGCAAGGGCCCAGCTCTTCTCTGAGGCCCAGGTCTCACTCAGAGTTCCTCATCTCCGGGCACCAGATTTAGGAACAAGCTAGACATCCTTCCCCAACCTCTCCCTATTCTTTCCCTCCTACTTCCCTGGGGAAAGTGCCATGGGCTGGGGAGAGAGAGTTTTGAGGGGGGGAGAGGGAAAAGTAGCATCCGTTACCTTCCTTTTCTATGCATCTGATTTGGTCAGTCTGCAAAGGAGAGTGGAAAACATTTGAATTGGGGGGGGGGAGTCTGGGATTCCTCTTCTCTACAGGTATCATATGTCTCCCTCCCTTGTTCCCTCTCTCCCCATATCCTGAGACCTGGGGGTAAGGGCCTTAAAATTCAAAGTTTTAGAATGTTTTATTGTACTTATTCAAGCAGGCTTCTAGGCAGGTAAGCCTTCCACACTCTCCCAGCATTGATGCTGATGAGGCCCTTTAATTAGATTTCCTCTCATTTACCAGCTAAGTGGCCTTTGGTGGGTTTTAAATCTGCCCAAATTGGTTTGTGTTTTTTCTTTCTGTAAGACTCAGAGTCACTAATACTCTCTCTCTGTCCCCCACTCCCAAACTCCTTTGCTTTTTTTTAAAGACTTCTTAACTGTTCCCCAATGGAGAATCTATGAACCTCTCATGATTTTGGTTTCTTCTTCTTGAAAGTGGAGCAACTCAAGTCCCCTCCCCCAAATTGAATGGGTGTGTATGGGTGGTGGTGGAGATGGTACAAGCCAAAGACTCACCTGAAATCTTCCCAAAGCCTCATGCTAATTTGGTGCCTGAGCAGTAGGCAATGCTAAAAAGAGAATCTCCTTTGGCTTGTGCTCTGGGCCTCTAGTATGGTATGAGCTTGCTATCCATATCAAGTGGTCTTACTGCTCTTCAACTCATCTCTTATCTTCCAGTCCTCTGCAGTTCAAGCCTTTGAGTGAGAAGTAAGGAGAGGAGCTGTTGGAGTACTATTTGATCAATTCTTCTTTCTCTTCTCTGTCACCTCTCCAATGAGGTCAAGGAGACAGTCTTAGTCTCCTGTTTTTAGGGAGACTTTAGGGAAGTGGGGTTTTTAGAGCCAGGAGAAATCTTTGAGATCATTGAATCTAATCTCTAATTTTTTTTTAAAGTGAGGAAACTAAGACCTAGAGAGGTTGAATGACTTACTCAAGGTCACACAGAAAATAAGTAGCCGTCAGAGTTTGAACCCAGATTCCTTGATGCCATATCCATCACTTTACCTACTATATCATATAGTAGATATTTCTCTGATTTCCTCATAATCTATTCTAAAGTTATACTCTCCTATCTTCCCTATCTCAACTTCTTGGTGAATCAACTCAACTGGATGCTTGAATCCCTTCTCCCCTTGTCCTATTTCTTGATCATACCTTGCCAAATATTTCTAACTCTTTTGCTTCTATTCATGTGCTGCTAGACAGAGGTGAAGAAAATCATGAAACTCTATGCAATGGGTCCGCTACAAATTTGTTATTTAATCTCAAGTGGGCCCTTCTGCTCCTTCTTAATTGATTCATGATTCCATTCTGCACAGTGTCTATTCCAAATCTCATTTCTCCTCAAATCTCCCATAATACTCCTCCCCTAATCTCAGCTGAGGCCCTTACCTCATTCTTTACTGAAAAAGTTGAGGACATTTGTCAAGAGTTCCCTTTTCTCTGTTCTTCCTTAGCTCACATCATTTGTATGCCTTCTACCATAATCTCCTCCTTCACCCTCTTTCACATGAAGAGATATCTCTTATTCTTATTGAGACAAAGCCCCTCTTTATGAATTAATAATCCAATTCCATCCCATCATCTCTGGCAGATTGCTCCTTCTATCACCCCCACTCTCATTAATCTTCAATTTCTTCCTGTCTACTGGCTGCTTCCTTACTGCCTACAAACATGCTCATGTGTCTTCCATTAACTTTAAACAATTTTATACCATCACTCTTGCTAGGTATCATCATATGTTTTCTCCCCTTCAAGGCCAAACTCCTTGAAAAAGCTACTTAACCTAGGTGTCTATACCTCCTTTTCTCTCATTCTCATCTACTTGCAATTTGCCTTTTGAACTTACCATTCAAGTGAAATTGTTCTTTCCGAAGTTGTCATTGAACTCATTTTCTAAAAAATACATTCTTGGAGAGAATCAATATTAAGTGACCTATCTAGGGTTACACAGATAGTGTCTGAGACCAGATTTGAACTCAGGTTCTCCTGACTCCAGGGTCAATGTTCTATCCACTGTGCCACCTAACTGCTTCCTGGATCTCTCTATCTCCCTTTAAAAAATTTATTCATTTCACTTTTAATTATGAAATAAATCAAGCATTTTCATAGCCTAGTAGAATTTTTTAAAAGATTGCACATGACACTGCAAATTTATTATGTACAAGTTGCTATTCCTTTTAAATATATAATAAAGTTATCTTTGTATTTTAGGGTTTTTTGAGGGTTTTTTTTTAGGTTTTTTGCTAGGCAATGGGGTTAAGTGGCTTGTCCAAGGCCACACAGCTAGGTAATTATTAAGTGTCTAAGACCGGATTTGAACACAGGTACTCCTGACTCCAGGGCAGGTGCTTTATCCACTGCGCCACCTAGCTGCCCCTATAATAAAGTTATCTTGTAAATTCTCTTTTTCTTCCCTCACCCCCAGATGGCTAGTATCACACACACACACACACACACACACACACACACACACACACATACACATATGCACATGTATGCACAGACACGTGTCTATAGGATTTTTGTAGTTAATTTGGGTATTGATAATAGTAAAGATGACTTAGTAGATCAAAACTGTTCTTAAAACAATATTGCTATTATTGTTGGTTTCTTAATTGCCAAATCATTCTCATCCTTCTTGATTCCTCAGAAGAATTTGAAGTTGATCACTTTCTCTTCTTGTATATTCTTTCCTCTTTGAATTTTTGAATTCCAAGATATTGTTCTTTTCTTGTTCCCTTCCTGTCTATTTGATCATTCCTTCATTGGTTCTTCATTCATATCATACCCACAAATTGTGGGTGTAAGACTCAGTCTGGGCATTTCTTTTTTTTTTTACCCATATTATCTCAGTTGATGATTTTATTAGTTTTCATGCTTTCAAAGGAAATCTCAAGGTAGATATTCAGAAATTTCTATATCCAACCCTAGTCTGTTTTCAGAGCTCCAGTACCAACTGTCTTTTGGATAACTCAACTGTATGTTCTGTAGACATTTCAAATTTAATTAATCTAAAAC
The DNA here is from genome assembly GCF_037893015.1 of Macrotis lagotis. Taxonomy (NCBI): domain Eukaryota; kingdom Metazoa; phylum Chordata; class Mammalia; order Peramelemorphia; family Peramelidae; genus Macrotis; species Macrotis lagotis. The sequence continues at coordinate 190,806,779 of NC_133659.1, forward strand.
TGAATTTATTAGCTTCCCTCCAAAGACTCACTTGTTTTGAATAAAACTTCCCTATTACTTTCAAGGATGCCATTATCCTTCTAAGTCACCTAGACTTGCAGCCTTGGAATTATTTTCAACTCCTCACTCTCATCCCATATGTTTAATTTTTGGTTAGGCATTGTCATTTCTATCTTTACATCATCTCTCAATTGCACGCTTCTCTCACCCACACCCTAGTTTAAGCCCTCATCAGTTGGTCACTCTGTTTCAAGTCTCTTCTCCTTCCAATCCATCCTCTACTCAGATGCCAAAGAGATCATCCTAAAAAAGTATAGATTTGACAAAATCACCACATCTTCTCTCTTACCACTACAATCAGTTATAGAATATTCTGTTTGTCTTGAAGAGCTCTTTATAGCCTCAAACCTTTCTTGTATTCTTATACTTTATTCCCTTCCATAAACTATGATTTAGCCATACTGGCCTATTTGCCATTCTTGACAGATGACATTCCACTCCCACCTATATACCTTTGGCTGTTTCTTAGGTTTGAAATTCCTTCCTTTTTCACTTCTTCTAGCCTGAAACTTCTAAGTTTCTGTGGTTTACTTCAAGTGACAACTCAAATTCTATCTTCCCCCCAACTATTGCTGCTTTTCCTAAGATTGTCTTCTATGTTCTCTGTATGCAATATCTTATTATGTACCTAGTTATTTATACATTATCTTACATAGAATGTGGACTCCTTATGGACATGGATTCTTTTTGTCTTTCTTTATATCCCCATAATGTAACATAACACCATAATAAATGCTCATTAAATCATTGACTGGTACCTACCTATTCTTGATATCTAATCCCTTATATAATATAACTGGAAGGGTCTTTAGAGATGATAGAGTCTAATTTGTGTCCAAGGTCATGCAGATGGTAGATAGCAGAACGAGATTCTTCCCCTCCTCACCCAGGCAGTCAGGGTTAAGTGTTTTGTCTAGGGTCACATGACTTCTAAGTGTCTGAGATCAGATATGAATTCTATACCTCCTGACTCCAGGGCCAGTACTTTATGCACTGTGAATTGCCTTGAGAGCCAGGATTCTTAAGACAATGATAACTACCTTTATGCTGGTTAGTATAGGGTGACCCAAAGGTTTTTGTGCAGTTTAAACTATTAAAGCTTGAATAATATTATTTAAAGAGACTCTTTGAAAGAAGGACTTCCCCAAGAGTCTTAAATAGTAAGTATGTGAAGCAAATTCAAACTCTGATCTTCCTGATTTCAAAGCCAAAACTCTCTCTATTGAGCAATCTACTTATTTCAAGTTATCTTTCTCTAAATCCCTTTCTCCTGAACCTCTGAAGTTTCTTGAGTCTTCCTGAGGATTCACTTAGTTCCTGGTTTCCTTTTATTGACTAATCAGTAAAAGAGTGCTAATAACATTTGCACTCCCACCTGCACAGATTTGTGCTGTGAGGAAAATACTTTCTAAAGCACCTTAAAGTGGTATTAAATGGGAGTATCCCATCCACAGCCCTGTTCTCTCACTGTGTCTTTATCCCTCTCTGATGATGTAAGATATCTTGAAGACAAGTCCTGGGTCAGAAAGAGGGTGGGGACAGTCTGGCTCAGTTAGGATTGGTCATTCAGCAGAATGGTTCCTCTCCTTCCCCTTAATTTTAGAGCCAGGAGATGGCCTTGCAATCATCAGGACAGAGATTTTTTTTTTCTTCTGAACCCTCACTTCCCTCTGCCTGCCCTCCCAATCCCTCCCCTCAGCCTTTCGGTCGCTCTTGTTGAAAAGATAGGCAGCTCATCAGGGCTACAGAAGTCGGCATTAGCCATTTGGGGGTATATTACACAGGAATGTTTACAGAAAGGCAATTGCCTGGAAAATAACTTAGGCTGCTGTGGTGTGGCGGAAAAGATGGTTTTGGGGAAAACACACACACACACACACACACACACACACACACACACACACACACACACACACAAAATACCAGGGATCTAGAAGGACAGACAGACCCAGGGGTGGACACATACTTACATCTATGCCCATACCCAGAAGTACAGACCTTATAGACACTGGAACTCAAGAAATAAAAACATGAGCACACACACATAATTACATACAGATTTCTCTTAGAGTTAATTAAAATTCAAGAGGACATAAAGGGGAGGTTAAGAGAATCCTCTGCCTCAGGAAGCTACTGCCAAGACTTGGCCAATGACTTTCATGTATTGCTTTTGTTGGACCTTTGTGGAGATCTATTCTTGTCTTTATGTTATCTCCTGATCTCCTTGGGTAAGGAGATTAAATTAAAATGGATCATCCAAAATTCAATTAATCCATGTTAATTTATTAATTTAATTCCTTTAAGACTCAGTTTCCTAATCTGTAAAATGAAGGGCTGGATTACGTGCCCTCAAAGGCCTTATTTTAGAATGGTTAAAGATACTTGATGAACTCTGCCCTCTGCCCATCCCAGTACCTAAAGACTCTGACGTGTGCCTTTGCTAGAGGGGGCAGGCAGTGAACAAAGGGCTTCCTGATGGAGCCATCACCCACAATTGGCCCTGGCAGCAGCCTCAGGGCTTCCCTGGGGCTGAGCCACAGGCTCCCATTGGATGACTCTGGGACTAATTCCTCCTGCTGTGTGGTTGCTAGAAGGGACTTGGGCAGAGCAGGGAAGCCAGGGTTCAATAGTGTTGGGCTAGGCAGCCAATTTGATTATTTTAGGGAGTGTATACTTCCTTTCTCAATCCAGTCCCTCTTGGTTCTTCTGGGGCTGCTCTTCACTCTCTCTATTCCCCTCCTATCAGCCCCATCTTCCAGCTCATTCCTTTGATATATATCTATAGGCACACCCAGGTGTTGATTTGAGCACATAGGTGAGTTGACACACTTGGCACACAGGTAGTACTCATACCCAGGCCTTGTACCCTTTTTCCAGGCACAGTCTCTTCATTCCCAAGGGTTCTGGCAAAGGGATAAAATAGGAGAGCATCCTGGATTGAAAGAGTGTCAGATTTAAGAGGCTTGGAAGGCCTCAGATTCCTAAACCCTTTGGTGGTGGTGGTGGTGGGTGGTCATAGATATCTCAGATTTGGAAATCTCTCAAGTCTGTTGTTTTCAGGAAACAAGAGTTTGGGTTCCTAAAATTGGAGGAACTTGATCAGGATCTTGATAGAGGCTAGGCTGAGAAGTTCACTTTGGGGCTTATTGGATAAGCAGGGAGAGAGATATCTGTTCTCTCCATTCTTTTCTTTGCTATTTCTTCTCCTTTCCTCTACTTTCTCCTCTCATTCTCACTATTTATTTCCCTTGATAACGTCTCGATGATTGATATATTTCTTGTTTCCTCTTTCATTTCACACTTTCCTGGCTTATCTTTCTTCTCTCTAGTTTTTTCTTTCTTCTCTTCTTTTCTTCCTCCCTTTTCTATCCTTTTCTTCTCTCTCTATCCCTTTCTTCTCTCCTCCTCTTTTCCCTTTTTATGTCCCTTCTTTCTTTTTCCTCTTGCCTCTATCCCTGCTTTCTTTCCCCTTCTCTTCTCATCTCTTTTCTCTTCCCTTTTCCTCTTTTTTCTCTTCTCTCTCCTTTTTCTATTTCTCTACTTCTCTCCCCCATCTCTCCCCTCCTCCTCCTTTTTCTTTTCTTTTCTCTCCCCTCTCCTTTCTTATTTCACTTTCCCCATTCCTTTCTTTCCCTCCTTTCTTCTCCCTCTTCTCTCTTCCTTTCTCTATCCAGAATTTTAGATGATCCATTTTGTAACATCATTGTGTGACAGCCGGAAGAGGGAGCAAATTGTGAAATCTAGGGTAAAGACAAGGTGTAGTCTGATAACCTACTAGAAATTTTAATTAAAAAATTGTGATTTTAATTTTAATCATGAGTTTATAATTATCTTATGTTAAACAATACAGTGGGTGATAAAAATAAGTTAAATCTATAAATACAATCATAATTTTATTTTTATTTATTTATTTATTGCAAAAACTGCTTGAGTCCTATATTGGGCCTTTATTCTTAGCTATGCTACTTGGGGGGGGGGGTGATTTTTCCCTGTTCTTCCCATTCCCCCCCTGCAGCTCCCTTCACAGTACCTCTATCCCATAACTAAAGTGTGGGTCTCAGCAGTGCCAAGAATCTTCATTGCTGAATTCCAGCCCCACCAATATAACCCACAGAAGGCCTCTCCCTAAAGTACCCAGCACCAGACTCAAAAATAACAGGTGTTGATTTGCATATTGCTTTGCATACAATTTGTATGTTATTCATTGACAGAGAGCAGAGAAATTCTCCCAACCCCACCCTCTAGTTATGTCATGGCTTTCTCCGAAGTACACTCCCCCTCCTCTCCCCAGTCCCCCTCCTTTCAGGGGCTAAACACCTCTTCCTGCCTCGGTCCGTCTTCTGGTACAGTCTGCCCAGACCTTGGGGTCACACTGGGCTAGGAAGATCTGGGGTCGGTTGCCGCTCCATTGCTCTCAACTGCAACCCTGTCGCCTTCCTTTCCCTTTTCTCCTCACTCTCCACCCCGAGTGTAACAGGAAACATTGATTTGGTGTCTCAGGGGCTGTGGCCTCACTCAAGTTGCCTGATAGATTGGAATCGATTTTTCTGGTCATTTGCTGGAGCTGCTCAGCGAGGAGAGGGAGGAGGAAGGACCACACAGTCTTCTTCCCTGTGGTGGAGTAAAGTGAAAAGGGGAGGGGAGAGAGATGCAGCAGAAGGTGGAAGATTATCTTTGACTTCTCCCTGGGCCTGGCATCAGAGTGGTTAGGAGTCTGCCCCTTCCCCCTTCCCAAGTGTAGCAATTTCCCAACCCTCTTTTTCCTGTGGGGATGGGGGGAGGGAACGAGGACAGAGTCCTTCAGTATTTACAGCCCCCACTCTCCTGTGTTTTGGATCTAAGGGATATAATGAACTAGACATCCTGCCCAAGGCTAAGTTGGCATTCCTCAAGAAAGTCAAGGCCACAGTAGTTCTCTTCTGACCCCAAGGGCAAACATCCGAATCTCCTCCCTCAGGCCCATAGAGCCTTGACACATCGCCGCGGGATAGGGGAGGTTCTTTCCTCTTTCTCACCTCCCTCCCGGGGTCTGTCGGGTTATGAGGCCTAGGAGTCACCGAGTATTCTATGTTCTGAGGCCTAGAGAGCTTCAGTCCGGTCCCTCTCTTCCCCTGACCGCCCCCCCCTTAGTCCCCTTCTTCACTCTTCCAGGTGTTGGGGGGAGGGGAATGGACTCAGGAGCAGGCTCAGAATGGTTAAGTCAGCTTTGGGCGGGGATGCTGCCGGGCGATAGCGACCTGGACCCCTGAATCTGAAAAGAAGGAGCCTAGGGCCGGACACCTTTCTGGGCGGGGGCTCCTCAGCCGCCCCTCGGAGCTCTCTCTAGCTACCGCCACGCTCCCTGCGCCCCCTCCCCAGCCCGCGGCCGGAGATTTATGGGACTGCAGTCATAAAGTGGGGCTTGTGAGAACGGTCGGATTGGCTTGCTGCCGCGGCTCCCGCAGCCCCCCAGCCCACCCCTCTTTTCGCTCCGGCTGACCCTGGGACGGGGCTTAGTCTGGATGGGCTGGGGCAGGGCCCTGTCCTTTCCCCAGGCCCGGCCTAGTCCCCCGGGCGTGAGGCAGCTCAGCACCGCGCGCTAGCCCCAGGGGAAGAGTCGGGAGGGAGGAGGGCTAGACCAGGCTCGGGGGACCTCTGACCTCTGAAGCCCCTCGCCTGCTCGCACCCCTACTCTGCCGATCCAGGCCCGGTAAGAGGCTGCCTCAAAGATCCCCATCCGTTTATCCCCATGGCTCTGGGGAACCGCGGGAAAAGGATGATGCAGCCTGGGGAAAAGGGAGCCGCGAGATGCCGAGGAGCAAGTGAGGGGGTGGGAAGGGGGAAGGGAGAGCATGGGGGGGGGTTGAGGGAGGAGCATTTTCTTACCCCCCTCTACGACACCCCCCCACACTCTGCTTCCCACCACTGGAGGTGTGTCTTTAATTCTCTTCCAGACCTAGAATTCTGATACTAAGGAAGGGAACTGAAGCCAGCTGGGGGGCGGGGGGGGGGGGGGTAATGGAAGAGGTTTTATCTTAGGATTCAGGTCCTTTCCACCCTGACTCTTCATTCCTATTCCCCTAGATTCCTTTAATCATTGGGGGGGGGGGGGAGACTGAGTGAAGTCTCTTAATCAGGATCAGATGGGAAATTCAGGGTCCAGGGAGGAGTCCCTTGAGCTGGCCAGGGAAGTGACTGCCTTTGTGTCCAGCTAAGGCCACTAAGTTCTCAAATAAATCCAGAATTAGCCAGGAGGGATTCTTACCCACATTGCTGCCATCCGTTCTTCAGAGACCAGGGTGGAAGTCACGTCAGAATGGGAATGGAGGGATTCTAACCAAGGCTCCTTCCCTTCCATAAGCATTCATCTCTTGTCTCCCCTCATTCTCTTCCCTTCCCCTCACTTCCCTATGCAGAATAGTAGAAAACTGAATATGGGGGGAGGGGAGCTCTCCGTTAATCCAGGCTCTGCTACTTATCTATATGTCATTTTTTCCTCCCTGGAACTCAGTTTCCTCATCCATAAAATGGAGAGATTAGACTAGATCTTCTCTAAAGACTGTTGCCAGTTTTAAAATACATAATAAATGCAATGATCTAATGGACTGACTGTGGGCTAACAATAAGTATAGACTTAATCTAAGCATTGCTAGATTCTCTCTCTCTCAAAACCTCCTATTCCTTGTGGGTCAGACAAAAGCCTGGACTGGGCCAGACTAATGAATGGTAGTTAAGTGGAGGAGAAAGTGAGGAATGGAGAGAATCTAGCTGGGGCTTACTGGCACCAAGTAGTCTATTAGGGTTCCTAAAAAGCGAATGCTTGTCTTTCTCTCTCTCTCTCTCTCTCTCTCTCTCTCTCTCTCTCTCTCTCTCTCTCTCTCTCTCTCTCCATTCTTCCTTCCTTCTGCTCTCCCTCCCTCCTTCTGTCTTTTTTCTCTATTACCCTACTCCAAAGAAGTGGTCAGCAAATATATCTCCCAGGAAGACTTCCCTATTTTTTATGTGAAAGTGCAATGAGGGGATAGGAGGCTGTGTTTGTGTCTTGCCTCCTCAAAAACAGTATAAATTTTCTGAAGGTGGAGGCTAAGTCCTACCATTCTGATTTGTTCCTTTTAGTGCCTAATGTATAGGAGGTTCATATGGTTTAAGATCAGAAGGGACCTTAGAGATCATTTTACAGAGGGGGAAATTGAGGCTTAGAGACATGACTTGCCTAGATCATACAAGTTGTAGGTAGATGAGCCAGAATTTGAACTGAGGTCATCTGATTTCAAATAATTCTTCCCCTTAGATCACATTGGCTTCCATATATAGTACTCAATAAATACTTGTTGATGAATAGATTAGAGACAAGCTAATCTGGTTTTGATGTGTTTGGAGGGTGAGACAGAGTCAGTCTGAGCCATGATGGATGTGTGATTATATATGATTAGGAATCCATGTAAGACTGCAAGTAGAAGCCTGATGTGAGAAGAGAAGGCACAGTTGAGAAGGGGGCAGTCTCTGGCTAGGTGTTTGGTGGCAGGTGAGTGCTAATTGGCACCTGGGAGACTGATAGTAGGCACCAAAGCTCTGGATGGTATGGTAAGAAACAATGGCTCCTACTGGATGTTGGAGGTGGGGAATATGGAGCTGGTGTACAGGGATATGACTGGATTGAGGGGAACTAGGGGGAGGTTAGAGTCAAAGCGGGTAATTGGGGAAGAGGTGTGGTGGTGCTAGTGTGGTTTTTTTTTGGTGTGTGTGTGTGTGTGTGTGTGTGTGTGTGTGTGTATGAGACAGCCAACCCAACCCTCGGCCTATTCTTTTTCCTTTCCTTGTGCTTTCTCCATGTTGTTTGTTTTCCTGTAAGTCACTCCCCTTTGCCACCAAGCAGGACCAACCTTGGAGGATAAAATGGTATGAGATGGGTCTAAATGAAGTGAGGACCCCTGAGTCTTGAACTGTTCTGTCTGCTTTCTCCTTCCTCTCACTGTCCTCTCTGTCACCAGTCTCTCTTCTGTTTGTCCTTCTGTCTGTCTCTCTCCTGGGAGGGGGAGGGGGTGAGGATGGGGAGGGAGACTTCACACCCCTGTTCCTTCCCTTGGAGTCACTCTAAGCACTCCGAACTCCTAACCACAGGACTCATGGTCTTGGACCTGGCTGGTGAACTTTTCATGATGCCCTTACCCTATCCCTCTAATGATTAAAAAGAAGACAGAGCAGCAACAAGGTTCATCTCTGTCCCTAGAGAGATGCTTGAAGAAAGAACTGACAGTTTCCTTTTTTCACTTTTCAGAAGAATTATTTTTAAATAAATCTGCACTCAGCCCCATCAAGAAAATGATGGGGGGGGCCCAAAAACCAAAAAATACTGTGATTGGAGTCAGAAAAACTGGGTTCAAATTTTGTCTGTGAGGCTTACTACCCCTGTGACCTTAGGCAAGTCATTTAATCCCCCTTGACTCAGTTTCCTTATTCATAAAATAAGGGGGTTGGACTGATTGACCTTTGAAGTCCCTTTCATCTGTAGGTTTTCTGATCATATTATCCCAAGAAAGAAACAAGACCAAGTTGAGGGAAGTGAGGAATAGCTGATGAAATCCAGCCATATTGTTAGGATTCCACTCACCTCCAATATCACATCTTTTTTTCTACCAAGATCCCTTCCTCTCCTCCTCATCACTGGAGGTGGGGAGTGTTGAGTGGGCTATTTTTGACCCTGCCTGTGCCCTCCTCTTTCTTTCCTCCTCCCCACCCCATGCAGATCCTGAGCGGAGCAGCCCCCCGATGCTGTCTGCGGATGATGCGGAGTATCCAAGAGAATACCGGACCCTTGGGGGAGGGGGAAGTGGGGGGAGTGGGGGCCGGCGCTTCTCCAATGTGGGACTCGTGCACACTTCTGAGAGGAGGCACACCGTGATTGCAGCCCAGAGTCTGGAGGCACTCAGTGGGTTGCAGAAGGCAGATGCAGAGCGCAAGAGAGATGCCTTCATGGACCATCTGAAGAGCAAGTACCCCCAGCATGCCCTTGCCCTACGAGGCCAGCAGGACCGACTTCGGGAACAGGTGAGAGGCTGATGTAGGTATGGCATGCTCAGAAAGGAACAATCTTGTTAATCTCTGACCTCCTTGGGCATTGACTTTTCGCCCAAATGGGTTCCTATGGGCTACTGATCTTCCAAGCTTGAGAATCTTCCAAAGTTTGAGGAAAGAACAACAGCAGGAGACAGTTTGTCAGTTGACACTGAATTTACCTCTCAAAGTTCAATTTTGCTGGTCCTTTAGGTCTTTGGGAGAAAACTTACTTCTGTTTGCCTTTCACATGGGAGAAAGAAAATAGTGGTCTTGGTTCTTAAGACTGGTATTCACCAGAGCAGTTGGCTGTCTTTGAAAAGAATATTGCCCTACCCTATATTTTACTTGGTAACTATTTGAAGGTGACTATTTGAAGTGAGAGACCTTTTTAAGGATAGAATCCTTCTTATCCCCTGAACAGCCATGTGGTAGACAAGAACACCAACTATCAGGTGATTGGGGTCTGAATTAGAAGAGTTTATGGTTGGCCAGGTGCCTGCTCTGATCCTTTCAGGCTGAGTTGATCTTTTGGACCTGGACATGAAGACCTGAGATACATCCATTGTCAGGGGTAGGATTAGGGAGTCCTGAGGTTTCTCCTTATCCTTCTTCTTCATTATTTTCATACTTTATGTCCTATCATTCCAGGCAAATGTTTTTTCTCTCTCTTTGTTCTTCAGTTTTATAACTGTTGTGTGAAGAATCTTGGGCAGGAAGGGCTCTCCATCAATAAATCTAACTGGGTAGACATAGATCCAGTGTCATGGATCATGACTTGTTTTATGATTCTTGAGAGTCACTGGCAGCTGACCTCTTTTATATTGCTAGACCAATCCTTGTCTAGCCCATCTTGGATGCCCTTGTCTTTCCCTTTGTCTTCTCTGGGAAACAGATGTTGGTTTTCAAAGGGGTTTTATAGGCATAAAGGGAAAATAACAATGAAAGAGCAGAGAATTATTAAATTATAATGCAGGAGACAAGTTATGTTGAGAAATGCTAGGCTTTTAATTGGAAAAGCTGTTTAAGTCTTGGTTCTATCCCTTGTTACTATGTGACACTGAACAAGGCATCTCCCTTTTTTCATTCTGTTTTCTTGCCTGCAAAATGGGGAGTGGATCAGTCCATTTACATTCTATGATTTTCCAAATATGTCCTAAATCTAGCTTTTTGGGACATACTTTCCTCCTTCCTATCTATCTGGTTTCTATTTAACCTGACTGGAGAAAATCCTCATTGCATTTTTCCCTAACAAGAGCAATGCTCAATACTTCGTTTTTCCTTCTCATCCAAAGCTAGAGCCCTTTCTGACTTCTTCCAGTAAAATAGGCCAGTGGACAAAAGTTGCAGTCCCATTAATTGGGTCATAGATGGATTCTATGGGGAAAACTTTTTGCTCATTTCTAATATCCTCATGTCTGTAAGGGAAGGGTCATTTTTTGGAAAATTCAGGAGGCTAGGGTCAGAGTTTAAGGGGGGGGGGGAATGTATTCCATGTCTCTGAGGAAATTTCTTTTATTTGCTAATCTGGCATAGTTTCCTTGTAAGGAAGGAGAAAGATCCTAGGAATAGGCCAATTTTGCCTGTTCCCTTATTGCTATTGAAAGAGTGTCCTTGAAATTGTCTCTAAATCTCCAGGCTATGTGTTATTGAAAGAACATCTCTCCATCTTGCCAGTAGACATGTTTTTCCATGAGTCTGACATGTGGCTTTAGCTTGGGAGATATTGAAGTCAGTCTGATATGCTTGTGTAACAACTTTCCAGTTCCCAACCTCTTAGGCTTTCTTCTCTCCTGCTTTCCATCCCAGGAGATCTTCTCTACTCTTTGGTGTGAAAAAATGGAAAGATTTAGAGTTGAGGGTTCAAATCCTGATTTTTTTTTGACTTCTCCAAACTGTGTGACCATGAGTAAATCTCTTATTCCCTCTTGGCCTCAGATTCATTTTTTCCCTGCTCCCCCCCCCCCCACCAGTTTCATCTTTGAAATGAAGGGATGGGGTTAGAGTTGGTCTCTAAGATGTCATGCAGCTCTTCATCACAAAATCATAGATTTAATTCTGAAAGGAACATTACCTGTATAATCCCATAAGATGTGTGGCAGTGGAAAGAAAGAATTCAGGACTTAACACTGTCACATTTTAGCCTTTAGAATCTCAGTTTTTTTTGGGGGGGGGGGCTAGTGCATAAAGCACTGGCCCTGGAGTCAGGAGTACCTGGGTTCAAATCCGTTCTTAGACACTCAATGATTACCTAGCTGTGTGGCCTTGGGCAAGCCACTTAACCCTGTTTGCCTTACAAAAACCTAAAAAAAAAAAAAAAAAAGAATCTCAGTTTTTCTTACTTGTAAAATGAGAGAATTGAATAAATTCACAAGTTCTTAAACTTTAAAAAAATTTTTTTGACATGGATCTTCTTGGCAGTTCCAGAAAAAAAATTTGAATATGCAAAAAAATAGGACAAACAAAGAAGCCAAATATATTGAAATAAAGTTATCAGAATATTTAAAAAAAAACCTAGTTCTTGGATTCCAAGATTAAAAACCACTGGGCTAGGTAGTCATTGTTAGTTCTTCCAATTTTGACATTCTATGATTATTTTTTACTCAAATATGGGGCATATGGCTCCCCTAAATCTGAACTCCCTAAACCTATAATGAGCATTAATTATTAGGGTATAATAGTAATGTAATTTCTTAGTAATATAATTAATTAACATATTGTTAATATAGTAACTATTGGAGTTTAGCAGTATGTTAGTAACAAAATAAATAAGCTGTTAATTCATAAAATATTGGCTATAACAATATGATAGTAATATAATTAATATATTATTCATATGTTTATATATTATTTATATTACTATACCCAAATAATTTATATTTAAATATATCATATAATTAATATAGAATATATATACATATATAGACTTACATATATGTATGTATATGGGTGTGTGTATATATATATATGTATATATATATATATATATATATATATCCTATTCTTTTGATAAGACCTCTCACTTTAAAAGATGCTACCTACATCCTGTGGTTGTCTATATTCAGAGCAATACAACACATCAGTTAGACTCTAGGAGAGCTGCTGAGCTAGCTCAGACACTGCTGTTCCTGGCATATGGTCTGGGAAGGGATGAGGAGTCCATCCACTAATGGACCTTTTCCTACCCCACCCCCACTAAGGATCCAGGACTCTCTTAGTTGTATCAATGCTCCTGAGAGGAGGGACATTCTCCATTTCCTGTCTGCAGTGAATCACAGGCAGATGAAAAGTACTGGTGCATCCCAGTCATGTTCATACCAAATGCCACCATCATGCCTGGCAATCTCTCAGTTAGCCTGCTGGTGGGGCTTTAAGTTGTGATGGAAGAATATACAAGAAGGAAAAGGCAGTGTCAAATTTCAGTTTTTCAGGCAGCTAGGTGGTGTAGTGGATAAAGCACTGGCCCTGGAGTCAGGAGTACCTGAGCCTCAGACACTTAATAATTACCTAACTGTGTGGCCTTGGGCAAGCCACTTAACCCCATTTGCCTTGCTAAAAAAAAAAATCAGTTTTTCCATGTGTTTATTTGTTCATCCACTGTCTTTCAAAAAGCATTTAAGTCCCCAATTTTATCAGGAACCGGGGCCAAGGGGTAATTTAGTGTCACAGATAAGAGTCATCCTCAAACCCAGGAGTCCCTGGGAATCAAATCCTACCTCTGACACATATTGGTGGTGGGATCTGGGGCAGATCACTTCACTGATCATCTTGGCAACTCTCTAAGACTAGTATTTCCAGAGAAGGTGCTGATCTACAGTAGTAGAGGGAATTTTTCCACTTGGAAATCCCCTATACCAAGTTCCTATCCTGTGCTAATCAAGTCCAGTACTAAGGACTGAGAGGATTACAAAAATGAATGAACGGTCTCTTCCCCTGGTGGAAATTAAGTCTACTTGGGGACATTAAGGTTAAACTATATGAAAGAACCAAGTAAAACACATTGAGCAGGATGAGCAAGTGGCAGTGAGAGTTGTCTGTAAATATGCAGAGAAGACATATTCTTGGGGGTCTAGAATGGAGTATATTGGAGTATAATGGGAAGAAGTCTATTTTGGTCATCAAGGATTCTGTTCTTTTTTTAATCACTAATTTACTCTCACCTTGAGTAAGGCCTAGGTTTCCTCATTCTTGGAAGCAGTTAGCACTAGTTATAGCCCTGAGCCTGGAGACAGGAAACCTCATGGGATGTTTGACATCCAGCAAGTCACTTTACCTCTTTTGAACTCAATTTTCTCAATTATAAAATGGGAATAATAACAATATGTACTCTAGCAGCATTGTTGTGAGAATCAAAAGAGATAATATTCATAAAGTGCTTAGCACAATGCCTATCACTGTGACTTATAGAAGTTTATTCCCTTCCCTGTCCACCATCTCTAATTGAGAGAGTTGATGTAGAAGATTATCTAAGATTCCTTCCATTTCTGATCTCTATAAATCTGATCAAAGAAGAAAGTGGGAAGAAGCTAGATGACCCAGAAGGTATTCTCCCTGGAGTATGGAAGAGGAGTCTAACTCTGGCCTCAGACACTCCCTTAGCTATGTGACCCTGAGAAGTCACTTAACCATGATTGCCTCCCCCCCAAAAAAAAGACTTTTAAGAAAAGAAGGTGGGATTTGGATTTGAGGCTTGGAAAAGATGAATGAGACTTGGCCAAGTGGTGAGAACAACTTGAGTGTGTTCTTGGAGGTGAGTATGAGCACAGCATGTGAAGACCCAGGTGAGCTGCAGTGGAAAGGTCACATGAAAGTGTATGGAATACAACCTGGGCTGATTTAATGAATGAGCTTTTGAACAGGGTGGTGGGGGAATGATTTGATAGGTTCCATCTTTTGAATGGGGAAAGACTGGAGTAGGGAACCTCCTTAGGAGACTAAGACAGGAATCCAAGTGGTTAGGAGAATGGAGAGCAGGACAAAGATGGAAGAGATATACCAAAGAAAGAGTTGAACTTGGTGACAGATTAACCTAAGGAGGTGAAGGGTGGGGGTGGAGCAGTTTGGACAAGACATATAATTACACTGGTATCGGGAACTTTTGGTAAAGAAAGGTCAATCAGTGCAGATCAACAATTACAATATAATTTATAGTCCTAGAGAGTTGTCTGATGGGTTAAATGATTCCCTCAGGGTCACACTAATGGGGAGGTGTCAAGGAGCTCCTTGAGCCTAGATCTTCCCAAATTTGTCACTGTCTCTCTTGCCACTCTGTCATGTTGCTTCTCAACATTGTATAATTGGGGCTAATAGAAGAAAATAAGAAATTGAATATGTCTGAGACTTTGAGCTTGGATGACTTCGGTGGGCACCACCCTTGGAAACAGGAAAATTTTGAGAAGGGAGAAGAAGACAATGATGGTTTCAGTTTGGGAAATATTGAGTTTGAGGGGATGATAAGAAGATTAATTCAGCTCAAATACAGCATACTGAGCTGGGTTTAGGGGTACAAAGACGAGAAAAATCTGTCTCTTCCCTTGAAGAGCACATTCTGCTTGGGTATGCCATTAAGCATAAGACAGAGGAGGGAGAGAACTTGGGAGGGGATCAGGAAGATATTGCATGAGAGTTGGCACCTTAAAGAACCTTGGAGGCAATTTTAAGGATTCTAAGAGGCTAAAACCTCTTAGTATTCTAGTATTCTAGGTGTGGGGAGGAAGGGGAAGTGTAAGAAACCCAAGGGGTAGAAGATAAAGTGCTTGGTTCAGGAATCCACAAGTTGAGTAGTTCAGCTGGAATGAAGAGTTCATGAAAGCCCATATGTAAAACAAGAAAGGCTTATGCCAGCCCAAGGAGTTTGCATTTTATCCTAGAAACAATAAAGAACCAAGGACTTCGAAGAATGCTGTGGCCATACTTGAACATTAGGAAGATTATTTTGACAACTATATGGAATGTGGATTAGAGGTAGAAGATCTTGGAAGCATGGAGATGGGCGGGGGGATTATTTTAATAGCCCTGGTGAGAGGTGATAAGGATCTGAATGAGGATAATGGCTGTGGGAGTAGAGAGACTGTGATGAATGGGAGAGGTATTTTAGAGGTAGAATCAACAGAATTGGCTACTGCTTGAAGAGGAGCAAGGGAAAGGAGTTTCAAAGCTGTCTTTGAGATTGTTGATCTGGGTGACTACTCAGAATTAATCAGGAATTTTGGAGGAGGAGTGGTAGGCATAGGGGGAGAAATGCATTCATTTTTGGACATACTGAGTTTGAGATGAGGACAAGTCATTCAAATGTATGTTATTGATAATGCAGGACTGGGTTTCATAAAGGAGATATGAGTTGGGTATATTGATTTAGAAGTCACTCGTTTTAAGGCTGATGAGATCATCAAGAGAGGTGGAGAAATGAGAAAGAAGGTGTAGGGAGGGAAAAGAAGATTCAGGACTAAGACTTGGGAGATATGTATGCATGGGTGGCAGGAGATGGATGATAATTTAGCAAGTGAAACTGAACAGCCAGATAGGTTGAAGTCAAATGGGGAGAGCAATGTCAAAAATGCTGAGGGAGGAGAGTATATACAGGGGAGGGGGGTGGTTAATAGTGTCAGAAGCTATTGAAATGCCAAGAAGGATGACTGAAAAAGGCCATCAGCTTTAGAAGGCAAAAAGATCATTGGTAACCTTGGAGAAAGATGAGCTGTTGCTTGGAGAATCGAGCATTTGGGTCATAAGCCAGATTGCATGATGGTTAACTAGAGATGTCCTGAAGGTGTATTGAACTGACCCTGGGAAAGTCAAGATTAGAAATATAATTTGAAAATCATCAGCATAGATATAAAAACTGAAGGGATGAAATAGAATTAATTAAAAGGAAAGCATGAAGAGAAAGAAGGGCAGCAGACAATGTCAGATGCTGCAGAGTTCAAGCAGAATGGGGGCTAGGGAAAGACCTTGGACCTTAAGAAGATCACTAGTAGCCTGCCTTTAAGTAGATAGCTTCTGGGGCAGATTGGTAGCACAGTGGATAGAGTACCAGCCCTGGAGTCGGGAGAGCCTGAGTTCTAAACCAGCCTTAGGCGCTTAATACTTACTTAGCTGTGTGACCTTGGGCAAGTCACTTAACCCCATTGCCTTGCAAAAACAAAACAAAAAAAGAGAGAGAGAGAATAGTTTCTTTATATTGGAGGGAATTAAAGCAGGGGGTGAGAGATAAGGAAATGAGCCCTCACCTTAAGATAGGAGTAGATAAGGGTGAATGTTATAGAATTGGGGATTAATCAGGTGAGCTTTTGGATGTGTTTGCCAAGGGCTCTCCTCTGGCTGCCCCTTATTTATCCTTGATTTTCAACCCCAAATCCCTTGGACCTCCCTCTCTCCATTCCAGGAGGCCCTCCCCCCCACTCCCCCTAACGGGGTGTCCCCCCTTCACACACACAGGTTGGCGGCTGGACAGTGGACCACGTGTGTCTCCTCAGTTCCCTCTGCTCCCACCTTCATGGCGACTCTGCCCCCACTGTGGCTGGCCAGCCTGCCCAGGTGAGTTCACCTCCATACCAACCTGGGCAGGCAGGGAAAGGGAGCCCCAGTAGAAAGGGCAGGGGAGGGGCCACACACCTATAAAAATGTTGAGGGGGTGGGGGAGGAAAGGGAATGTTCCCATTTACTCACCAAAGAGGAGTCCTTCATAGATGGGTATCAGAAGGAATTTTTGCTTTTAGGGGGTTGGTTATTTGATACTCTATTAAGAACAAACTTACTTAGAGGAATTTTTATTCTATTTTATTCTATTCCATCTTTGATACCTCCCCAGCTGGCACATTTTTCCTTCCCTTTACCCTCCCCCCCTCAGGACATAGTGCTTACCCCTTCCCTTTATCTTGAGCATGTTTAATCCTCTCCCTTGGTATCCATTGTATCAGCAAGAACAGTCTGATGGCTCACTTCAATCCCTCCTGTTGCAGTGTAGGATTCTCTTAGAGTTTTACAGCAAAGATTTACCACTCATTCAAATCCCATTTCCCCTTCCCTATTAGACCTCAGCCACCTCTTCATAAAATGGATCTCATCTTGGGTGGAGATATCTGAGGCTGAGGAGGGGATGGGGATGAAGGAAAGAGGCTAAGGAGCTAAGGAGCTAAGGAGTCTGACATCAGGGAGCTAGGCTTCTGGCCTCATTGACTCTTCATTTCCTAAGGGGAGAGAGAGAGCCTAACATCTTTGGGACCCACAACTCCAACTACCTTAGAGACTACTTAGGGTCAGGATGACTGTATGAGAGAGAGAGAGCACAGGAATCTGTCATGTGAAGTTCCTTTCCATCCTGTCTTCCCAACCTGCACCTTGAAGCATCTTTCCCCATTATCACACCTCAAGACAAAGTAGGAAGATGCTTATGCTTGGATGAGACAGGAAATAGTAGTTTTATTTTTAATCCACTAAATTCTGACGTATTGTTACTTTTTTCTTTATAAGTGGAGATCAGTCATAGATAGAGGCTTCAGATCTATCTTTGCCTCCACCAAATCTGTATGACTTGAATGTTTGTGCTTGGTAGTCTATAGATTTTACCTGCAAAGATTATTTGACTGATTCAGTGAAACTGAGGATTCTGTGATGCTATGAAGTGGGTGTTTGCATTAGGGAAGGGATTGGACCAAATGACTGCTAGAGTCCTTCCCAGTTCTGAGGTTCTAGGATAGAAGTTTGGACTCTTAATTCACATGGTAACTTACAAGGAGTGAAAGCAGCTGGGGATAACTTGTGGAAATCTGTTCCAGGGTTGTTACTTTGCTATTGAAAAAAAAATGATCAATAGAGAGCTAGCAGTAAAGGATCTCTACCTTGACTTATTCGGTATTGAAGCTTCTCTTAACCAGTCCAATCCTTCTCGGCCCTGCAAGTTTTTGCCATTCTACAGCTCAGGTCCAGAGAGGTTCAACAACTAACCGAGTGACACACAGCCAATCAGGGAATAGGTGGGACCTAGGACCTAGGCATGTCCTCAGGCCTAGGGCTCAGAACTGTTTGTGGAAACACAAGGAACATCGGGACCCTACCTAGACTTGGCGATGGAACCCCTTTCATGGGCTAGATGATGGGGGATGGCATTTTATTAGAAACGAGAATCTCTCCGATTTCTCCCGTGTCTGTGTGTCTGTGGTGTGTGTGTGTGTGTGTGTGTGTGTGTGTGTGTGTGTGTGTGTGTATGTGTGTGTTGGGGGAAGGGAGAACAGGGGTGTCAGAGGCAGCACCGTCAGAAGGTGGCCCGAGAGCCCTTCCCCCTTGGCCCCTGGGCTTTCTAGCCTCCCTGCTGCTGCTGCTGCTTGCAACCCGAGCCCGGGTGGCTGGCCGCTGGGGAGGCTGCGGGATCGGGTGTCGGAGCTGTAGGCAGTGGCCGTGGCCGTGGCCGTGGCCGTGACCGTGGCCGTGGCGGCGGCACCCACTTCCCCTGCCGCGGCCGGCGGGGCTGGGGCGGCTGCGGGGCCGCGCGGGCGGGGCCGCGCTCGGGGGCGGGGAGGGGGAGGAGGCGCGGAGGCAGGGGAGATGTGCGCGGTGGCGCGCCGCACCGAGCCAGGTGGAGTCGCGGTTACCGGGGCGACCGGGGCCCGGGCCGGCTCGGCGGCAGCGGCTCATCTCGCATTGCAGCAAAGGGCAGCGGCGGCTGCGGAGGCGGCTGGGGGCGGGGACAGCCCGGGCGGGTGGGAAACCCGGAGCCAGGGGGGGCCAACCCCCCCCACCTAGCCCCGCTCCATTGCCCCCCTGGGACCAGGCCCGGGCCCGAGCGGACACACCTGTGGCCGCAGGTAAGCGGGAGAGGGAGGTGCGGCACGGGACGCAGGGTAGGGGGCTCCCCGGGAGGAGTGAGGGGGAGCTGGCGCGTCTGCCGCGGGGCCGCATCCCCGCCCCTTCCACCCCCTCCCCCTAGGATGCAGCTCCCGAGGGCGCGGCGGCCCCTCCCCCCACGTCAAGGAGTCATGACCTTCCCCAGGCTGGGTCGAGCACCCCTTCTCTGGCTCGTGTGGGGTACCTAGAGCGGTCTCTTGGGGAGAGAGGCCTTTTACGGAGCCCATGTGGATTTGCACACCTGAGGGTGTGTGTGTGTGTGTGTGGAGATGGAGGCAGTTTGCATGTGCCTTTTTATGTTGTGTATATGTGAATGTATGTTCATCTTGCATGTACTCCTGTTTGTATGCACTTGTCTGTTATAGCTTGCATGTGGCTCCTTTTACTTATCAGTGCTAGAGTTTATATGCAAGTGGTGTGTGCCCTTGTGTTTGTGAAAATGAAAGGGTGAGCCTCCCGCAGGGATTGAAGGTTTAATTTAGAAGGACAGCCAATCCATCGCCCCTCCCCTGAGATTTCCCTATCTATTTGTCATCAGGTGAGGAGGGTGTAATCACCCCCTCTTCCACATGGACCCAAAGTCCCTCTGAGGTTCTAAGCAGGGCTCCCCTCCTGATTACTCTCCAGACTACCAGGCAACCCTTCTCTAGCCCTTTTGACACATTTGATCCATCATTCATCTCTAGGCTTTCCTCTGGAGAAGTCTCTAGGTGAGGGTCTTTCCCTCATGCCTACTAGAAAGGCTGAGAAACAGTGAGGTCCTTAACTGTTGATTGCCACCAGTTCAGGCAGAGATTTGAAGAGGGGTACCCTCAGCTAATAAGGAAAGGAGAGGTTAACTCCTTAGTCCCCAGAGGAAGGGAGGGAGATGTTTTTTGGCATAGCTAGATTGATTGAGGATTGAGGAATGACTCCCTGTCCAAGTTTTGCTCCTGGGAGAAGCTGTCAAACATTGTCTTCATCCCTGACTGGCAATTCTGCCCCTTGTTCTAGCACCCCAGGCACTCCACAAGCAGCTGTCACTGTGGCACGGGTTTGGCATCCATCTTGTCCTTCCAGGGCACACTGCCAGTTTGGTCTCTGTTCTTGTGAGTAGCTTCATTGGACAGGCGAAATCCCCCCCCCCCCCATGTTTACTCTCCCAGCCTTCCCCACTGAAGGGAGGATGGTAGATTCTGACACCTTTTTTGAGTGTAAGAGAGGAAGGCAAGCCCTTTGGTATTGATTATCAATTTGGAATGGAAGTCAAGTCTCTTGGGATGATTTCCCAATGGTCATTCAGTTTCCTGTTGATTTCTTGAATACTTTGAGATTTTTGAGGGAAGAAACCTCAGAATTGAATTTTGCTGAAAGTGTTGGTGAAAGGGACACACAAGATTCCTCAGTCTATGCCTCCTTTGACACCCTGGCTCCTTTTGGTCCATTTAGTATGTAAGTAGGAATAACAGGCTAGAAAATAAGAAGTTTCAGTTGTGTTGAGAGATATTGGATGGTGAGATCAGGGAATCCCCACCCCCACCCCAACAGTCCTTGAAGAATGAATTAAATCTTTCCTCTCTCCAACTCCCCCAATACCTATAATCAGACTGAATCAGATTAAATTACTCAACAATTTATTTCATACTTAATACCTATATGAGGGATGGAGGCCCAGAATGGGAAGAGTGCCATGTCTTATGAAATGAGAGATAGAGATAGAGACAGAGAGAGAGAATCACAGAGACAGAAAGACAGACACACAGAGAGAGAGAGAGAGAGAGAGAGAGAGAGAGAGAGAGAGAGAGAGAGACAGAGAAAAGGGAGGAGACAGAGATGGATGAACATAGATCCATCAGAGTGCTGAGGAAGGAGGAGGAAAAGGACCAAGGAGTTTATGCCCTCAAGCTTCCCACTTAGCTCTTGGTCTTCAAGGTCTAGACACAGCTTTTCTTCCATCCTCAACTAGTGTTCAGTCACTGACAACCTCACCTTTGACACAGATTGCCCTGTTCTAGACAGGAATTCACAAATAATAATGCTAACTCTTTAAGACTTAAATAGTCTTTACATTTATTCTCTCATTTGATCCCCATAGCAACTCTAGGAGGCAGGGACTATTATTATTCCCATTCTACAGATCTGAGGCTAGGACAGGTGACACGATTTGTTCAAGTACACACAACTTCAAAGTGTTAAGATTTGAACTTATGACTTCTTGCCTCCAAGACTGGTAAGCTCTCCACTGTGTCACCTAGCTTCCTATAAAGGGGCCTTTTAGATGTTAACCTTTATTTCTCTGTTATTGATTGGATAGTGAGAGAACTTGGAATTTTGGGGGAAAACCAGATGAATGAACTGAAGATGCTTAGCTTGAAAAGAGGTCTAAAGAGGAAGTGATCATTATCTATGATTTTGAAATGTTATCGTGTGGATTTTGTTGTTTTGTTGTGTCAGTTGTGTCTGACTCTAAACTAAACCATTTGGGATTTTTTGGGTTGAGGGACTGGAGTTGTTTGCCATTTCCTTCTCCACCTTATTGGATAGATGAAAACTGAGGCAAATAGAGTACACAGCTAGAATATGTCTGAGGCCAGATTTGAACTCAGAAAGATAAGTCTTAATATTATCCACTTTGCCACCTAGTTGGCTTTCTTTTGGAGGGGGGGTGTTATTATTCTGAAGAGGAGAACAGTGGGTGGACATTTTAGGGAGACAGATTTTAGGTTGATATGAAGACAAACTTCCCAACAATTAGAATTTTTCAAATGTGGAGTGGGTTGCCTCAGAAGGTAGTGAGTTCCTAGATGGACAAGTCACTTAATCTAAATTATCTCAAAAAACTCCCACAACACACACAACAATAACAACCCATAAAAAATAAGGTGGTGAATTCTCCATTCCTGGAAGTCTTCATCACAGGCTAGCCACATATTGAGGATATCGAAGGGGCGATTCTTGCTCGTTTATGAGTTGGACTAGATCTCAAGCTAAGTCCTGGAGAAATACCAAGGCAGTTGACTATTGGTGGCTTTCCAAATGGGGGTGAGAATTTCTTTAGAGGCTTTTTGGAAAGTTGGCTCAGATTTCTAAAGCTCAGATGCTAGGTTGAGGAGGGGAGGCTGCCAGGGCTTGGGCCATTGGGGAGGGAGCCCTTGAGTGGCCATTTCTACGGTAAAGAGATAAAGTCAGGTGGTGAAGGCTTTCTCAGCTCCCTAAATCCCACCTTCTCTGTAACAGGCTAGATCCCAATCTGACACCCACTGAATGCCAGGCTCTTCCTTGGTCTGGAGAGGCACTGGGTAGGGATGCTAGGATCACATTGTGTAAGATGACAGTGTTTCTACTTGGGGACCACATGGAATAGTTGGGAGGCAAGCACTCAGTTTTGATACAGAGAGTTTCTTTTGTCTTTTAATCTAAACCTTAAATAGGGGAGAAGAGGGAAAATAATCACAGGTAGTCAGAAACTAGTTTAAAAAAGTAAGGAACCACTAATAGCTCAGAAGCAGGGCAGCTTAGTGAAAAGAGTGCTGAACTTTGGGAGTTAGGAAGATCTGGGTTTGAATCTCTGACACCAGATGAGCCTGTTTCCCTGTCTATAAAATGGGTCTAATAATATCATTAAAACCTATTTCCTTGGATTCAAATGAGGTAATAGAAGTGAAACACTTTGCCAATCTATAGAGATGTCTGCTGTTGTTATTATTATGGCAGTAAGGGACAATGGAAAGATCATCAGGAGACTTGAGCTCAAATTTCAGCTTCATTTCTTACTAACTGTGGGACCTTGGCCAAATTATTCAACCCTCATTTATCCAAAGTAGGAACAAGACTGACTGATCCTCCTTGACCCACATGGATTGTTAGGATCAAGTAAGATAATGAACATGAAGGGATTTTCACAGTCAAAGTTTACTTTGCAAAGGTGAGGGAGCATTGGGGCACTCAGTGTTCCCTTTTAGTTGGTGTTCAGCAAATAGTTGCTGAATGAATGTTCCTCTGTCTTTGATATTAAGGAAGACTGGGTTTATCTGGATGGTTGGCAGAAATGGGGAGATGTGAGGGGCCCCTGGTGAGAGGGGAAAGAATAATGACTCCAGGTGGGGAGCCATGGGGTGGCATGCAAGATGGAAGGAAATCCCAAACAAATTTTAGCTCTGCCCCCCATCATAGCTCAAGCCCCCTGCTTCTTGGCATGGGTGGTCAGGGAAAAGGTATATTGGGATACTCTGACTTTAGTGGCTCAACCAATGCCTCACTATCTGATTTTTTACTTGTCCACCTTATTTCTGTTAGATCATAAATATGGGACTGTGGCTGAAATAGTTTAGAGGGATCTTGACTTGAGTGGAATTGATGAAAAAGTCATTTCCCTGTGTGATCATGTATGTCCATGGCTTGTTTGTGTTTCTGGGACAGAATATGGGCATAGATAAGAGCGTCTGTGTGGGAATGATTGTAGGTCTCAGAATGCATCTGTGTGTAATCATTTGAATGTCAGTGCCGCTGTCTGGTGAGAAACAGAGAGGGACAAAGAAAGACAGAAAGAGTGACAGAGACAGAGACAGAGACAGAGACAGAGACATACAGAGAAGAGGAGAGGAGAGGAGGGGAGGGGAGGGAAGGGAAGGGGAAGAGAGCACACAAAAGTGTATTCAAGGGAAGGTGAAGCAAAATCTGTATGTCAGTACAGGTCTGGGGTTAGGGACAGTGTCCAGTCTCTTTGTGTATTCCAGGTTGTGGATGTGCTAGGGTGGGGGCCTGAAGTTGTGACTTCAGTGTTAAGAGAGAGAAGTTCAGCCTTCTATGTAGAGCCTTCCATCATCACTCACTTCATGGACATGGCTCCTATTGCCATCATCCTGGTGCCCTTTGTTGCTCCTCCCCCTTCCTGTGTCACAACAGACCAGAGCTGCATTCACTTGCCTTGTTTCCATTGCTTTCCCTTATGGATTCCCTTGGAATAGTCAACATTCATGGGGACAAGCTTATACCTGCCCAGCTTTGACCAGGTTTCCCAGGAAGAAAAGCAGATGCTATTGTGAGCCCTCCCCATCAACCTCCCCCAAAACATCATAACTCCATTTTTTTTTGCTCCATTCAGTTACTGATTTTTGAGCCATGCAAGAAAAGTGCAAAGAAAAAAAGAGGCTGATAGCTAAAATGGGGGAAGGAGAGCCCTCAAAATAGACTTATGGGATTGTCTAGAGAGCTGCTTACCCCTATAATGCCTATAGGTTATGTGACTACCCCTGTCTGCTTTGCCTCAGGGTTTTGGCTGTGCCTCATGGTGCCTACTAGGCTTTTAAGGAGGTAGCATGTTGTCCTAATCCCTGCTTGGCTCCACTATACTTTTCCCTTTGTTTCCTTTGCAGTGGTCCAGGAAATCTTAGAAATTATGTCATCTCTTGATACTGCCAAGGACCTGGGATCATAGTCTGTCTATGTCCTTCTCCTATTTTTTCTGCCAGCATTACCCCTACACTTTGTGAAAGAATCCCGGTGGGCACTGTCTTCATTCTGGCCATGACAAGTATCCCCTTCCCCAATGCCTCTGCCATCTGTAGTCCTTCCTTCCCCTGCTGAGCAGATTTTGTTGAGGCTGGTGTGGATTGACAGAATGCCCTTTGTCTTGTCAAGAGCCCTTTCCCTTCCTGGGCACCATTCATCTGGAGTAGAGTTCCTAACTCTTGGGTGGGGATTGTTTTCCATAGAGCAGAGGTTCTTAAGGTTTTTTTGATCCTTGAACTCTTTAGATTCTACCATGAATCCCTTCTGAGAATAATGTTTTTAAATGCATAAAATAAAATGCATAGGATTACAAAAGAAACCAATTATGAAATACAGTTGCCAAATCCCCTGTCATAGAGGATTCTGCAAACCTCCAAGAAACTTCTTGCTCTGCTAAGCTCAAGATTTTAAGGGAAACTTACTCTCTAACCATTAGTAAATAACAGTGCCATTCTCATTGAACCAAGCTCAAAGCATCTTTGATGCCCCCTCCTTCACATCTATTTTCTGTTCACTTGTCAAATCCTGTTAGTTCTACTTCTGCCTCATCCCTTTGAGCCAACCCCTCCTCTCCCTCCTTGGTCGATACCCTCATCTCTTTGTGGACTGCTTCCTAATTGTGGACTGCTCTCTGTTTCCAATTTCTCCCTAGGAGGAAAGAGAAGTGCTTTACTCAAGACATAAGACATGCAAGTGTTTGGATAGTTCTATATCCCAAGGTCTGGGTGCATTGATAGTTGAGACTTCAGAAGCCCTGGATTTGAGAACTAGTTCCTTTCCTTATTAGCAATATGAACTTGAGTTAGTCAATTAGTCTCATGTATGAAGTGAGGGTAGAAATACCAACAGAGTGTGCTAGTGTGTGTGTGTGTGTGTGTGTGTGTAGTTTTTTTTTTTAAGTTGGAGTATGCAATGTACAAGCAGAGCAGCTTTAAGAGTCACATGTTGGATTTATTACATACCTTTTTTAAAAAATAAATTTTATGTAATGGAGATTCAGACCCCCATTATCTCAAACACAATCCTCCTTTTATGTTGTTTTTTAATAGGAACTTCTCACTTTTTTGGACCATTTGTTAAGTTCAGTATAAAAAATAAACTTAACAAAAAATTTTAAGATGTTATAGGTTTTAAGGTATCATTGTCAGGAGAAGTAGTGGTATGAGGTAGAGGTCAAACAGGACCCACAATACTCCCTAGTATGATTAGAATGAAATAAAAAGGCAATTGGGAAATATTTAGCAAAATAAATTAAAATAGGTAATAGATAATGTTATTGTGTGGTTTTCAAAGTCATTACAGGACCCAAAAGGATTCTTATGCATGGTTTAGTGACCTCCAGTTCTACTAGAGTTTGATCACCTCTCTGACACATTGTGGTTCATGATAGGTAGAGAGGATTTCCTCATTGAAAGTTCTTTCTTTTTCCCAGTGAAATCACAGATTTAGACTTAAAAAAAAGTTATTTGTAAAATGGAATCCTTACTAGGCCCCTTTGCCAGAAATTGTTCTCCTGAAAGATTTTCTCTGTGTTCCTGTAGTAATCCTAGAGAACTAGAGAAGGAAGGGGTAGAGCCAGGGGACAGGTTAAGTAACCACCTGCTCAGCTCTCTTCACCCACTGGATCCCCAGAAGTTGAGATCTACTTTCACCATTTCTACTCATTAGCTACTCCTGAGTTAGTTCAGGCCCCCATTATCTTTTTACTGGACTTTTATAATCTAGCTAATCTCCCTGTCTCTAGATTCTTCCCCTTCAACCAGCCAGATCAATTTTCCTCATGAGCAGGCCTGTCCATGTCATACTCATTTGCGGATTGTTGTTGTTCATCCTTCATTCTCTCTCCTCTGCTCCATCCAATGAGAGTCTCCGTGTCTTTCAAGATCAAGGGTCTCTTCCATGAAACCTTCCCTGATCATCCCCATGGGTTAGAAGTGCTCTCTCTCTCCATGTTGGTTAATTTATACCACTCACAAAACCTATTAGGCAGCTAGGTGACTGGACCCAGAGTAAGGAAGACCTCAGTTGTTAACTGGGACTCCAATAGGATTGTGCTGGCTATGTGACCCTGGACAAGTCACTTAGCTGACCTCAACTTCCTTATCTGCAAAATAGGAGTATTGATAACATCTACCTCACCAAGTTGTGTATTTATTAAGTCAGATAATGCATAAATGTAAAGGGCTTTGTAAATATTGAAGTGCTATATAAATATTGTTAACTTATTTCTGCACATTCTGCTTTGTACTATAGTTAATAGGTGAAGTAGATAGAATCCTGGGCCTAGAGTAAGGAAGATCTGAGTTCAAATCCAATCTGAGACATTTACTAGCTGTGTGACCTTGGGCAAGTCACTTAATCTCTGTCTCAGTTTCCTCATCTGTAAAATGCAAATAATGATAACACCGATATCCCAGGGTTCTTGTGAGGCTCCAATGATATAATAATTGTAAAGTGCTTAGTTTTAAAACTGGCACCTAGTAAGCTCTATAAACATGAAATATTAGTTGTTATTTTATTGTAAGTGCCTGTTGTTCAGGGACTGGCCCCTATATCTCTGCTTTCCATTGAGGGCCTAGCATATGGCCTTGTATTGAGTGAGTACCCAGCAGATTTTGCAGCTGAGTAAATGAATGAATCTTGGGGGCTTGGAGCATCACAGTACTGGCAGCCCTGGGCTGCTAGGTCCTTGGAGCATCACTGGCTTCCCTTCCTCTCTGCCCGGGGGGGTCAACTTTCCAGGTCTCATGGCAAAATAGCAAACACCCAACTCAAGGTACAAAGATCCATGAGCAGTGTGCTTGCCTCTCCCCCTCTCCCCCAGGGGTCCCCAGGGCTTCTCATCCTCCATCATAGCTCCCACATAACCATCTTTTCTCTTATTTCTGTCAGCAGCCCAACTACTGGAGTTTTAAGGTCAGTGTGTCTGATATTTCCCACTTCTGTGATAATTGCATGTGCTTAGCTCTCACCTCTCTCCCATTACACACATGTTCTGGGTGTGTCTGTGTGTCTGCACGGGCATCCTACAAGGGCAGGGGGTGGTGGGCCATGGGGAGGCTGCTGCTTCTGCTGGTGCTTTTGCTGCTGGGAAGAATGGGGGTACCCGGTTAGACTTGTGGGAGATGGGGCAAAGGAGTATATGGCACAGGGAGTATTCAGAACCCATACCTCCTCACTTTCCAGTGGGTATTTTAGAATACAGTCCTACTTTTTGAAAAAACTCCTCCTGGTTTGTCTAAAGAAATATCCATCTGGGGGGACAGATAGCACTCACCTTGGACTTCTCTTCCTTATCTTTCAGAAGAGCCCAGATTTGCTGAAGATGAGAGAGAGAGTCTCATCTTTGCAGTCACCAGTCCCTGCCCAGCCTCTGGGGTATCTAGATTTCCCTAGTCTCCAGGACTAACTAGGCTAGCATAAGTACTCTTCTTTCTATAATCCCACTGAGATGCTATTGGGTTAAAAATAAAAACTATACTAGGTAATTTGTTAGGGGTAGGGAGTGGAAGGGAGGGAAGGAGGAATTGAATCTGTGATTTCATTGGTGTAGCCAGCTTCCAGTGAGAAATTTCTTCTACCCATGCCAATTAGCCCCTTGCCTGAAGCTTATAGAGAATTGCCTTAGTTGAATATTCAGAAGAGAAAGTAACACCTGGTAAAATTAGATGCAAAGATAAGATGATCACATCAGCAAAAATAGAGAATTTTTCATTCATAAACTAAGAGAAAGCAAGGTTGGAATGGGTCACTTCTGTTCATACCTGTTGGACAAACTGCACTTAAATTGTTGAGGCCAGAAAGGCTCCCCTTCACCTCTTTTATTTCTTTAAAAAATTGTGTACTGCTAGTTTTTATTTTAACATATCACTTTCATTCTGAATTATTTCCCTGCCTCCTTCCCTACTTGGCAAGCCATCCCTTGTAACAGAAATAAAGCTGAAAGAGGAGAGGGAAATGCAGTTCAGGAAAACCAACCAGCAACCTCAACCACATAACAGCTCTTTCTAAGGCTGCATCATTCATGCATCCGGGTGTTCTGCACACACATTTGAGGCAAGGGGCGAGAGGTCTGTCTGGTGGAGGAAGGCAAAAGCAGTCATAAGGAGAAAAGCTGCTTCTTGACCACTTGGAGGCAGAGGTCTGGGCCCTATTAATTATGATGAGGTTCCCTATCTCTTCCTAGTTTGGCAAGAGATCTTTACCCCTCTTCTATTCTCATCCTGGTTGGCATTGTTATCTATCACAAGACTCTAGACTTCAGGATCATCTTGCCTGATCTGAGGTGTTTGGCAAGGATTAGGATGCCATGGTTGGAGTTCTTTCCAGCTTTAGAGTGGGTGGCAGGAGCTTAGGTATTTGCTTTATGGGCAACTAGGTGGGAGCAGTGAATAGAGTATGGAAATTGGAGTCAGGAAGACTTCTTGAGTTCAAATGCAGCCTCAGATACTTACTAACTGTGGGGCCCTGGACAAGTCACTTCACCATGTTTGCCTCAGTTTCCTCATCTGTAAATATGAACTAGAAAAGGAAATGGTAAACCACTCCAGTATGTTTGCCAAAAAAAAAAACAACCCCAAAACCTCAAACGTGGTCATGAAGAGCCAAATGTGACTGAAATGATCGAATGACAGCAAAATCCTCTGTTATAGATCACTTGCTTTGATGGGGTTCATGTCTACTTTTCTTCTCTATCTCTCCTAGTATTTAGAAGTTGAGAACATCATAAAACTTAGAGGCATTGCTGTCCAGTGTCCCCTTAACTCTAACCCCAGGCCTCTGAGTTTTAGGTTTTATCCTCAAAACCAGGATTTCCCTTTTCCCTCTCACTCCAGCTGGGAAGTCCCTTCTGACAGCCCACTTCCTTCTCACCCAAGAAATGGCAAGAGGGTGAAAAGAAGTGCCCTTGGGGTACCTACCAGTTCAGAGGAGGCAATGAGATAAGGAAGAGATTAAAGAGGACATTTCTTCCCGTATGATCATAAACCTGCCAAAGATGCTTAGCAGGGCCATCCCTGCTCAGCTGGCTCCTTACTCTGCTCTGTGCCCCTCTCTATGTTCCCTTGCTTGTCTCCAGATGCCTCCAGCTGACCAAAATGCTTGCCTGCAAGGTATGGGAGACTGCTGCAGCTGGAAGCTATGCCAGACTTTTCATGTTTGCAAGCTTTCTCCATCTGCCTTGAATTCCACAGCCTTTGTCCTCTCTTGCCCAGCAACTACTGACCTTTTCAGTTGCCTGGCAACCCAAGCACAGGCACCATGCTGGCTAGGTCAGGTCTAGCTCTCTTGCTGCCTTTGGGGATTCCCAACCCTATTGGCCCTGGAGACTGGGTCTAAAGAGATGAGGAACACTGGGCAAAGACTAGAACTGGGGCTCCCTACCTGTCATACTGGCACTCAGCTTCAGGATTGCCAAAGTCTGATCTCAGCATGGTACCTGTGTCTCATGGGGGTATAGACTTCCAGATTCATCCTTTCTTGGGAGTGGGAGTTGATACTCTTGGGTTCCTTCCTATGCTGACTCTAATAGGTCTGGCTTTGCTGCTCAGTGCCACCTTCCCCCCAGCTTCTCAATTTATGCCCACCTACCAGGAGTCTTAAACTAAGATCTGGTTGACTCCTAGATGGAAACATTTTAAGATACTAGAATTGACTTGCCTTTCCCTCATCCCCCCCCTAGGGTATTCTAGAGCTATGCACATCTGAGAAGGCAGCCCATCTGGTAGAGAACCACCCCCCCAACACACACACACACACACACACACACACACACACACACACACACACACACACAGACACACACACAATCAGTGCTAAAAGGATTGGACATTAATCTCATTAATGTGAAGAGGGAAATTAATTTGGGGTTAATCAAGAGTGGGTGGTAGGGGAGGAGTCCTAGGAAGAAAAGACCCAGCTAAATACTGTCATTGCTATTGTTTTTTAATTCAACATTTGGGAATCGAGTGAGGTGGCACAAAGATGAAACCTTGACCTTGGGTGTCAGAATGCCCCACCCTTATCACTACTCAGTAGGAAGATCTCTATGTGTTTAACCTTAGATCCCTGCCCTCACTCAGATCTATTGACTTTGGGAGACCAAATCATTATCTAGCTCAAAACAACTAGAGCTGGAAGGATTTAGAGATGATGTAGTTCAATCCCAGATTGCACAGTGGTTAGAGCACTGGGTCTGGAATCGGGAAGACCTAAATTCAAATCCAGCCTCATACACTTACTGGCTATATCAATTTTGGCAAGTCATTTAACCTGTTTGCCTTAATCCACTGGAGAAGGAAATGGCAAACCATTCCAGTATCTTTGTCAAGAAAACAAAGTCAGACATGACTGAATGTCTGTACAACAATAACAGTCCAATCCCCACATTTTATGAAGAGACTAAGGCTCAAAGAAAAGAGAGTTACTTGCCCAAGGTTTTAAGAGAAGTAGTAAAGGATCTGAGCAAGGTTTCCAAGCCAGTTTTTTTTTTAATATAAGACTCAGTCCTCATTGTAACCCAGCTGGTTCTAAGCCATGGAGGGAGAGAAAGGGAGGTGGTTCTACTGGCAGCCAGAGGACTCCCCTCCCAACATTCACCAGGCATGTATTTGGCATATGGTGGCAAGTAGGAGGTGGGTAGAGGGCCAACTTATGCAGCACAAGGACATGAGTATGCATGGGGTAGGAAGATTCCTTCCATGGACTCCTCTTTAAATGAGTTCTTAAATTGGGGATTGACTGGCTCTTATTCTGGTGGATGGAAAGTAGGGGAGAAGGAAGAAAAGAGGAAGAAGAGGGAGTAGGGTATGGATGGAAGTTTGAGACAGTAGCTAACCTGCTTCCCCTTCATTTTAGTTCAGTAACATCATAAATGCAAAATGCACCCCAAACCCAAATCTTCTCCCAGTTATAACTAGGAGAAATGATCTTATGGTGGCTTAATTAATGTCTGGAGCTAATGCTCCAATTTATAGGATGGTTCATTTCCCCTCCTAATAGATCCATTGTCAGTGTTTGTTTTCAGTTTAAAAATAGCAGGGTGGGCACTTGTTCAGGTTTCAGTGATTTCTCTCCTGTCTCAAAGGGTCTCCAAGGTTATTTCCCTCATCCCAAGGTCCATGCTTTCCACCCTCAAATCAAATATGACTCAGAGAGCTTAAGTCATTTTCTCAAGATCATAGAGCATATCAGGGATAGAGCTGGTTTAGGGGTTTTGAGTTCTGATTCAAGAGGCCATCTTTTATATATTTCAGGCAGGTGGATAGCAAACTGAGTATAAATGGAATGGGGCATTTTTGAGAGGTAGAAATGAAAAACTGCAGTAGAAAGAAAGCTAGACCTAGAGTCAGAAGACCTGGGTTCAAGTTCCACCTTTGATACTTGCTGGTCATTTTGAGCAAATTGCTTAACTTCTCTGGGCCTTAATTACCTCATCTGCAAAATCAAGGGTTTGGATCAGATGACCTCTGAGGTCACTTCTGGTTCTAGATCTGTGAGCCTTCTGCATTTGAAATCTGGGAGGAAGAACAGAATGAGTTGGAGTGGGGGGATGACCAAGATGATTATTTTGTGCTCCATTCTCTCCTTTCCATGCCCTAGACTCGAAGCTCCCGACACTCACAGGGTGCCCAGCCAGGGCTGGCAGACCAGGCAGCTAAGTTGTCTTTTGCCTCTGCTGAGTCACTGGAGACCATGTCGGAGGCTGAGCTCCCCCTCGGCTTCAGCAGGATGAATCGATTCCGCCAGAGCCTGCCCCTCTCTCGATCTACTAGCCAGACAAAACTCCGTTCCCCAGGTACTTTTCTCAGTTCTTTCCTCTCCTGGCCTCTCTTCCATAATGTCTTTGCTCATCCCTACCCCAACCTTTATCCAGACAGTGTGAGAGGAGAAATGACTTGTCCAAAGTCACATAGCAAGTTATTTTCAAAATTCAGTATTTTTTTAACACTCATTATTTTCTCTGAAAATAGCTCCTCTGTCCTTGCCCTCAGCCCTTCTTTCTCCCTCCCTCCTTTATTTTCTTCTCCCTATCCAAGTTCCTTCTTTCTCTAATTCCTCAAGCTTTTTTCTTTCCATCCCTTTTCTCTCTGCTGTAGTCTTCCCCTAGCCTCTTGGTACCCAGTCAGAAAGATGTATAGAGTGAGAGCACAAGGTCACCAGTTGTATTAGAGCAGTGGTTATATATGAAATCCACATTGCCCATTCAGGTTTCAGATGTCTCAGGATTCTCTCACAACTACACCCCAGAAGGTAGTGTTGAAATGCCTTCAAAGAGCACACCACTCCATACAGTGTATACACCCTTCCCCTTTGCTTCTTAGAAATGTTTTCATTTAACGAGTCCCCCAGCTCTTTTCACAATAGACTGGACTGGGAGGGGGTCAGGGCCAGGGACCCAGTAACTGACTCCCACTCTCCTGCCCTTCCAAGGGGTGCTATTCCTGCAGTTCGGGGAGGAGACTCGTCGGGTGCACATCACCCATGAGGTCAGCAGCCTGGACACACTTCATGCACTCATTGCTCACATGTTCCCACAGAAGCTCACCATGGGCATGCTCAAGTCACCCAATACAGCCATCCTCATCAAGGATGAGGCTCGAAACATCTTCTATGAGCTTGAGGATGTCCGGTAAGGAGGCAGGGTTTGGGGGCAACATTCAAGCTCTGGGGACTGATTTTCTTCCCTCTTTTACTTGAAGGCAGAAGGTGCAAAGAATCTCTCCACCCTCTGAAGGAAAGGGAAATAATGTAAAAGCAAGTTTCCCTCTAGGATGTAAGGGTTTTGTTGGTGGGGATTATTTCACTTGTATTTTTAGTGTCTGACACATCAACCTGTAGATTCATTGATATTTAGATATCTTCCTAACACAGATCCTCTTCTGACTTTTGGGTCAGGGTGTCCAAACTCCTGAGTCCTTGTCCAGCCCCCCCCAATCCCATACACTACCAATCCCTGGAATCAGATGGTAATGATGGTAACAATTCACATTTTATATAATGCTTTCATATATTATATAATTTGATACTCACAAATTCTGTGTTATTAAAATTTTTTGACAGATGAGTTTCTGGGTAAATTATAATCAATGTTATCAGCCATAACTAGCAATTGGATTAACAAAAAGGGCTCATTTGTTTTCTTAACACCAAAAAGGTCTAACCTGTGTAACCTTCAGTATTTATAAAGCCTGTGGAAAAGAGATGTACCTGAAGGTGGAAATCAACTTTGATTGGTTAATAAGTGATGAGAGAATGTACATTATAATGCAAGGAAGACTTATTCTAATGAGGTACTAAGGGATGTGACTCTGATCACTCAGTTTTGGTCAAAAGCATACTACCAGTCTAGGAAAAATCTAGACAAAAGGGAGAATCCATATTTCCCCAGACCTGTCTGAGTAAAATATAATGGGCTGGAATTCATCAATTTACCTAAACTAAAATTTCATTACCTTTTAAACAGATCTGAGTTTTCCCTTTCATCATCAACCCTTCACTTTTAGGCTCCCTGAATAACCTACAGGGAATAATTTCTGAATGATTAAGTAGAAAAGAGGGAAAACTTTAGTCCTAATTAAATAACTGGTTATTAATATAAGAGAGAAACAATCATTTCTCTCAAGATTCAGCGAGGGGCTTTTAGTCTATGTCTATGTTTGGATATGGGGGTGAGTGATGCCTCCATCTCTCCCCAGGGACATCCAAGACCGAAGTATTATCAAGATTTACAGAAAGGAACCACTCTATTCTGCCTTTCCTGGCTCCCACCTCACTAATGGGGATCTTCGGGTAAGGATCTAGGGCCCTGAACCTGGAGGGAGGATAATGAAGAGACATTTAGAGTAGCTCACAGAGCACTTGGGTGGCAGGCCATTGGAAGAAAACATGCTTTTATGAAAGGCCTGTTTTGAGCCAGACTCTGGGCTAAGCACTTTTACAAATATTATCTTCATGGTAACCCTGAGATGTGTCCCCCTTTTGCAGTTGAGGAAGCTTTAGTCAAAAGTTAAGAGACTTTCCTAGGATTACACAGCTAGTAGGTTTCTGATGCAGGATTTGATCTTGGATCTTCCTGACACCAGGCCCAATCCATTGCATCACTTAATTGCTTCTGAGATCTAGTTTAGGAAAAATTATATGGCAGAAACCTGGGGGAGGGGTGAGGGCAGCAATAAGTCTTAGAGGCTGGAAAAGAGAGCTGTTTTTCATGGAGCTATGGGAGAAAGGGTACTCAACATCTGTTACTATCATACTGACTCTCAGCCCTGTGCATCTACCCTTCCTGAACCTTCTGAGTTCTTTTCTGAGGATACCCCATTATCTCTTTGTTTTTCCATCTTCCTTTCTACCAGTACTGAGCAGAAGAATCCCTTATGAGAATGGGTCCGAGGAAATAAGCCAGAATTGCAGTAGGAGAGATTGAGGGCAGAGAGCAGGAAGGATCTCTCCAAAGACAGAGAAAATCATTCTAAATCTGATGGTATTTTCTCAGGCTTCCTCTTTGAAATAGCAGTAAGCTTTCAACACTATTGACTGCTTTCTCCTGAGTATCCTCTCTCTAGTTTCTTTGACTTTGTTCTCTCCAAGTTGTCTCCAACTGCTGTTTCTTAGTTCTCTTTGCTATATCTTAATCCATCCTTCTGCCCACAAACTGGGTATATCTCAAGGCTCCATTTGAATCCTTCTCTCTTTTTTCTCTAAACCCTCTCTTGGGTCCCATGGGTCTAATTATTATCTCTACAAAGATGAATCCCCAAATCTATTTATCTAGACCCAGTATCTCTGCTAACCTCCAGTCCCAGATGTCTGTTGGACAGCTCCACCTGGACGTCCTGTTGGCATCTCACACTCAGGATGTCTGACCTTGGAACTAAACTCATTTTTCTCCCCTCCTGTCCAGCTTCCCACTGCCACCTGCCACTCGAGAATTCTCAATTTCTACCACAATTCTTTTAGTCATTCAGTATTGCAACCTCAGAGCTATCCTCAACTCTTTCTTCTTCTTTTACCTCCGGCAATCAGTTGCCTTGATTATATCTCTCACATTTATTCCCATATCTTCACTCACATGACTGTCACCCTCCTTCAGGTCCTTATCACCTCTTACCTAAACTACTGCAATGTTCTCCTGATTGGTGTTGCTGCTTCTAACCTTCCCCTCCCTTCCTTCCCTCTCCCCATCTTCCACATAACCATCAAAATAATATTCCTAAAGAAAGATACCTAAAGAATATGTTACTTCCCTGCTCAAAAAGTTTCAGGGGCTCCCTAGTGCTGCTGGGATGACATGCAAATTCCTCAGCCTGCCATTATCTGACTCCCTGTCCTGCCTTGCTTTCTATTCTACATTCTAGTCCTAGTGCCTGCTTACTCTCCCCGAAACGAAATTCTATTTTCCACCTCTTTGCCTTATGTCCCCCTGTTTATGCACTCCTATCTCTAAGAATCTGTAGATAGTTTTCTTTAAGACTTAGTTCAACTATCACCTTCTTTCCTGATGCTCCTGGGTACCCTCTCTCTCCATAGACTGCTTTGTATTTCTTTTTTTTTGTCCATGCTAGTCCTTCCATTAGAATGTAAGCTTCTTGAGGCTGTTTCAGTTCTAATTTCCTATTCCCAGAGTTTGACTCAATGCTTTGCTAATAATAATAATAATAATAATAATAATAATAATAATGACAATTAGCATTTATATAGGTGTCTACTATGTGCTTAACACTTTACAAATAATATCTCATTGAATCCTCACAATATCCCTGGGAGAGGTAGGTGCTATTAATAGTTTCCATTTTATAGATGAAGAAACCAAGGCAAACAGAAGTTAAATGACTTCTCCAAAGTCACACAGTTAATGTCTAAGGTCATATTTGAATTCAGGTTTTCTTGATCAGTGCTTTAGCCATTTCACCATTGGACTTCATAGAACAGACAAATGAGAGATGTTGAATTTAAAATTGTATTTTAAGGAATGGGCTCAGTAATCATGAGTCTGAGGTGGGGGTTGGCTTGGCTATGAAGCATAATGTGGAATATGGAGTTGGATGTTCTTTCTCCCACAGAGAGAGATGGTCTATGCCTCCCGGGAGTCATCTCCTACCCGACGCTTGAACAACCTCTCTCCAGCCCCCCACCTGTCCTCGGGTTCCCCACCTCCAGGCCTGCCCTCTGCCTCACCTTCCCGGTCCAGGCTCTCCTATGCAGGGGGAAGTGGGGGCCGTCCCCCATCCTATGCTGGAAGCCCTGTCCACCACTCTGAAAGGCTAGGGGGGGTGCCCCCTGCACCAGGAGTTTCCCCCAGCCCCAGTGCCATCTTGGAGAGGAGGGATGTGAAACCCGATGAAGACCTGGCGGGCAAGGGAGGAGGGATGATGCTAGTGAAAGGGGAGGGCCTCTATGCAGACCCCTATGGGCTGCTCCATGAGGGGCGACTTAGTCTTGCCTCAACTGGTGGAGACCCCTTTGCTTATCCTGGTGGGGGCCTCTATAAACGGGGCTCAGTCCGATCCCTCAGCACATATTCTGCTACTGCCCTGCAGTCTGACCTGGAGGATTCACTGTACAAAGCAGCCACCGGCAGCGGTGGACCGCTCTATGGGGATGGTTTTGGCTTCCGTCTGCCCCCTGCTTCTCCCCAGAAACTGGTGGATGTGGCTACAGCCCAGGGTGGCCCTCCACCTCCCCATAGCCCTTATTCTGGGCCTCCTAGCCGTTCCTCTCCTGTCAGGCAGTCCTTCCGCAAGGATTCTGGCTCTTCATCCTCTGTTTTTGCTGAAAGTCCAGGGGGCAAGCCAAGGGGTGGGGGGGGCCCTTCATCTTCTGGGGTGCCCCCATCAGAGCTTTTCCCAGGGCCTGGGGAGCGCCCACTGGCAGGCTTTGGGCCTCCGGTGCCAGCCAAGGATACAGAGACCAGGTAAGGGGGACCTGGGGTGGGCCTTGGTTACTGGCCAGATCCTCCCCTGGGCTGAATGGGTATTTTTGGGGGGTTGTGCATTTGTGTGTATGTGTATGTTAGTATGTAACACATGTAAGTCTGAGCGTATGAGTGTGTGCAAGGGAGGGAGGAAAGTCAGGTGTACTCCCATATAGAGCAGGCCCCTGAGGATCCTTTGGGAAGGGGCACAGAAGGCCCTTAGAGAATTCTTGAGGGTTGCAGGGGTGCAGTCTGAAAGAACAGACAAAAAGAAATGAGGAAGAAGGGTCCCATGTGATCTATACTTTTGTCTCCTCCATCCTTGATTAGCCTTTCTCCAGAGGAGGCCTCAGCAGCAGAGACAAGGGGACAGCTATAGGCCCAGATCTTCCCTTCCCTTTCTTTATACCATCTCCCCCTTCCCACCCCATTGTGGGCCTGGGCATGGGATTTGATGAAAGGGAAAAACCAGCTGGTCAAAAATGAATGGTTTTTAGCTTGTCATTTAAAAAAATTATTCAGGCTCTTGAATAGAGGCTTGATTCAGAGCCCCACCCAGTGGTAGGGAGAAAAAGGGCATCTGAGCTTTGTTTTTGCATGGAGGGGGGGTGGAACTTCAGTCTCTAGAACCTGGCTGGGGCTGGCTTTTCACTGAGCCCCTCCTTTCTATACTCAAGGGAGAGAATGGAAGCCATGGAGAAGCAGATTGCCAGTCTGACAGGTCTGGTACAGAGTGCCCTTCTCCGAGGTTCAGAGGCTGAGACCCCCAGGTGAGATGCCCACCCTTACCCCAGTGCAGAATATGTAGAGTCCTTCTGTCAACCACCACTCTAAACCCTACCCTCAGCTTGCAAGTCCAGTAGAAATCTGGACTAAAGAACCTAAACACAGAGAACCTCAATGATAAACAGCCCCTGTCCTCAAGGAGTTCACATTCTATTAGGGGGATGCAGCAGGAAAACAGATAAGTATATATGTGATCATGTGAGGAGGGAGAAATTATTACCTAGGTGATCAGGACCCCTCTGAGACTCCCCCCGCCACAGTTGCCTTAGGTTCCAGATGCACTGTGTTTGTCAGCTGACATTCAATACCATAACTTAATATCCCCTCTCCCATCCTCTTCCCCCAGTAATGAGCTTTTTGCTAATTGCCCAGAGGACATCTTAGTCCAAAACAAAAGATATTTAAACAAATGATAGGGAATGTCATTTTTCCTCAGTTTCCTCTTCTGTTAAAAAAAAGATAGCAGTGGGGGTGGGGTGGGTGGGGTGGGGGGAGGTAGTCTTGCATCAGACAATCCCTCCTGGCTCTGATATTCTTAGGTAATGTGAGTGGGATATCCCTAGTTAGGGCTGACCTGCTCCTCTTCTCTTTCACAGTGAGAAGATTGAAGGTTCTAATGGGGCAGCCACACCCTCAGCACGTGAGTGTGCCCCTGTCCCTCTGGCCAACAGTTGGCATCCCTGTCTGGGAGAAATTCCTCATGCTGGGCATGTAACCTTATCAAATGCCCAGATCTGCGGAAACCTGTTCTCCTGGGGTCCCTGATCTGTAGAGGGTTTTCAGACTGTTTCCTCCACTTGGTCCAGCTCCCTAGACTGACAGTATAGGTGGAGGGTAGCTGCAGAATTACAGAATTAAGCATCTATAAGAGATTTTTAGGACAGGAGTTACTATCTTGGGGTCCATGGAGCCCACCCCCAAGGGTCAGTGACTCAATTTCAGGGAACCTTAAGAACATCTTTATTTCCTTAGAATTTGATTCCTCTGGGTTTTTTTTTATTTAATGTCTTTAAAAAATATGATTCTGAAAAGAGGCTAATAAACTTCCTCAGTCCAACTAAGGGTTTTATGGCATCAAAAAAAAAACCTTTCAGTGTCCCTGTTTTAGAGTTCATAGAAGTAATGATACCAGCTCCATTATCATTTCAGGGTAGTTCTTCAAAGTATTTTTATTATACATTTTAAAATCTGAACAAAGGTAAGCAGACTTAGGAAATCACTCTGAACAAAATTACATTCTAAATTATGAACAGTAAAAAGGGTGATATATTTGCACAGAATATTAAGAACCACAGGATGGGGAGAGGTAGTAGAAAGGGCATGGGGGGG
The DNA here is from genome assembly GCF_037893015.1 of Macrotis lagotis. Taxonomy (NCBI): domain Eukaryota; kingdom Metazoa; phylum Chordata; class Mammalia; order Peramelemorphia; family Peramelidae; genus Macrotis; species Macrotis lagotis. The sequence continues at coordinate 190,846,230 of NC_133659.1, forward strand.
GTGAAGTCAGGAGAGTGGTTGTAGTGACTAAATATGTGACTTTAGGCATTTTCACCTTTCTAGGCCTCAATTTCTTTCTCTGTAAAAAGAGAGGGTCATCTTCCATGATCTTGAGAGTTTCTTCTAGTTCTAATTTTTCTAAAGCTTCTTTATTCTGAATTCCTTTTTGTTGTCAGTCCATTTTTAATTTTGTTGTTGCTGTTGTTCAGTTGTTTCTGTTGTTCAGTTATTTCTGATCCTTTGTGACCCCATTTGGGGTTTTCTTGGTAGGGATACTGGAGTGGTTTGCCATTTCCTTGTCCAGTTCATTTTAAGGAATAACCAATATTTATTATTAATCAATAAAATAATAAGACCCTCCTACGTGCAGAATACTATCCTTGGTTTAGAAGGCACAAAAAGATGACACATGTCCCAGTAAACTTACCATCTGGGGGGAGGTATGACCTGTATAAGTGTAAGTCTGGGTGAAGGTGATTAAGCCCAAGTACAGGAGGAGGGGGAGATGACCCACTTTGAGTGTTTTCCCTGGATTCTCTCTTGTGCCAACCTGCCATCCTGCAGCTTGCGGGCTGGGTGGGCGGAACACTTCGGCCCCTCCAGTTCCAGCGCCTCCACCCCCTTCAGCCAGCAGCACCCCGGCTGGGCCCCCAACGGCCGTCACCCGTCTGCACATGCAGCTGCACCTCCATGACCTACAGCACAATGCCAGTGACCTCCGCAACCAACTTCAGCAATTACGCAAAATGCAGGTAGGACTTGACTCCAGCCTAAGAACTTATCATAATCCCCAGAACTCTAACTCATAGAGAACTTTGGGTTTCTGAGCCCACATGACTAGATTCAACATATTTTACTATCTCTGATCATCCATGTCCTTCCTTCCTGATTAAGCAATAAATCTCCCTTCCTTTCCATTAGTTTCTGTCAACCCAGAGCTAGGGCAAGCTTCCTGGTTCTATCTCTGGCCTACTGCTCTTGGCAGATGGTTCTGCCTGGCAGGAGCTGGGCACTGCTGTGTGTAGTTCCTGGTGAGGAAACCACTGCCTTTCAGGTGAAGATAATGCATAGAGACAGGCCAGGAGGAGGAGGGAGAAACTGCCATCTGGGCCATAGGATAAGAGAGCCTCCTGCCTAAAGGAAGGCAGGGATCAGGGCCTAGAGACTTTAACTATGACTGAACTGTGGTTTTCTACCTAGATCATTTATCCCTCAGATTCTGGTTCTGTGTCTACCTGGAGACATTTAGCCCTACTCTCAACTCACACTCTGATGTCTTTACCTCTTTCACCCTCTACATTCCTGATTTTGATCCTTCAGTGTCTAATATTACCCCACTAACCTCCCCTCTCCTTCCAGAAATCCCTGATTTCTCAGTCCTCTCTTTCCACAACCCATAATCTTGTCCCTGAGTTCCTTCTATCCCTAATCAAAGCTTCCCTTCCATATAATCCCTCCTTATGTCCCTGACCCCAAGCTTCCTTTCCCCATTTTGCTGGACCAGTCACCTGTCTCTAAATACCTGACCCAGAACCTTCACCTCTCTATATCCATAGTTTATAATATCCTTTCAGATCTTTCATCAAGATGATGGGAGTGGGGACTGCGGGTCAGAGATGTGGGGATGGGGCTTTCCACCAAGACATGAGCCCTTTCTCCTCTGTTCCTAGGAGGCTTCATCCACTATCCCAGACCCAGAGCCTTCCATCCCACATCTCTCACCTAGAGCTTCCCAGTCCCACATCTCTGACCCAGAGTTCCCCACTTCCATATGTCTGACTCACAGTCCCTGATCCCCACATCTCTGACTTAGCGTCCCCCACCCCTACATCTCCAATCTAGAGTTTCTCCTTTGTTCTTGCCTCTAAGTGGCCATCTGGTTTATACCTTCAGCATGCTCCTGCTTAGCTTCCTTTCCCCATTCTAGCCCCCTTCATGTCCTTCCTATCTTCCTGCAGATGCAAAATCAAGAGTCTGTTCGAACGTTGCTTAAGCGCACAGAGGCTGAGTTGAGTCTTCGGGTGTCTGAAGCGGTCCGGAAGCAGGAAGACCCTCTGCAGCGGCAGCGTACGCTGGTGGAGGAGGAGAGGCTTCGTTATCTGAGTGAAGAGGAGTTGGTCACTCAGCAGCTCAAGTGAGGGGCTTTCCTTTGGAGGGGGTATAGGAGGCAAGCTGACTTTGGTTCACAGCCTTCCTGGCCTAGGACACTTGCTTCCTTCTGACCAGTCAGAGGTGGTGAAGGCACAGGAGACAGATGACTAAAACAGCTAGACTCAGTGGTTAGAGCACTGCGGCTGGAGTCAAGGAAACCTGAGTTCAAATCTGGCCTCAGGCCAGAATAACTGAATAACCATGAGCAAATCACTTCACCTTCATTTATTTGAATCTACTCAACTCTAGAATTGGGTTAATAATAGCAACAAACTCCCAGGCTTGCTGTGAGAATCAAATGAGATAAAAATGTTTATAGTACAGTGTCTGACATTAGTAGGCATGATATAAATGCTAGCTATCATCGTCATCATTATTATTTTAACACAGCCCAAAGGAGAAAGGAGAAAGTCTCTAAGTATGCTGGGTTATTGGGAATCTTTCTGTCTGTTTTTAACCTCTTTGGGGTGTCTGATGATCATTGAAATCTCTAGGTTAAAGCATATGAAATGGTATCTGGTACTGGTGAAAAAGGTGTGGAGACAGAGGACCAGGTTCAAATCTTGTTTCTGATGTCACTTACCTTTGTGATCTTGGTCAAGTCCTTTAACCTCCCTTCACCTTTGTTCCTTCAATTATAAAATGAGAGCATTGGCCTCCAAGCCTCCTTCAGGCTCTAGACCTATAAGCCCATGAAGGATGAGAAATACTTCTGAAGATTCATTTTTCCAAATGACTAGAGTAATTTGTGCTTCTACATTGCTTGAAGGTTTGTAAATCACATTGTTCATAGCAGACCTTCAAGGTAGGGAGTATATCATCATTCCCATTTGATAGACAAGAAAATCTGAGGCTCAGAGATCTCAAAGCACACAGCTAATAAATAGTAGTATGGTCAATCCACTCAACTAGCATTAAGTATTTACTGTATTTCAAATAGTGCCGGGGATGTTGAAAAAAAAGCAAAAATGAGATCTTTGCCCTCAAGAAGTATACATTTCAATGGGGGTGGGGATGGTGGGGATCTATGCAAATAACTGTGCATTCAAAATCTAGCCAGTGAAAATGGAAAGTAAATTTAGAGGCAAATTGGGGAGGAGGGGAGGGAAAGACTCCTTATGAAGGTGGAATTTGAGTTGAAGGAAGCCAGGGAAGGTGAACCAGGCAGAGGGGACAGTCTGGACAAAGGCATAGAGTTGAGAGATGGAGTAAACCTCAGAGTTGCTGATGGCAAATCCAATGCCCTTTTCATATTGCCACTCAGCAGCTCATTTTTAATATAATTTCATGCCCCAGAGAATTCAAGCTTCTCTTTTGTCATCGGTCAAGTCACATGTATTAGGAAGAAGGCTTTAAGGCCTCTAGTAGACTGTAGAAATGCAGGGGCTGCATTCTTCCTAACTTGCCTACAGTGCGTGGATGCCTCATCTCAGCTCTTCGTTTGGCCCACAGCCTGGTTTCTCTTCTGGCCAGTGACCAGTGTAAAGGGTATTGGGACCAAAGATACTCTGGTTTGTTGCAGCTAGTTGATTCCCTCTTTCCCTGAGCTGAGAGGATGCTCCCAAGATTTGAGCCAGTACCTTGGGCAGCTGCTCCTGCCATGTCAGTCATGGACACTAGGGGCAGAGTGATTCTTTGCTCTCTCTTTTTCCAAATGTGGAAAACTGTCTTTTTCATCTTGCTAAGCTGGAATGAGGTTTTCAGAAGGGTTTTTTTTTAAAACTAGGGAACAAAGTATGTTTATATTGGAGGAGAGAGGGGAAGAGCCTGGAAACCTTATAAGAGTATAGAAATTGATGCATTTTTTTATCTAAATCTAATGAAAAAAAATCAGTCACTTATTAGTCTGACTTAACAAATAATAAACATTTATTAATCATTTGCTATGTATCACCATCCTATTCCCCTGTACATTTCTCCCCAACCTTGTAGGTGCTGGTGAATACTTAATAATCTACTCTCTGAAAATGCATAGTACATTTTTCAGTTTAATTTGCAAAATCAACATTTTCCCCATCACTTTCTTAAGCCTATACAATCAACAAAATTATAAATCAAGTGTTGATTTGTAGTATTTGCAGATTTCTAAGGAAGGTGAAAATTAACCATCACCTTCCACTGGAATCAACATACCTTGATCCCCAATCCTTCCTAGGAGGAAGGGAAAAGAAGTTCTACTTGAAATCTCCATTCTGCTTCTTACTGTGACTGTGATGGAGTCACAACATCTTTGCCTCAGTTTTCTCATGTGTTGAATTGCCTGGACTCCCAATGCCATATTAAAAAGAAATCTTTTCTCAGGCAGGTTCTGCTTCCTTGCTTCTCTTTACACTCTTTTGATGACTCTAGAGTTGTGCTCCCTAGCCTCCGCCCTCTTATTCCTTCCAGCAAAGGTTGCTTTTTCCCTGGCCTGTTCCCTGGCAGTCACCCAGCCTCTCCTCAACTTTCTTGTCCCTAAAGGAAGCACAGACCTCTGGGAGTTTCCTGAGGTTTCTGTTGCCAGCACTCATTGGGACACAGGCAGGGGTAAAAATAACAAGCTTGGGGAATTACAAAACTGACATTCTTAAGGCTCCGAGGATAAAAATGTTCTCTGGTGTTTTGGGGGCTATCAATAGAATGTCCTTTTCTACAGTACATCATCCTCTTTTTTCTCATGACCCCCCCACTACACTACATATCTTTTTTATCCCTTTTATTTCATGAACTATCCTAGTTTCTGTCCCCTTCAGTGAGAAAGGCTCCTAGATTCCCCTCCTTCTTTATTCTGTAAACTCTCTCAAAGGACTGGACCTTAGTTTCCTAATCTGTTAAGTACAGATATTTTCCCCTGACTTTCCTCCCTCATAAATTAGTTAGGAGGATCAAAATCACATTATGTGGGTGGGTGCAGATTGCAAGCTGTCAAACATTTATGATGTAATGTCTCTATGTGTCAGAGAAATATTTGGACTCACTGACTATTCCTCAAGTGCCTTCTTTCCTTGCTCACAAAGGATGGTTCCCCTAAGGTTTTCTCATAAGAATCCTTCCCTGAAGCCCACTTTTTTTTAAGTCTTTGAGTATTTCTCTGGTTTCCCTCCCTATTTCCTCCTTTAAGCAATTCTCTGGGAAAAGGGTGGGCCCAATCAAAACTCATCTTGGGACTTTGCTAACTAGAAGAGGCCAATTGTCACTCAGAAGATAGTGAGTCTCTCCTTTCCTAATCTATTACAGCTATCATTTATCAAGTGAAGTGGCTAATAGATGATGTGGTGGATAAAGCTCCAGAAGGAGCTGGAGTCAGGAGGACCTGAGTTCAAATTTGACCTTAGATACTTTCTTGCTTGTGACCTTTGTAATTCACTTAACCTTGTTTGTCTCAGTTTTCTCACCTGTAAAATGAGCTGGAGAAGGAAATGACAACTCTAGTATCTTTGCCAAGAAAATATCAAAATGGAACACTGATGATGATGATTGCTCTTCATTATTATAGATCATGACATCATGGAGATGATGCCATGACATCCATGTAAATTGGATTTGAGTGAGTGCTATGCTAAGTCAACAGCCTCACTTTCTCCTCTGGAGCCATTTGGGTCCAGTGACCAGATATGAATCAGGATGACTAGAGATGACCTTAGAGGTGAGGCAATCAGGGTTAGGTGAGTTGCCCAAGGTCACCCAACTAGTATCTGTGGTCAAATCTGAATTCAGGTCCTCCTGACTCCAGAATAGTGCTCTATCCATTGTACCACCTAGCTGCCCACCACCAAACACTTCTGAATAGTAACTGAACAATAGCAACAACAATTGCATAAAGCATCATGCTAGGTACTGAACATACAGACACAGGACTTGAACTTCCTGCCTACCTCCAAGAAGTCCACATTTTGTTGCTTTGGGAGAAAGATATTTTTTATTCAGACAGCTTTATGGATTCATTGGACAGAGTTTTCCACCCTGAGGTCATTTCATTCAGCCCTTTCTTGCATTCTGACTCATTTTTTTGTTCTAACCTATATCCTGATAGAGAAATTTAGTTTCAGTGAAGTCCTTGACAAAGTCTCCCATAATATCCTTGTGGAGAGGGTGGAGAAAGCTTCGGGCTGATTGATTTAGGTGGACTCAAAATAAGTGGGATGCAAAAGGTTGATTACTGGCTCAATGTCAACCAGGGAGGATGACTCTCCTGGCATGCCATAGGGCTCTATCTTTTTCCCATTTGACCTACAGTATTTGTTAGCACCTTGGCCAGAGATGAACTTATCAAATTCTCAGATGATGATATGAAGCTTGATGGGAGAGCTAAATACATCAGATGACTGAATCAGAACTAAAATGACCATCTCAGGTTAGAAAGAGGGACTGCTACTAAAACAAGAAAGATAAACTCAAAGTCATGTTTAATTTTTAAAAATTCAGTTATAGAAATTAAAAGATAGGGAAATATGACTTGGAAGCAGTTCATATGAAAAAGCTGTGGACATGTTAACTGATCATGAATTTTTTTTGAATCAGCAGAATGAATGCATGATTATTGTTACATAATAACTATGTAGCTGCTCCACCCCCATCCCTAAAATACTCTTCTTTCTTAGGTCTACTCAGTGACCTTCCTGGCTTACTTTAAGTCCCAACCAAAATTCCATATTTTGCAGGAAGCTTTCCCCAGTCACTGTTTTTAGTGCCTTTCCACTGTTAATTGTTTTCCATATTTTCCATATAGCTTGCTTTGAATATATTTGTTTGCATGTTGTTTCTTCCATTAGATTGTGAGCAACTTGAGAGTAGAAATTGTCCTTTTTGTATGCTCGATGCCTGGAGCATATAGGTACTTCATAAGTGTTTATTGATTGATGTTATTTAATTGTATATTGATAGCACTATTTAAAAATAGCTGTAATTTACATGGTACCTTTACATTCATAAAATTTTGTTATAATTTTATCTATTCTTGACTTCATTTGCTGTTGATGGCACCACCACCTTTATGTCTTTATATACCTGATTTCATTTGAGATGTTTCTGTATGTCATGGAAATATCAGATCTATAAGGAACTAGAGGTGTTTAGCCTAAAGAAGACTTAGGGGAGGACATGATCTCTTGTTTTAAATACTGATAGGAAAGACTATGGTGTGGAGTAAGAATCAGCTTTTCTCTGGGGCTCCAGGAGGCAGGGATTGGAACAATTTGTAGAATTTTCAAGAAGACACATTTCAGCTTCACATAAGGAAGAATGTCATAAGAATTAATAATAGTATTCACTAACATTTATATAATGCTTACTATGTCATTATACCAAGATCATTACAATTATCTCATTTGATTTTCTCAACATCTCTGAGAGGTAGTTGCTATTATTATCTTCATTTTACTCACAAGGAAACTGAGACAAGTGGAGGTTAAGTAAAAGGTTACTCAGACACTTAAGTGTCTGAGGCTGGATTTGAACTCAGGTTTTCCTGACCCTTGTCTTAATGGAAAGGACTGTCTTTTGAGGCAATATGTTTTCTTTTGCTGGATTTGTTCAAAGAAGAGTCTATCCGTCAAAAGAATATATACTTAAAGCTCAAAATGACCTCAGGTCCAACTCCTCATTTTACAGATGAGAAAATAGAGGCCAAGAGAATGGAAGTGACTTGCCCAAGGTCATCCAATTAATTAGAAGTAAGCTGGAATTTGAACTGAGATCCTCTCACTCAAAATTCATCACTCTTTCCTAATAATAATAAAATAATAATTGGCACAAAAATTAGGAATAATAATAATTATTATTATTATTCCTAATTTTTGTGCCAAGATGAATTGGATAACTGAAGATTCCTTCTAACTTGAATTTCCATGACTTGGCTCTTACCCTTATTTCCTTCTGATTTTTTCCTTGTCTGACTTTTTTCCTGCCTTATGTCTTATGCTAGAACCTGGGCTACCCAGGGAGATGGAGAAAGGGTTGGGGTGGAGGTTTCTGAGTGCTAGTGTTGTGTCTTTTGCTGCAGTGACCTGGAGAAATCAGTGGAGAAGATCCAGAAGGAGGTATCACACAACCATCGGCTGGTCCCAGGTCCTGAGCTGGAGGAGAAGGCCTTGGTGCTCAAACAGCTGGGGGAGACCCTCACAGAGCTCAAGTGTGAGTGGGAACTTGGTGGATGGATGAGAACAGGGAGGAGGGGTTGAATGGAAGATCTCAAAGTTTCTTTGATTCTCTGTGGTCTTGCTTAGTATGTGAGGCTCTTACTTACTCATTCTAACTCTCCCTTCCTTCATTGCCCCATTCCTTCATTACACAGTCCTCCCCATCTTTGATGTCTCAGCATCATTTTAGTGGACTGGAAGCTCAACATGAATTCACAGTTTGATCTCCAGTCCTCCAAAGGCTAGGTAGTTAGGTGGCACCATGGTGCACAGCTGAGTGACCTTGGGTAAGACACTTAATCCTGTCTGCCTCAGTTTCTTCATCTGTAAATGAACTGGAGAAGGAAATGGCAGACTACTCTACTCTAGTAGCTTTGCCATGAAAACCCCAAATGCGGTCAGAAAGAGTTGGACACAACTGAAACAGCTGAACAAAAACAGTGTCATCTTAAACAGAAATAATAGAGGCATATTATCCAAGGAGATGACAGTCTTACTCACTGCACTGGACTCTGGCCAAGCCAAATCGATCGTGTTGATTTTGGAGCACTGAGTCTGGGAAGGACTTTGGCAAACTTGATTGTGTCCAGGGGCAATTGACCAAGATGGCAAGGAAACTGAAGAACAGGTTCCATGTGAATGTATTCAAGGAACTGGGATTATTTAGCTTGCAGAAGAAAAAAGTTAGGTAGGAGTGATTGCTGTCTTCAAGCATCTGAGGGGTTGTATTAGGGAAAAAGGTTGGACTCATTCAGCTTTGTCCACAGGTCAAAACTAAAAGCAGTAAATGGAAGTTGCAGGGAATCATAAGACTCCAAAGGAAGAAAATAAGCTTTTATTAAGCACCTAGTCTGAACAAGGCATTTTACAAAATACTGTGTTAAGTATGTAATTATTTTTGCAGATGAGGAACTAAGACAACTAGAGCTTAAGTGACTTGCCCAAGGTCACACAGTTAATAAATGTCTAAGATCAGAGTTGAGCCCTGTTCTTCTTGACCCCAGGTTCAGCACTGTATTCCCTGCTATCTAGTTTCCTCTTTCTGTTTTCACTCCCCCTGTCTTCCTCCCCACCTCCCCTTGCCACCTCCACCCTCCACAATTAATGCTAAATAGATTATAATAGAGTTGTCTTAGTTTCATCATTAATAGGGGAAAGTAATATCAGGCAGAATTTGATCAGAGTTTTGATAGTCAAATCAGCAAAGACTGTTCTTCATAAGGAAAACCAGAACAAGTTACTTTTGCTCATATACTTTGTACACAATGACTTTTAAAATATACACAACACACACATACTAGGTGGCACAGTGGATAGAACACTGGTCTTGGAATCAGGAGGATGGGAGTTTGAATTACTAGCTGTTTGATCTTGAGCAAGTTACTGAACCCTAAATGACTTTGCATCCAGGGCCATCTACAGTTATCCTGATTGATATCTGGCCACTGGATCCAAATGACTCTGGAGGAGAAAGTGAGGCTGGCAACTCTGCACAGCACCTCCTCACTCAAATCCAATTCACATGCTTATTGTGGTATCACCTCCCTGATGTTGTGGTCTTCCTCTGAAAAACAAATGAAGGACAGATATTATTTGTTGTTAATATACCTTGTTCTTCTCTGTAGCCCTCTTTCTCTTCCCCCATCCTTTATAATAGAGATTCTTAATCTGAACTTGCTTTTTAAAATTTTTTGATAACTATGTTTCAATATAATCGATTTCCTTTTTAATTCTATAGATTTTATTTATGGATTTAAAAACATTCACCTGAGAAGGAAGCTATAGTTTTTTCATTTTATTTTTTCAATTACATGTAAAGACAGTTTTCAACATTCATTTTTTGTAAGATTTTGAGTACCACATTTTTCTCCCTTCCTCTCTTCCCTCCCCCTCCCCTTGACAGTCAGTAATATAAATAAAGTGATAGAAGTTTTACATGTACAACTATATTAAATAGAGAAGCTATATTTTTAACAGACTGTCAAAGGAATCTGCAACCCCCAAAAGTTGAGCCCTTGCCTTATGATAAATCATTTTTTTCTTTCTTATTTTTTGAGATTGTGCTCCTATTTCTCATCTAGACTGGAATTGCAACTTCTCATGGGTTGACCCCACTGCCAGTCAGTTCTGGAGTTTTATCCTTCTCTGTTTCTTAACTGGGTCTGTTCAAACCTCCTTAGACAGCCTTGTGACCCCTCACTCCTTGGAAACCCACCCCATTGGTTTAAGGACTTAATGCAGAGACACCTGATTGACTTTAGCTCAGCCTAAAACTCAGCATTCCCGAGCTCAAGTGATCCACCTGCTTCCAGTAGCAGGGATGACAGATATGCACCAGCATTCCTGATTCAGTAAATTTTTTAAAAGAAAAAGATGAAGAAAATAAAATAATTTAAACAAAACTGATCAATTGATTCCTTGATCCAACTACAAAAATTTGTCTTTACACATAATACTTCACACCTGTCGACCTCCCCGCCCCCACCCCAACTTGTTTAAAGGAGTGGATAAATGAGAAAAACTCAAGAGCGTAATGGGTCTGAAGTTAGGAATATCTAAGTTCAAATTTGGCTTCAGTTACTAGCTGTGGGACCCTAGGCAAGTCATTTAACCCTATTGACCTCAGTTTTCCCATCTATAAAATGACCTGGAAATTGAAACAGCAAATCACTCCAGTGTCTTTGCCAAGAAAAGTCCCCAAAGGTGTCACCACAAAATGAGAAAGAAGAACTTCTTAATAAGCAGAGATAAAATTCTCCCTAGAAAGGTAGTTTGAGTTCCTTTTTTTGCTAGGGGTCTTCAGCTGAATCTGGAATGTTGTAGAATCATTACTTATTCAAGTACAGATTGATTTAGATGGCCTGTGAGGTATGGGGACTCTCCTCTTCTGAAGCATCCTGCATTCACTTTCCTTGTTTCTCTCCTACTCCCCACCCCCCACCCCAGCACAATTCCCTGGGCTGCAGAGCAAAATGCGAGTTGTTCTCCGGGTGGAGGTAGAGGCAGTAAAGTTCCTGAAAGAGGAACCACAGAGACTGGATGGCCTTCTCAAACGCTGCCGAGGGGTCACTGACACACTGGCTCAGATCCGAAGGTGAGCACAACCCCTATTCCTTCCCCAGGAGTCACCATCATGCTAGCTCAGATGCCCAAGCCAACCTTGATCTTGGGACTCCCCTTGTCTCATGGGATCACTTCACCCCCAAATCTGAAATCAAACCATGCCCAACTTGCCTTTTCTATACATTCTACCTGACTTTTATGTGTGGATACCTGCAGGTGTCCTATCTGAACCTAGTCACTCTTCTCTGTGTCCTTCCTGTCCTCCTTCTCTCCAACCCAGAATTCCCTTCAAATGCCCTATCACTAGAGGACATGGGAATACCTTGGGGGAGGACAAGCAGGGACTGCCCACCTTACTTCCCTTACTCCAAGGGCCTCATGGCTACCTGTCTTCCCAGGCAAGTAGATGAGGGTACATGGCCACCTCCAAACAACCTCCTGAGCCAATCTCCAAAGAAGGTGACAGCTGAGTGTGACTTCGGCAAAAGTCTGGACTTCGAGGTGCCACCCCCCAGCCCTCCCCTGAGCCTCCATGAGCTGGGGGTGCCAGGCGAGGGCACCGCTCATACACCCAAGGGGAGCAATCCCTCTAGGGGCCCTGAAACACCCACCAAAAGAAGCGTGGACAAGGCCGTGTCTGTGGAGGTGCTTGGGTCGTCAGGGATATACATGTCTGGGTTCCTGTCCCATGTTGGACCAGGGTTGGGGTGGGAAGTGAGGGATGGCAGGATGGCCAAGTATGGAGGTCTGGTTGGGGAAAATGACTGGATATGTGGAAATTTACTATAGCTTGCCAAGAGGGAATCTGAGTTTCTCCTGTCCTCAAGATGAAATGTTTGTCTTTTAAAAAATCCCCATAAGGGGCAGCTAGGTGGTACAGTGGATAAAGCACTGGCCCTGGAGTCAGGAGTACCTGGGTTCAAATCTGGTCTCAGACACTTAATAATTACCTAGCTGTGTGGCATTGGGCAAGCCACTTAACCCCTTTTGCCTTGCAAAAACTAAAAAAAAAAATCCCCATATTTAGCACAGTGTCTGGCCCCTAGTAGACACTTATTAAAGGCTTGTTGACTAAGTAACTAACTAACGAAATCTCTGGGGTGTCATTAAATGCTTTGCAAAGTATAAAAAAGTATAAAATAAAATAAAAGTATAAAATTATTGGATCCCCCTAGGTTCCTGAACCTGCAATCATTTGGGGGGAATAGCAAAGATATTTCTTTGAGCCTCCCATTTCTATTTCTGAGTGATAGAGTGGGAAAGAAGGAAGCAGAGGTGGAAGAAGAAAGGGAGGTGAACAGGGGTTCCATAGAAGGTCAAATTCAATTTTTGTCTCCTCACCTCCTTTTCCTTTCCTTCCCCCCAGGCAGCTGAGAGGGACTGGGAGGAGAAGAGGGCAGCCCTGAGCCAGTACAGTGCCAAGGACATCAACCGGCTGCTGGAAGAGACCCAGGCAGAGCTTCTGAAGGCCATCCCAGACCTGGATTGTGCGGGGAAGCCTCGGGGGCCAGCCCCCACCCCTGAGCATAAGCCTTCCAAAGCCCCCCATGGTCAGAAGGCAGCCCCCCGTGGAGAGGCCAGTGGGCGGAGGGGCTCAGGTAGGGGGGCCCAGGCCAAGACCTGGACAGGGGTACAACAGAGGAAGGGGAGTCCTTGATCTGATGATGTCCAGTGGTATAATTCTGCCCTGTACAATGTGAGAGGACCAGGGTAATATATAGAATGAAAACGAGAAAGCAGAATGATTAGGTCCTGAGTTGAGAATGACATCAAGACTTGGGGTCTTTCCCTTGCCTCTACTACTTTTCTTGGGATCAGGACAGGGGACTAGGCCCTGGACTCTTTGTTCTCTCTGCTTTGGAACATTAAGTATCCCCATTGTTTTCACAGACTCCCTTTTCTTTCTGTCTGTAGATGAGTTGACTGTGCCCCGATACCGAACAGAAAAGCCTTCTAAGTCACCCCCACCACCTCCACCCCGACGAAGTTTCCCCTCCTCCCATGGCCTCACCACCACCCGCACTGGAGAGGTCGTGGTCACCAGCAAGAAAGACTCAGCTTTCATCAAGGTACATCTTCTATCTCCTACTCCCAGACAAGGATACCCATGGAATGTTCCCTTTGGCTGAAGACAGAGTAGTATGCAGCAGAGAGGGGATGCACTTTATGGAGGAATACACTTTTGGGAGTGGGGGGAGAGAGAGAGAGAGACAGAGAGAGAGAGAGAGAGAGAGAGAGAGAGAGAGAGAGTTTATGAGGGCTGAAGCCCAGGTCCTGTCTGGAGGCAGAAGGATGCTTAAGATGGTTTCTTTTGATGTATGCAGCAAAGAGGGGATGCACTTTATGGAGGAATACACTTTTGGGAGGGGGGAGAGAGAGGGGGGGGGTGGTTTATGAGGGCTGAAGCCCAGGTCCTGGCTGGAGGCAGAAGGATGCTTAAGATGGTTTCTTTTGATCCTTCCAGATGTGGAAGGAGAATCCTTCCTAAAATGGAGCAAAGACAGGAACTGGGGAAGGGGGTGCCACAGAATTTGATGAAATTGAGATAGGAAAAATAAAACTCATCTTCTTGAGTTCAAATCCAGCTCAAAACCTGGGCAAGTCACTTAACCCTGCTTGTCTCAGTTTCCTCGTCTGTAAAATGAGCTGGAGGAGGAAATGACGAGCCACTCCAGTATCTCTGCCAAGAAAACCCCAGATGGGATCACAAAGAGTTGGATACAGCTGAACAACAATAAGTGTATTTTAGGCCAAGGAGTCTGTCTGTTCTTTAAATTCTAAGACATCTTATCTTAAGGAAAGGGCCTGTGTAGAAAGGGAGCCAAAGAGACTAAAAAGGAAAATGGGTTTGAGATCGGAGGGTTACAGGTGCTGATATTGGGCTCTCTTACTCCATTCCCTTACTCACAGAAAGCAGAATCTGAGGAGCTGGAGGTCCAGAAGCCCCAAGTGAAACTCCGCCGGACAGTATCTGAGGTGGCCCGTCCAGCCTCCACACCACCCATCATGGCATCAGCCATCAAGGATGAAGATGATGAGGACCGAATCATTGCAGAACTGGAGGTGTGTGATGGGATTCCGTCCAGGCTCTGGGCTCCAGGCTCCTGGCACAACAGCTTCTTCCTTCTTCCATACCCAAGGAAAGAAGACAGTCTAAGGCCAAAGCAGCCAAACCCCCAGCTTTTGGTCCTGGCTCTGCCCCCAGGTCTCTGGGTCAAGTATGAGCTAACAATATGCTCCACTTTTCCCCAGCCCATCCCCCCATGCAATGAGGATGTGAGAAGGAACTCAGTTCACTTCCTCACATGACTGAGGTTGATAGGAAATGTTTTTTCATATTCTCTTCTTCAAGCACTTTGGGATTTCTATAGAGATCTCTCATACCTAAAAATTCTGAGACTGAAGAACGAGAAGTGCTTTTTTGGGACTATATTGTGTCCTCTGGAAGGGAAGGAGATAGGAGGGTGAACCAGAGAGTTTCTTTCTTAAGCAATCCTGCAGCTTAAGACTAGAGACCTGGATCAATGTCCCTGGGATCCCTGACCAAAGGCAACTGAATGGACACCCTGTCCCATATTTTGATCCCCCCTTCCAAACCCACCCCAACCTTCTGCCTCCTCAGGTGTTTGAGAGAAGTTCAATGCCCCTCTCCCCCACGCCCCGCTGCCAGCTGCTCCCAGCCTCGCTCTCCCCCCAGGAATCAGGGTCCCTTGGGGTATCCACCCTGGGCCCCCCACGGAAGGTAACCAGCCTGAGCCTCTTCTCAACTGCTGCCTCTCTGCCTGTCCCTTCACAGCTCCCTCTGGCTCTGCTGCCCCTTTCACGCTAATATTCTAACATGCTAACACGCTGCTCACCTGCTTATGGTCTCCTCTGAACTCTCGGTCACTGACCAGGAATGACACTTATGGACTTGCCCTCATACCACCACTGTACACTTAACCTGACCTTGATAGCCTCCTCCCCTACCCCTGGGGGAATCTGTGGCTCTTTGTCTCCATTCACTACTATCCTTCAGCCTGGGCCCCTGGGCAGCAATCAGCTTCTTGGTCCCCTGCTTGTGTGTGGTCTGGCCCACCATCTCTTCCTGGAGCCTGACCCAGGTTAGGGACTCTGTGTCTCTAGGCTGTGTCTTCTCTCCTGCCTTGTCTCTCTGCAGGGACTCCCAAATCGGGGGATGAGGCTTCTCCTTGATCTTTTCTCCCCTTTATAGCCTCATCTCACTCACTTTAGTCCAAGGAGATGATGTCAACAAGGAGATATTTAACTTCCCTGGACCTTATTTCCTCATCATCAATCTGTGAACCTCTGTTCTTATGAGATCCCACAGCTTCCCTTGGCCTCCAGGCCTGCCATATCTTAGCATCTGGAAGTCTTTCCTTCTCTGCTTTTGCTTTACTTCCATACCTTTTTCTCTGGCTTCTGTCCTCCCTGGGGTCGTTGGGATAGTTCTGTTATGGGAGGATGCCATTGGTAGAAGAGGGTGACAGAACTTGATTTCTATCAACTTGGGGGAAAGTCTTCACCAGGACTAGGGAGAAAGGGCATAGCTCCCTGGCCTAAATTCTTTCCAGGTTATAGTTTCATTTCCATTCTGGCTGGAAGCTTTGATGTTGTTTTATAATTCCTCCCCAAGGGACATCTGCCTCAGGGAGGAGAGGGGAGGTCAGGAAGACTCAGTTACCCATTGGCAGAGAGTCCATCTCAAGATGCCAGGGTGTGAGAGACTACAGACCCTGGTAGCAGGGAAGATGTTGCCCTACCCTAAAAAGAGGCTCAGCTGAGCCAAGCTTCTGTGAGCAGCAGCCTGTCTCACTGGGCATGGCTCCCTGCTCCTTCTGGGGTGGGAAGGCTGGTCTCAGCTTCTCCCCCCTGCCCTCAGCTCCAGAGTTAATCTTACACACACACACACACACACACACACACACACACACACACACACACACACATGCACAGATGTCTGCAGAGGCAGAACACCAGACCAGAAGGGCCCAGCTCTATCCTGTGTGGCACCATCAGAAGATGGAATCACTTGTGTGTGGTGCCAACTTCATTATCCTCACCCACAGCCTCCCTAGAGGCTTCACCCCTCTTCCAGTTGCAGGTAAGTGCACACTTCAGGGCAAGGAGTAGGGTTTTGGAAATGGGTTTCTGGTACCTCTCTTTACACCTTTCTGGTGACATTCCAGGTGGTCCAGAGTTTCTCTCTTCACTGACCACCCTAGGAAGAAGCTTATCTTGGGATTAGATACTCCCTGGGTTTGGGTAGAAATCAAACTGGGAATAGACTGAGCCTCCCACCTTGACTGGTTTTGGGAATTCCCCAGAAATAACTGAGAAAGATGGGATTGGCAGAACATCTCAGAGGACCTGTGTGGGAGAGTCCTTCATTAACTTTTCTTCCTTATCACTCTTCTTCCCCCAGACTTCCCCACTTCTCAGAAGCTTCTGTATCCCCCAGATCATCTTAACCGAATGTGCTTCCAACTCATCATCACCTCCAGAGTTTATGCCCAAAGAGTCAGGCAAAAGGATAATGCCCATCCCATTGCCCCGAACATTTGTGAGTGCTGGTAAAAGCATGGTCATTAACCAGTGCCAAGCATTGCCTCTTGACCAGAACTTGACAGCAGCTGAATTGGTGGGGACAAGGTCTCTGGCAGACACTGATGTCTGCCCACTTGGGAGTACCAAGAAGCCAAGACAGGAAGAAGAATCATTGAAAATGGTGGGCACCAAGATCCAAGCACTAACAGAAGTGACCATTCAACAGCTGGTGGAAGAAAAAGGAGCTGGGCTGGTCTTCCACAGGGGAGAGTGGCCAGATGGAGATCAAGGTCCAGGTGCCTTTGTGGGCACTTCCACAACTACAGTGAGCCCTGAAGAAAGCAGCCCACACTCTGAGCAAAATACCCACATATCTGTGGGAGTCTGTGAAGGGAGAACTGCGCCTCAGGCCCAGAGGGAGAAAAGTCCCTTTGGCCTGGACTCAACAGAGAGGGATACTAATTCTTGGCTCCCTTTCCAGAGACTTGACAGTTTGGAGGAGACACTCCTGGAGTTGGAGGCCACATTGAATGTGCTGGGAAAGGCCCCTTCAGCACCCCCCATTGGTACCCTCTCTGTCCCAGCCCTCCAGTTTCCAGGTGGCTGTTTTATTCTGCTATATCCTCTTCTGCCTCCACATATTTCTCCTTTCTGTCCTTCTGAGCTATTGGAATTGGGGAGGATGGTGGAGACCTGCGCCCCATCCCCACCTGCCCCAGGGCCTCTCTTTCTGCTCCTTGCCCTATAACTACAATGAGTCAGAGAATGGACAGTGTCCAGGTAAGGCTGGGAAGCTGGCTTGCCTGAGCTCTTGCCCAGTCCTTCTCCTAGTTCCTACACTGGGATGAGAGGAGGATATGAAGAAGATACCTGCCACCACTCCCCAGCCCTACCGCAGTCCTCTACCCACTGCTTTGTATCCACAAGTCAACAAATAAAGATACTCTCCCCCTCCTCCCCATCCTTGTTCCCACCACTTTTGTCTCAGACTCTGTCTTTCTTTTGAATTATCTCTGCCTGCATCTCTCCCTTCCAGCCTCTTGTTCCTTCTCTTCTTTGGGTAGGACCTGTGCCTGGTGTTTGAGTGGGTCTGCTGCCATCTGCCATTCTCAGAGCCTCCACCCACGATTGGAAGGAAGGTGGCAAGATCAAAGCCTATTAACTGAAAAAAAAAGAGGAGAACCTGTTTCCCAAATGTGTACCCAGGAAGGAGCAGTGTAGTGTGGAGGGGAATAAGTTAGCAACACCAGAAGAGTAGAGTTCTTAGCCCTCTTGGGGTCTCAGTTTCCTCTCTCTGCTAAATAGGAGCAGGATAACAGTAGGAGATAGTCTCTAAAATTCCCACCAGCTTTAATGGTCTGACACTAGGTGATCATAGGATCGGGAGTTATTTAACCCAACCCTCTCCTGACATAGACATGGCTCCATTTCTTCTCCTCTGTTCTAGTCAGCATCACCAGTGACTTTCCTCTTTGACCTCGTAAAGTCTTTTTCCTAGGGTTGTTGGTACTTCCCAGTGACAGGAAAGCAGGAGAACCCCAGAAAAGCTGCTCACCCTCTCCACATTGTTTGTTGTTCAATCGTTTTCAGTCTTATCTGACTCTTTGTGACCCCATTTGGGGTTTTCTTGGCAAAAATACCGGAGTGGTTTGCCATTTCCTTCTCCAGTCACACAGATGAGGATTCTGAGGTAGATAGGGTTAAGTGACTTCCCCAGAGTCACCATATACCTAGTAGGTGTGTGATGCTGGATTTGAACTCAGGAAGATAAGTCTTCCCAATTCCAGACTCTACATCCTATCACTGCCCTACTGCTCCTAGCTTTCTTTCAATCTCTGGAGCAAGAGTTCTTGACTTACACTTCAGAGTTATAAACTTAAAGAAGGTGGGGGAATTCCATCTTTATTTTCATTGATTTCTAACTTAAATTTTGTATTTCTTTCAGTTAAAAACATTATTCATTATTGCCCAAGGACTGCCAAAGGAATCCGTGACACCCACAAAAAAAGATTACAAAACCTTGTTCTAAGAGATCAAGGAGGCTGAAACTTGTTGAGATCAATGCCCATTTTTGTCTACTTAGTTCTGACGAAAGGAATGAAGAATTGGCCAGGGAGCATATTCCTTTTGTACTAAGAGATTCTTCATATAGGGCCCCAGGCCCAGAGAAACAAAAAAAGGAGTCAGGGTATCTCCCTGGGGGGGGGGGGGGGGCCTGGATCCAGAGAGGACACTGCCAGAATAGCTCTATAATGGGAAAGGAGAGAGGGCAGCCAAGTCCAGCCCAAATCCCCTTCTTTCTAAGACTCACTCCAACTTTTACCCTGGTTTCTGCCCCTTCACAGAGCGGCGGAGTCTCCATCCCACCTATGAAGATGGTGACACCAGGCGCATCCAGGCTGAAGCCAGGACAGGCAAGCAGCCCAGACAAAGGCAAGCATAGCAAACAGCGGTCAGAGTACATGAGGATCCAGGGCCAGCAGCAGGTATGAAGGTGGAGACCTGCCCACTTCTGGGTGGGAGGCCCACCCTGCCAGTCATCCCAAAAACCCCTGAAGGAGGGAGGCGGCTCCCCTCCTGACTTCCTGTAGTTCTCTCAGCTCCAACAAAAGAGCATTTGTCCTCTTCTGTGTCGTTATTATACTCACTGAAGTAAAGGTTGCAGTGTCCTTCCTGAAACCCAGAAGTAAACTGGTCTGGTAACTGAATTTGTACTCTTATCCCTCCATCTTCCTTTTACCTCTTTCCTTTTTTGCTCTCACATCATCTCCCATCACTGACTTTCTGCTAGCTGCAATCCCCTTCCTCCACTCCTCTCTGCTCTTCATGACACCCCTCCTGCCAATTCCTAACCCCCCCCTTGATCCTCACCCCAGGAGCCTTTCATAAGAACAAAAGAAGCATCTTCCTAGAACTGGATAAATGACCTAATAATAATTAACAGACATAGTGCTTTAAGCTTTTGTAAAATGCTTTGCAATCTCATTAACTCATTTGGTCCTCATTCATATTAGCACTGTGAGGTAGATATTGTCATTATCTCCATTTTACAGATGAAGAAACGGAGTGAGAGGATTTACCCAAGGAGGGAGGTGGGCCATATAAATAGTAAGCTTTGGAAGAGGAATTCAAACTGAGGACTTCCTAACTCCAGGTGCTGCTTTCCAGCTCCACCTGTTTTGCCTCTATTTAAAAATCTTGTTATGTTTGACAGTGAGCTTTAAATTTTTTGTTCTGTGAAATGGGGCATGATCTCTTTTAAAAAAAATAGTGAGAAAGCACCAAGTGAATATAATTAGAATGAAATTAAGGGGGGGGAGGATTAATCACTACCCACTCATTAAACTCCATTGCATACAGAGCCCAAATAAGAGAGATATGAGGAACCCAAGACCCTGTGCCTGCCCAAGGGCTCAAATCTGGACAAGACAAGGCAAAAGCTGTTAATAGCAAAAAATATTAACCAGCCTAAGTAAAGTGTGTGATGTGCCCAAAGGGGCAGTAGGTGTTGGATGAAGCTCTCATGATTCTCCACTGGATGTGAAATATGGAGCACATAGATTTGAGTACTAGCCCCGTCACTTTGAGTAAATTACTCTGTCTTTATGAGTCTCAGTTTCCTCATCTATAAAATGGAAATAAAAATTCCTATACCACTTGTCTTGATAGACTGTTTGAAGGAAATATTTTCTAAAATATAATTTATTTTTATTTAGATTTTAAGTTCTAAATTATCTCCCTCCCTTCCTCCCCACATTTGATACAAATATATGTATAATGTGTGTATATATGTGTATATATGCATATTATATACATATATTTATAGATGTAATTTTATTATATATTATTGTATATTATATGATACATCTTAAATTATTATATTACTTAGTATTACATAAATATTTATATTCATATATTATATTCATATATATGCAAAACCATACTAAGCATACTTTATTTATCAGTTCTTTCTCTGGAGGTGGATAGCAGAGGGAAGCATTTTATATGTTAGAAAGGTCTAATAAAATTGGAGCTATTATCCCTGTGGAACCAAAGGAAGTCAGAATTTTAATGCAGGAGGCAGGCCCTCAAGCTGGTTTTTGCAGAAGATAGATGGGCTTCAAATGAGTGGAGGGATTGAGGGAAAGAGCTTTCCAAAGAGAAGGAGGCACAGAGTAAACCAAAGTATGTGGAAGAAGAAATGTCACTTTGGCTCAAATCCTCAGAATCAGGCTTTACTTGCCAGACTTCCCTCTATCAAAATGCTTCCAGTTAGTTGTTGTAGTCAGCAGTAAAGTCTTGCTGAGTCACCCTCTCTAATATCTTTCAGCTGTCCTCTCTTCTGTACTCTTGATGCCCTGGTTCAGGTTTTGGCTACCTTCTGCCTAGTCTAGGTACAAAGGTAGCCTTCTCATTTATCTTCCTCTATTCTCTACCTCTCTCTGATCCATCTGGGACTCTGCTGTTTACAAATTAATCTTCCTTGTTTACAATTATGAAACCTGTCAGTTATGAAACCTTCAGTCTCCCCATTGTCTGATCATTAAAGGATCATTTAGGACCCATGTATCCTTAAGTCCAAAGGTTAATTAAGATCTGCTACAATCCAGCCCCAACTAATCCTTCCAGAGACTCATGATTTCCTCCTTCCCTCCCAGATCTTTGTTTCAGCCCAGTCACTGTCCTCTCCACACGCCTCACACCTTTTCACCTTCATGTTTCTATGTCAAGGATCACCTCTTTTCTGTTCCTTTCCCTGGGGCTTAACATAAGAATCTACATGTAGTAAGTGATCCTTGTCTAGAATGCGTTTCTTCCTCCTCCTAAATCCTACACTTCTTTCAAAATCCAGTAGAAGCCCTACCTCTACTCTGAAGGCTTCTCTGAGGGCAATTAAGTGACAAAGTGGCCCTAGAGTTGGATCATCTGAGTTCAAATCTAGTTGTGTGACCCTTGGCAAGTCATTTGACCTGATTGCCTCAAAAAAGAAAAAAAGGAGGAGAAGCAGTAAAAGAAAGAAAGAAGAGAGGAGAAGACAAAGAAGGAGAAGGCAGGAAAGAGGAGGAGGAGGAAGAAGAGAAGAACAAGAAGTAGAAGAAGAATCTTCTCTGAGGCTCCATCAAAGTTCTCTTTGGACCCTTCCTCCTCTAAATTTCCCAAGCAAATGTTTATCCTACTCTTAGATTCCTTGACAAATGTTAACTAGAATCTATATTTGGATTTGGTTTTTGTTTTTGTTTTTACCTATGTATCTTCTTTCCCTAATTAGATCAAAAAGTCATTGGTGAAAATGACTATCATCAACATATCTTACACTTAAGACACTCAGTAAATAGTTATTGATAGTATGATAGATGACTTAGTGAATAGAGCATTGGACTTTTGAGCCAAGAAGACCTGAGTTCAAATCCTACCTCAGATACTTGCTAGTTAAGTGACCCTATGTAAGTCAGGCTTACTTAATCTTCTCAGACTCTGTTTCTTCTTCTGTAAAACAGGGGACAGTAATAGTACCTAGAAATAACATTTGTACAGATCTTTGCAAATTTTAAAGTGTGAAAAAATGTTCCTTGTTATTATCATTAATCATGATAACAAAGAGTAGGAGAGATCAGAGATGTAGCAGACTTAGTAGAATGTATTATCAAGGAGATAATGTTAAGGACAGAGAGAATTACATGAAGTAAGGAGGTAATCGGCAATGCCAGGTGCTGCTGAGAAATAATGCAAAATGAAGATAGAAATAAGGCCATTGGGCTCAGTAGCTGGGAGCTCAGTGACCTTAGAACAGACTGAATAGCATGGTGGGGATGGAAAGTAGATAAAGGAAAGGATGAGTTTTGAGGAAGTAGAGGCAGTGAGGGTGGATCATGTGTCCTAGAAATTAGGTAAAAAAA
Organism: Macrotis lagotis; assembly: GCF_037893015.1. Lineage (NCBI taxonomy): Eukaryota > Metazoa > Chordata > Mammalia > Peramelemorphia > Peramelidae > Macrotis > Macrotis lagotis. The sequence goes on from NC_133659.1 coordinate 190,869,004, forward strand.
AAGAAAAGGAATAAAGTAGAAGTCTGTTTTTGTTTCCAAGTTGGGGAAAACCTGAACATACTTGAAGGCAGAAAGTCTAAAGTCAGAGAATGAGGAAGAAAACATTGAAGAAAAGGATGATCAAGAACAGAAAGGAGATGACCAAGGGCCCACATTTGGGACGTTATAAAGGAACCCAGAAGGCCGGCTAGGTGGTTCAGTGGATACAACACTGGTCCTGGAATCAAGAGGATCTGAGTTCAAATTCTGCCTCAGATACTTAATATTTACCTGTGTGACCCCAGGCAAATCACTGAACCCTATTGCCTTGAAAATCAGCCCCCCAAAAATAAAGGAGCCTAGACTATATTTGTGGAAATGGGAATGGAGAAAAGGAAGAATGAGTTGGAGGAATGTGTTGAAAAAAGAAATAAGCCTGAGAGATATTTATTTGGGAGAGACATGGAGAGAAGGAAAAAAATGAGTTGGAATCAGGAAAATTGGAAAGCTTTTGAATGAAAGAGGAAAGTCGGGATGAAAAACTGGTGTGGGATGGGGGAAGATGTTAAGCTTGTTTTTAAAAATAGGTTTTGGAGAGAAGGTTGATAGATGAATGATCCCTAACTTATCCCAGGTGAAAGGGAAGCAGCAGTGGACAGCCTAATAAACTTGGAGTCACTGAGTTTAAATCTTAGCTTAATCATTTACCACCTCTGCTGTTCTTCAGTTATTTTTCAGTCTTGTCTGACTCTTTGTAACCTCATTTGAGGTTTTCTTGGCAAAGATGCTAGAGTGGTTTGCCATTTCCTTCTCTAGTTAATTTTACAGATGAGGAAACTGAGACCAATTTGGTTAAGTGACTTGCTCAGAGTCACTCAATTAGAAAGTGTGAAGTCAGATTTGAACTCTGTAAAATTCATTGGGATGATGAATATTCCTGATTCTGGGTCTGATACTATATCCACTGCATCACCCCAATAGCCCAATGTATACTTTTTTTGCTATTTTTTTTTTATTCAAGTCAGTGGGATGTTTTTTTCTCTTTCTTGATAGGACTACTAGACTAGGAGATTAAGAAAAGCTCTACCTAGATTTGACACTCCTAGATTTTAACAAAATATTTTGACACAAGTGATTTGCCCAAGGTCACACAGCTAGGCAATTAATAAGTGTCTGAGACCACATCTGAACTCAGGTCTTCCTGACCCCAGGGCTGGTGCTCTACTCACTACACCACCTAGCTGTCCCCAAACAGATATTTTTAGAGTCATTTTTTTTTTAGGTTTTTGCAAGGCAATGGGTGTAAGTGGCTTGCCCAAGGCCACACAGCTAGGTCATTATTGTGTCTGAGGCCGAATTTGAACTCAGGTCCTCTTGACTCCAGGGCCAGTGCTCTATCCACTGCGCCACCTAGCCACTCCATTAACATATTTTTTAACAAAAGAAAAAATGATAAAAATGGTTCTGTATCTAAAGAAGGTATAAAAATCCAAGAACCAGAGGGTGGAACATGGCCAAAAGTATTTGAGTTGTTGAAGAAGAAGCATAGGTATTCTGTAGAAGTGTACTGGAAAATATACAATAGAAGAGATTGTTTATGAGTTCTTAATACAGGCTGAACAACTGCCACAGAGTCAGACACAGTATTGCTGGGAGACTTCTGCTATTCAGACTCTCCCCTGAAGGCTTCACTCTTGTAACAGAAAACAGATCTTGATAAACTTTCCCCTTATTTAGATGACTCATCTGTCAGGAAGCTAAGGAGGGGACTATAAGAATTGCTACTCTAGATTGAATTTGAACTATTCTAACTGCCAGCCTGGAGAAGCTGGTTGGTGATGTGGAAGCAACCAAAATCTAAGGAGATAGCTACCAAAAGGGAGAAGAACAAGAGAACAAAGGAGGCAGCTAGGTAGCACAGTAGACTTCTAATCAGGAAGACCTGAATTCAAATCCAGTTTTACTGGATGCATGACCTATGAGCACTATGCAAACATTAAAGAATCATTTAAATATTAACTATTTGATGACTGATCTGTCAGTGATCTTTGAGAGACTGCAGAGAATGTAAGAGGTAATACAAGAATAAAGAAAGGTAAATGTGATTAGTGAATATCTAAAAAGAAAGAAAGTAGAATATAGTGGATAGAAAGTTCATCTTGGAGCCAGACATTCTTTTATCTTTCTCTTTCTTGTATCTCTTTTCTCATTTTAGCAGATCATAAATTCTTTTATCTTCTTTGAATTCCAGAAGCAAGTGGTAGTTTGCCCTATGTAGAATTTTTACACAAATCTCATTGTTTTGCTTATGGTTGTTTTTTCCAAAATACCACATTCTGATTGTATATAGATAGAAATTTTTCTTAGAGCCAGGAATACCCAAATTCAAACCCCACTTCTGACACTTATTGACTATGTGACCCTGAGCAAGTTATTTAAATATTCAGCATCATGGGCAATTCCCTAAACTCATAGGAAAGGTACTGACCTGCATTGGGTGAGGGAATTTCTTCATCAGGAAATTAATTCTTCTCCATAGTAACGAAATCAGAAAAATACTATCTTCAAACCCCAACAAATAGAAACAGTGATAACATAGAAACAGCATGAGTTTATCAAGAACAAATCATGCCAGAACAACATTTTTTCTCTTTCTTGACAGGATTACTAGACTGGGAGATTGGGAAAAGCTTTACCTAAATTTGACACTCCTAGCTTTTAACAAAATATTTTGACACAATCAATGCCTCCTATTATTCTTGTGGAAAAGATGAGCAGATATTGACTAGACAAGAGAATGTTCAGAACTATGTTGAATAACCTATCTCAAAGAAGAGTGATTATTAATTCATTATCACCAAGGAAGGTTTCCAGTGGAGTACCCCAGGTATTTGTGCTTGGTCCTATGCTGTTTAAGACTTTTTATCTGTTGACTTGAATAAAAGAAGAAATAATCTGCTCATCAGATTTGTAAATGATAGAAATTTGGGGGAGCTAGCTACCATTAGATGACAGAATCATTGCAAAGATCCTGACAAGCTAGAACATTGGGGCCAAATCTAATAAGATAAAATTTCATAAGTTTACTTTTTTTGTCCAGTCATTTTTAATTGTTGTTTGACTCTTCATGACCCCATTTGGGGTTTTCTTAGCAAAAATACTGGAGTGGTTTGTCATTTCCTTCTCCAGATCACTTTTTAGATGAGAAAACTGAGGCCAACAAGATTGAGTGATTTGCCTAAAGTCACATGGCTAGAAGGTATCTGCGGCCAGATTTGAACCCAGAAAGATGTACATTCCCAGCTTTTCCTACCAAACCTCCCCTCAAAAAAAAAAAACAGAACAAAAGAAAAAAAAACAAACCTATGTCAATATATTAATTATCCAGGGGCAGCTAGGTGGTACAGTGGATAGAGCACCAGCCCTGGAGTCAGGAGTACCTGAAATTAAATTTGGCCTCAGACACTTAATAATTACCTAGCTCTGTGGCCTTGGGCAAGCCACTTAACCCCATTTGCCTTGCAAAAGACCTAAAAAAAACCCCAATATATTAATTATCCAATCAAGAAGTGCAAGGTCTGAATTATTCACCTGGTAGTGCTTGGTTTAGACCAAGTGATCTCAAGAATCTTTTGGGAGCTTGCTTGGATAACATTCCTAAATATCTTCAATGCATATTGGGGGGGGGGGGTAGGACATTCAAGCCTATTCCCTTCCCAAATTTCTCTGAACCTATGGTCTTAAGCATCTGGAATTCAATCTAGCCACCCCATGTCTAGGCTATTCTTTCTAGTCATTTTCAGAACTCAGACATTTCACATACTGTTATCACAAAGATTATTGAAAATAAGAAGGAAAAAAGCTCCTACATGCAGCTATCTGTCTTCTGTCATCAACCAACCAACCAGTCAACCAGTCAACAAGGATTAAGCACCCTGCTATATGAAGGGTACTGTGCTAAGTAATGGAGATGGAAGACAAAGATCAGTCTTTGCCTACATTTTAATGGGGAATATATATATATATACAACAGACAAATTGGTTTAAAAATATAATCCAAGGCACTAGTGGAGGGAAGGGTATCAAAAAAAAAAGCTTCTTAGAGGAGACATTAAATTGAGTTTTAAAGGAAAACCAAGGATAAGAAGAGAAGTGAAAAGAGAAAGTATTCTAGGTATGAGGGAGACGGTACATTACTTTAGATCACATGCTCATAATTTTAGAATTGTAAAGGATTTCCTATGTGGTCAAGTCCAAATTTCTCATTTTAGAGATGAGAAAACTGAATCAGAAGGATTGGGTGACTTACCCAAGGTTACATAGATATTAAGTTCCTGAGATAGAATTTGAACCTGGATCTTTCCCAAAAAAAGTCCAGCATTCTATCCACTACAGTACAATGGTGAGTTTTGTATGTGAGGAACAAGCAATGTCAATATGGCTAGAAGGTAGGGAGAGGAAGACTAGAAAAGTAAGAGGGCTGTGAAGAACTTTAAATGCCAGAGTTGTATGGTATCCTCAAGGTAACCGGGAGCCTCTGGTTCTTTCTTGAGTGAAGGAGGGGAAGTGACAGTCAGATTTGTGCACTTTGGTGACTGAGTGAAGTTTGAGTTGAAATGTGAGGAGAGGCTTGAGACAGGGATAAAGGATAAATTAAAGTGGTAGCTGTGTGAGTGAGGAGAGGAGACAAGCACATGAGATATTCACAGTATTATAGCTATAGAGCTGGAAGTGATGTCAGAAGAGGATTGGGGTTTGGCAGGAGAGATTGTGAGTTCTGCTTTTTAAGAGTTTGTTGAGTATTCCTGCAGGTCATCCAGTTGGAAATTCCCAATAGGCAGTTCCCAGTGATGTGTCACCGGATCTCAGAAGGAAACCTGAGGTTGGAGATCTGGGGGTTATCTGCATAGAGGTGGTATGGAACCCATGAAATAAATGAGATCACCGGGAGACAGTATAGAGAGAAGAAGGTCCAGGTCCAAGTCTTGGGATCTACTTCACTATAGGTGTGATATGAGCAAACAAGTTTGAAGAGATGTGGAACTTTCTGCCTGCCCTCTCAGCTCTGAGGGGTGGCAGGATGAAATTCCTGAACTACCCATTTCCACTGTTTGTAGAAAAGGAACAAAGAGAAAGGGGTATGTGCCTAGGACCTCTGTTTCTCTTTATGAAAAGAGAAAATAGGGGAAGAATTATGGGAGAAACCAGGCATCTCCCTCCTTGCTTATCAGTTGGCAAGAACCTCAATAGCTGCCAGCCTCAGGATTTGGTTTCCTCCTCTGTCCACTTGGGTCCCTGTCTCTGCTCCAGATTCTCAACCTTGAACTCCAACAGTCACAATCAGTGACCAGTAGTGTCTTGGGTCACCCTGGGAGCATTTGATGTAGTTGCTGTCAATACTGCTCAGATCAGGAAAGTCAGTCTCAATCTAAGGGCATCCTTCCCACAGTAATGAAAAAGTTCATTTTTTAAGGAAACATGGAAGGAAAAAGGGAGGTCAATGCTACTGTTTATACAGATCTCATTCCTGCCTCTATGCTATTTAGTTTTTCTTCCTTAGCATGATCTCTAGCAGTTGTTCTTGTTTTTCCTCAGTTTTTAAAGAAAATCATGAAATTAAGGAGGTGATGCCATGACAGGCATGTAGATTGGATTTGACTGACTGGGGTGCTTTGCAAAGTCACCAACTTCACTTTCTCCTTCAGAAGGAGTCTCCTTTATGGGTCCAGTGGACATTTAGAAATGGGGATTCCTGGAGATGGTCCTGGATGTGAGACAATCAGGGTTAAGTAACTGCTCCAGATCACACAGTTAAGTAAGAGTCAAATGTCTCTTGGCCAGATATGATCTCAGGTCCTCCTGATTTCAGGTCCAGTGCTGTATTCACTTCACCACCTGGACACCCTCCTGTGACACACAATAATTGCTTAATAAATTTATTTATGTTGGTTGATCAATTGCCCTAGAGAGAATGTTGGCAGTTTTTACTTCCCAGTGTACATTCTCTTTCCCTCTGTGAAAATGTTGTAGTCCCTTGGATTCACACTGAGATGAAACAGTGATGTAGAAGCACCTGTTATATTAGGAAAATAGATTTCAAAGAAAAAAATTTTTAAGTATGATTTGATGGCCCAAAAAAGTAGAGGGTGAGGAGATTATTTTAAAAACAAAATTCTGATGTGGTCATCACAAATGACTTATGCAAAGAAAAAGGTATGGTTTCAGATCTAAAGATAGTGACATGAGCCCTGAGATCTCACTAATGAATTCAGCTTTTTAAAGGATGAGAACAAAACCTAGAAGGAGGGACACATAACCAAAGAGAAGTACTAAAGAGTAGCCCAGACCCACAAGAACAGGGTCAGGAAAACAGCAGCTCAGGATGAGCAGAAATTTTAGAAAAAGTAAAAGGAAGGAGAAGAGCCCTTTGAAGCTATGTTTGAAGTCAGATGAAGGATGAGGAAAGGATGGGACCACAGCCTAGGCATAGCTTCCCTACCAAGGAGAAAGATCTTCAAAGTGGACAAGATTGAACAAATATGGATGAAAGGGAGATGGAAGCATCACGGTGTTGCAAAAACACATGAGGATTGAGAAGACATGGGTTCTACTCCTGGCACTGTTACTCACTAGTTTGAGCAAGTTAATTTGCTTCTTTCATCCTTATTGTTTTCTTTTTCTTCTTTGAAAGCCTTTTGGGTTAAGTGACTTTCCTGGAGTCCCACCACTACTAAATGTCTGAGAGCAGATTTGAACTTAGATCTTCCTGATTTCAAGACTGGTACTCTATCCCCTGGGTCACCACAATTCTAGGAACAGGCATCCAAAGTTATGAAAGGAGAGAGCACTGAGCTGCTTTAAAGGATTTCAGTTCTCTAGACCCAGATGAATGACAATCCAGAGAACTGAAGGAACCTGTAGATTTCACCAGGGAGTCATGTTCTCAATCTCTGAAAAGGCATGAAGTACAAGAAGACTTGAAATGGGCAGGATTTTCTGATTTCCAAAATAGGGGAAAAGAAGTCTGGAAACTATATGTCAATGAAATTGATATTAAAAATCCAGGATGAATTGTTAAGCATATGATTTGTGAGAGTCTTAGAACAAGAGTTTTTAAACTGTTGTATCTTGGTGACTTTGAAAGTCTGGTGTAAGGGGTGGCTAGGTGGCGCAGTAGATAAAGTACCAGCCCTGGAGTCAGGAGTACCCGGGTTCAAATCTGGTCTCAGACACTTAATAATTACCTACCTGTGTGGCCTTGGGCAAGCCACTTAACCCCGTTTGCCTTGAAAAAATCTAAAGAAAGAAGTCTGGTGTAGCTATGGATCTTTTCTCTGGATTATATTGTTGGGATTTTTAAAATTCATCATTGAAGCAATGCTAAATTTCAATTAGAACTTACTGAAATTTAAGATGCAATTTGTTTTCCATCTAAGTTCATGGGTCACCTGAAATCTATCTACTTAACCACAGTGGGGTCCATGAACCCCCAGTCTGAGGACCACTTGCTGATTTAGAATGTTTCCATCATTAGGAGGTAGACTAGATTGACTTAGAATAAGCAGAGTGACAGAAACTGGACCTGTGATTTCACTAGCATAGAGTACTCCCAGGTAAGAAAGTTCCTCTAGGGGTATTTTGTTTACTCTTAAACAAGAATATTTTATTAATGTAAAAAAAAATTGTACAAAATCAGAATTAAAAAAAGAAAAGAAAAGAAAAAGAAAGTTCCTCTACCAATGTAGCTTCTCTGCCACTTAAAATTTTAATTGTCCAAGGCACTGAGAAATCAAGATTTGCCTAGGGTCACACAGATAGCACGTATGAAACAGGGAATGCACCAAGGTTCTCCAGGTTCCTAAGCCAGTACTCTTTGTTCCACAGACAAAATATGATCATTCATTTTTATGACAGGGATGTTAGATCAGAGGAAGGCCACATTCATAATAGTTAACGTTTTGACTTCAGCAGTGCATTTAATCATCCCTCATGATATCCTTGTGGATAAGACAAACATGTAGTCTACGTGACAGTACATTTGACGTACCTATGGTTGAACCTATGTAACTTACTGTTTTTGATATATATGTCATTGGATAATGGATATATGTTGGATATATGTCATTCTGGTAGAAGGTCCTAAAAAGTGCCAAGAAGCACATTTTTTTAATCAATTACTTAGGTGCAGTCCACATTAAGTGATATCTGGCTTTGGAATCAACACTAATTTTGGAGAAATAGCTAATGCATTAAATAACATTAGGATTCAAATTGATCAACAATCTCAATTGGAGGGATGATACTAATTAGATGAAATTCAATATGAATAAATGTAGAGTCTCACACTTGGGCTCAAAAACATCAATGATGCAAATATAGATTGGGGAAGTAGAAGCAGTTTAAAGGAGATTTAGTACCAGTTTATGTGGAAAAGATAGGAAGGTTTTGTTGTCTACATGTTCAATAGGATATGGTTACTCCCAAAAGTTAATTCGATCTTAGACTGTATCATTGGAAGAAATAATATCCAAAACCAGAGAGATAATCATCTTCCAATACTTTCTATCGTTAAATTCCATCTGGAATATTGTATTCAGTGTGGGGTGTTAACTTATAAGAGAAACATTGACAAATTGGAGAACACTAAGAGAAGAGGAGCCAAGATGGTAAGGATAGTCTGACTTGTAGAGTTTGAAGGAATCTCATTGGTGATCTAGCCAACCGCTGGTAGGACAAGAATCCGCTCTAGAGTGTATCACAAAGGAAGTAACTGAAGGTGCTGGTAATGTATAACCTGCAGAAGAGAAGAAAAGACTTAGGGGAGAACATGACCCTCCACAGATTATAAGGGCTGTCAGGGGAAAGAGAAATTAGTTCCACTTGAACACTAGAGGGCAGAATTAGAATTAATGAGTGGCTGTTCTAGGAATACAAGTTTCAGTTTAGTATAAGGAAATCTTTTGAACACAGCTTTGGGGGGAGGCCAGTTAGGTGGCAAAGTGGACAGAGCATTGATTCTAGAGTCCGGAGGACTTGAGTTCAAATGTGATCACAAGATCAAGGATTTTATTGGTTGTGTGACCCTAAGCAAGTCACTTAACCCAGATTACTTGGCAAAAAAGAAAAGAAACAGTGATTAAACATAGCTCTCTGAAAATGGAATAGTCTATCTTGTAAGGGAGTAACTTTTAGTAATTTAGGGCATGATCCATCAAGGATTCTGTCTGGGCAAAGTGTTCCTCACCTATTCTGGTACCCAAACAGTTTGGTTTTCTATAAATTTTCCCTTGTCTCTTACTCAACATGAAAGGAAATAATTTCTAGAGTTTGCATGCATATTCACACAAGAAATAAAACAGTTTAGTTCCAATAGGGTAACACACTTAGATGCCAAGTACTCCCTATGTCCCCCTTTGACAAGTTTCCTGTTTCCCTAGTGATGTGTGTGCTTTAGGTTGTGAGGACTCTAGGCACGTCTTATGGGACATTCACATAAATGAACTCAGATGAGGTTATTAGTGTTACTAATATTTTAGGTTTCTGTAAAAAGACAAGGAAATTGCATTAATCAGTAAACACCTATAGATTAACTCAGATTCAAGACCAGTCCTTGAGGTTTCCTAGAGCAGATCAAAGAATTTCCTCTTTTGGTCACTGAAAGCCATGCTTTCTAGAACTTTACTAAGCCTGGAACTCAGGTCAAAAGAGAAGTGCAGAGTTGGGTAAATGGTCTGTCCCCCAGGCCTGAGTCTCAGGGATCTTCCCTTCCCCTAATCTCACAATTTGGACTAACTCATTCTGTCCCAAGTGGGGATGCTTGCTTACACCATCACTAACATTTCATTTTTTCTTCCTCCCTTTCCCTGCCTTTTCCCCTTCTCCATCTCCTGTTCCTGCCCCTCCCCCCCCCAATTCTCTGAAAATTCTGGGAATGGACTGCCTTTTCCCACCTACTTCCTCTTCTCTTACCTTTCTTCAGTAAGCTTCACTCTCTTCTTGGTGTTCTAGCTCTTATAGCTCTTATAATTTTCTGTTCATGCAACACACTCTCTCACACACACATTTGTATGTACAGCCCCACCCTGGTCCAGGAATTTCCTTCTCTAGATTTCCCTCTGGCCCATTTCTTTTTAAGACAGTTTTCTCATAGATACCTAGAGGCACAGAGCATAGTCCTCAGTCTCCTTGATCCCTGTTTTTTTTTTTTTTCAGGTCAATAGACCATCTAAAGAGGTGAGCGGGTCAAATGAGACCTCAAGCCCAGTCTCAGAAAAACCCTCTGCTTCCAGAACCTCCATCCCCGTATTGACTTCCTTTGGGGCAAGGAATTCCTCCATCTCCTTCTAAAGCCCTATGTTCTTCCTCCCATTTCCTCCCCTCTTCTTCCTTCTACTTACCTCTCACCATATTCCCTTCATTCCCCCACTCTCGATACACCCTCCTCCAGAATCTCAACAGGATTTGCTGAAGTTGTGCCCACCTTCTAGCTGCCCTACTCCCATCCGTGGTGTTTTTGATTTTTTAAAGTAATCCACTTTTAATGACCTTTTTTAAAAAGCCAAAACAAAAAAAATTAAAATCAAACACACCACCTTTCTGTCCCAAAATGGTCTCCTCTTGGGCCACTGTTCTCTCCTATTTTCTATCCCAACTTCCTTTTCCACCATCCTATACTTCCTTGTTCTCACCCATCCTCTCCTCCCATTTCCCTCACCCTTTCCTTTTTCCTGACTCCCTTCTGGCTTCCTGATACTGCTCCAAATGAAATTCGACCCATGTCCGGAATTTCCAAGCCATGAGGACTTGGAGCTGTGAAAGATACCCCCTCTCCCACTCTGAAACCTTCATGGGAGAAGAACTGGACATTGGACCCAACTCTAATGAGAGGGCTCAGAGATGGGGGGACAAGAAAAGACCCTGGAAACACCTCCTGACTGTCTGACCTCTGGACATGACTGTTATTCTGTCGCTGCTGCTATCCTGGTTCTCTCCTCCTGGAAGAGGCATTGAACGTCAAGATGAATGGACTGGAGATAGAACCCCAGCTTCAGGGGCTGCAGGGAGACTTCCATGTCTGTGTCTTCGAGGGAGAGGACATGGGGTCTGCCCTTTACTGACAATAAGGAACTTCTCATGAAGTCCAGAGCTGGGGTGAGGAGGGCTGTTTGGGATTCTGTAAGTTTGGGGGCAAGGGAAGTCCTATGTTGAGGGGATGCTGCCCTGGGGGTGAGGACACCCCAGGAAGGGGTTTTACTTTTAGTTTCTTAATTTAGCACTTTAAACGTCATTAATTTATTTTAAAGGAGGGGGAAGACAGTAGGAAATAGTGGCTTTGGAAATCTGATGTGATATTGAGAGGACTGCCAAATTATGTGGAAACCTGGAAGAATAGGCAGTGTGGGAAAGTAGGAAAGAGAAAGAGGAGAGGGTAAGGAAAACTATCTGATTCTCCTCTTCCCCTCCCCCCCATTAAAAATATAGGAATTTTCAGGGAAGTAGTAAAGTGGTGGAGAAAAAGGCATGGGTCCAGAATCCTTGTACTCCCCCAACTTGGGTCACAGTGGCCATAAAGGGAACTGGCCAGCCAGCCAGTGCTCAGGCCTTACCAGTTGAGTTATTGCACTGGCCCAGGGTCCTGTAGAGGATTTGGGCCCATTCTGAGGTATCCTGAAGAGACCGTTAAGTGGGTCTTGGATTGGAAAGACTCTAGTATTGTCCCAGGGTCCTGAATAGGGGGGATTAGTGACTGAATTAAAACTAGGGGAATGGACCTAGAATAGAAAGAAGGTCCCTTCCCACCCTCTCCCCAAACTTTTGGAGCACAACATGAGTACCCATGAGCACAAGAAGTGCTTGAGGCAAGGTCATGCCATCAACTTAGCCAGGAACAGTCGTCTCCTGAGAGTATAAGCACAGAGAAAGGATGAAGGGGAAAGGGGGCTATGCTTTAAAAATAGGTTTTTTTTTTTAGTTGGTTCTTGTTTTCAAGATTGGGATCATTTTTGTATGAAGGTGTGTAAGACTTTCTGAAGAAGAATATAGAAAAGGAAAAAAAATCACAAAAACTGAACCCTCTTGAACCCCCCCCTCCACAAAAAAATATAAAGGAAAAAAGGGGAACCTCATAAATGATGCAATTACTTTTAATTGCAGGCAACTCTTTACATTTAAGTGAAGTGTCTTAACATTTTATATTGTTTTAAAAATATATTTACATATTATATATATATAATATACGTAATATAAATATATATAAATATTTAAAAAAACGGGAAAAAACCCTAAGCACTCTCCCTGGCCACTGTTTGGCGGGGGAGGGGGCCTGGAGGCCAGGGTCGGGGAGGCAGGTTTGTCTGACTTCTGGTTTGGTTCAATTTGGCTGTACAGAGACACCCCTCTCCTTTCCCCACCACAGCATAGGGGAGTGGATCTGCCCCCACCCCTTGCAAGCTGTTTCCCCAGCCTTGACCCTTCCTTCCTCCTCTTTGGAGCTCAGTGCCCTCCCTCCACAGACTGCACCCTTCCTGCCCTATGGGGAGCATCATTCCTCCCTTACCTGCCCCCTTCCTCAGCCTGTGCTCCTCTCATCTCTCCTCCCTTGGAGGCCAAGTGTGTTGCCCATTGTCATTGTCTTTGTGGCCTGTGTGAAAGCCAGGGGCCAGGAGACAAATGTTTTAATAGAAAGACAGCCTTGCTCTCCTCCCCAGCATCTCTGATGGCTGAAAGGAGAGTCCAAGGGGGATTGAGGATGCTTTCTTCCCCTTCCTTGCAACTTTGTGTGTGTGGAGGAGAAGGAGGGAGGTACATGGTCCTGCGGGTGTGCCCATCAACTTGCTTGTACGTGCATCTGGTGCGTTCGTGCATCCGCTTGTGCCCATCCACTCTCACCCCTTTCCCAAAGCCTTCACCAGGGGAAGGGGATGGACCAATCCCCATGCTCCTTCTGGCCCCCCAGATAAAGACCACCTTCCCTGCCCCCTGCCAAGTTTTGTTTTCTATCAGACCCCCCGCAGCACGTTCCCACTCTGCCCTTCTTGCCCTGCTTGCTGCATGCGCCTCACTGCTCGCACTCGTCTGTTGTTTGTCCGTGTGTGTGCTTGACAAAAAAAGAAATCTAAGAAGTCGGGGTGGGGACTCCTCCCCCCTCCTTCTCCCCTGCTGTGCCGTGGCTCTCGCATGGGCATTTTCTTTTCCTTTTCCTTCCCTCAGTAGGCTGTTTCCACAGGAGCCACACTCCAAGGGCCCTGAGTGGGGTCTCCTAGGGCTGGGGTGGCTCTGTGCTCCCCCTCCCCCCCATGGGGCTCGTGTTGGTGTAGCAATGACTGGCTGCTTTGGATATTCTGTGATCTCTGTCAGTGTAACTGGACAATTTCTAAATGGAAAAGGGTTGCTGTATTCTCTGTCTCTGTCTTTCTCTCTCTCTCCCTCCCTCTTTTTTAATGTCCTTCCTCATCTTTCCTTTTTGGTTTTTCTAGCCAAGTGTTTGGGGCTTTAATAAAACTTGTTTCTTTTTCCTCTCCTGGATCTCCTCCTCTGTGGGCTGCTGTCTGGTTATTTTTTGCTCTTCCACCTTCCTTGGGGTATAGGAAAGTGTTGTGAGCCCCCTGATTTCCCAACCCTTTGTATTATAATCCTGGATCTCACTGCTGTCACCCAATGTAACCACACAAGATACAAGGAAGGAGGCATAAAAACAAATTTCTGAACTGGTGTTTTCCGTAAAAGCTAACCTGAGAGAATTGATTTTGCCTCATTTCCAGGAATGGTACTGTGTGAAGTCCCTCCTAGAACTTACATCATATTCTGTCTTCAGGTGTGAGCTCCTAGATGTGCCCTGATCTGCTCTGGTCTGTTATAAATTTCCTCTGGGGTGTTGCCTGGGCCTTGACCTTTTCTCTCTATCCAGTTGAGTTAGTTTGAGCTATTTAATCAGCCTTTTGTTAATGATGATTCTAGTCTTTAATGGTGGTTTTTTGAAGTCTATTTAAGGCTGTTATCTCAGGTTAGATTTTCTGGTAGTCAACTAGCTACCATGATGAGTGCCATCTTTATTTCAAAGTTCTGTTTCCTGGTTCCATTTTACTTTTCCTGTTTTAAGAGCCCCTAATCCCAGTTGGACAACACACTCAATTCTTGCTTCCACCAGATATCCTTTCACCAGTAAAGGGGGACTCCCTGACCAGGGTAGGTTGCTCAGGGAGGCCCACAGGCTGGAGAATTCTTTCATAAGTTACTCAGACTCTCAGATAAATTGAAATCAGATGTGCCTTTAGGCCCAGCAAAGGTCAATTATTCTCCCTTGGTGTGATAACTCTCTGTATATTTCCACTCCAAGTCTTGCCAGGCAGCTGGCAGAATGAGGTCTAGGCTTCTGTCCTTGGAATATGTCCTTGGGTACTGCTCCCTCCCTTTTTCTGTGGAAAGGTCCCTTGGGGTGATTTCAGACTGATTTGGCTCAAGGGCTTCTAATCCACTCAGAACTAGACTCCTATGTTGTTTCTTTTGTGTGTTTTAAGGCCAGCTCAGGTCCCCTTCTTTTCTATATGTATCCTTAGAAATTGGAAGGAGGAGTTGTTTTTGTTTTTGTTTTTGCAAGGCAATAGACTTAAGTGACTTGCTCAAGATCACATAGCTAGTGTCAAGTGTCTGAGGTTAGATTTGAACTCAGGTCTTCATGACTCCAGGGCTAGTGCTCTATCCACTGCAGCACCTAACTGCCCCTCTGAGGAGTTATTCCCCAACCTAACCCCAAGATTACTATGAGGGTATCACTGAATGGAAAATCCTCACCAAATCCCTCAGAGGTCCAAACATATTCTGGACTCTGTCAGTGAATGAGTACTACTTGTTTGAACCTATAAGCTTCTCTGGCTTATGAAGGTCATTGATATTGTCCTTCTATGGAATGGTCCATTTCTTAAAGATGCTTCATCTGAACTCTTTCCTGGAGATCCTTTTAAATGTCCTACAAATTGGGGTGTAAATGACCCCAATTTGAGTCAAAGACTTTATTTAAAAATTTTTAATTTATTTAAATTAATGGGGTTAAGTGATTTGCCCAAGGTCACACAACTAGGCAATTATTAAGTGTCTGAAGCTGGATTTGAACACAGGTGCTCCTGACTCCAGGGCCGGTGCTCTAGCCACTGCACCACCTAGCTACACCCTTGAGTCAAAGACTAAATTTCATCTACTGGATGGACCCTGTTCCCAAGAGAACACTTGGGGAAGGAAACTGGGGAAGGAAACTGAAGAAATCATGACTTACCCAGGTTCCTATAACTAAGAAATCGAGAACAAAAACTTGATCCTTTGAGTCCAAAAGCTGCTTCCATTACACTCTGATATATATCTTACCTATTAAGAATGACCCTGTCTATTCTCCCCCTTCCAGAAGTTGTCACCTCTTTAGGATTTCTTGCTAATCAAATATTTTTGGTAAATCAACTCTGAACTAGCCAATCCCTGGATTATAATAGTCCAGAGTGCCATCTATTCTTTCATTTTCAACTCAATTCATCTGAATCTGGAGTGGGAGCTACTCTTTCATCCTGCAACATCCTGTTTGGGATGCTGTTAGGTCCTGGGAGTCCTCTCCTCTTCCCCCACATATTTCACCTTTTAGCTGGGAAGTTAGTCCAAAGTCCAACTGGATTCCTGGTTGTTCCCATAGTATCCAGTTTGTAGCCAAACACCTAGTTATACTCCCATGTATCTTGAGTCCCTCTGGCTTGGTTATCTGGTGACTCCTGGATCCCTTGCAAGCATCCGTGCTGACCACCATTAGACACTTTGTTGGAAGACATCTCTTTACTGTTCTTGAAGCAGAGGTATAAATCCTTCCTGCCCTCTCTTGACTTTCACTCTGGACTCCTTCCAGGAAGAAGACTTGATTGCTGGGATGATATTTTTTAAAACCCAACTTTTTATCAATTTCCTCCAAGAGAGGAATTCTCTATAACAAAGAAAATTTTAGAACAAAAGAACAACATAAAAATGAGCAAAACAAATCCATATTAAAGACTTTTTTTTAATTTTAGGTTTTTTTACAAGCCAATGGGGTTAAGTGGCTTGCCCAAAGCCACACAGCTAGGTAATTATTAAGTGTCTGAGTTCGCATTTGAACTCAGGTTCTCCTGACCCCAGGGCCAGTTCTCTATCTACTGCACCACCTAGCCGCCCCCATATTAAAGATTGTTTTAAACTAAAAAGAACAAGAAGATAAACATGAACAAAACCAATCTACATTTAAATAAATCTGACAATACATAAAATAACCCACAACTTTGGACACCCCCTTCCCAAAGGAAGTGGAGAGATATGTTTTCTTAGATGAGTTGGACATTCTGATTTCCAAACTCAGTTCTTTGCACCCTTTGGTGAATATTGCCAGCATCTCTTTTCTCTCCTTGGGGGCTCAACTTGTACCAGTTTCCAGTGTAATGAAAACCAGAATTCATAGTAGATGTTAGACAGTTCTTTGGCTTGTCTTCGTTTTGCCCAATGGGACAGGCTCACTTGAGGATTATCCCAATAGTTGTCTCCCAAACCTGCCACCAGAAGTATCACTGAGAAGCAATGTGCTGTCCCATCACATCCTCTGACTCTGCCCTTCGTGGAATTCTGCCTGACTTGATTTCAACCCTGCAGCTTCTCCCTACCACCCCACCCCACTCCCATCCCAGCCTCACTTTTCTGATCCCTAGGGAATATGCTACACACTCCCTTTTCTTAAGGGATGGAATTTTTCTAGAATTTTTATTCCAAAGAAATTAGGAGAAAACAAAATGGAAAAAACATAGTTAGACAAGTTTTATGAAATTTAGTCCAAACAAGTCTAACCACAGATGTATTTGTCTGGCATAACATACAGACCATATTTATTAGAATGGTGTGAGAATGGTTAAGATTTTTCCTATACTCCCATGGCCTCATCAAAATGTGGGTCTACTCTTCATTTCCCATTCAGCACTGCTTGGGCAGAGCATCCTGACTCTCAATCGGCTTCTAGGCTCCCCTAGTTTAGGTTTCCTTATCTTTTAACATCAACACAGGAAAAAAAAAGAATCCTTAGTTCTCTTCATGGGGAAGTCTCTCTTTACAACTAATTTCCATCCCTGCTATTAACAACTAAGCAGGTATCCTGTATCTTAGGGTGACATAATAAGAGAAGCAACAGGTCTAAGATTTATGGAGTGAATGAACTTTAAGAATGATTTTACCAAGAACTTAGAAAGTCCAGGTTTTAGAGAAGCAATGAATAGATGAATGCTGGGAAAAAAAACACTGTGAGGATTTTACTATGTGCAAGGCTTTTTGGTAAACACCAGGGATCCAAATAGAAAAACAAGAGTTTTTCATCTCAAGAAACTAAACATCTTTCAACTTTTATTTTATCGTTGTAGTTGCTGTACTTCCAGTCTACTTTCTTTCCTTCCCCAGTACTACATATTCCAGACCACAGATGTACATTTTCTGGGGTTTCCTCAGAAGGGAAAAGGGTAGTTAAGTCAAGATGTCCCAAGAATAAAATTGCAGATATTCTAAGATATACATAACAGAAAATTATCAAGCTCTGAGTAATCCCAGGCTTGTTTTGGCTATCTTCCACCAAATTATTTCCTATACCTGGAGCTGCAACTCCATCATTTTGTAGTTAACCTTCCCTGAACTGAGGATGACAAACCAAAATACCCTCTGTTTCTACCACCATTTTGGGAATAGCTCTCTTGAATATTCTGGGTTGAATTCATTTCTACATTCTACACCCCCAGAAGCCACCCATTCAGGATGGTTTCCTAACTGCCAGTGGGTTGGGATATCTTTGTGTCTTGGATTCCTCTGACCAGCTGATGGAGTCTATGAACTTCTTAGAATAATGTTTTTAAATGCATTGAAACACTAAGGAAATCCAGCATACTGAAATAAATTGATCACAATATTTTGTTAAAAATGTGTAAAAGATCTTTGACTTTCACAGAAATAGATCTCAACCCATTCAGGGGCTTAATGGTCTTTGTGAGTTGGTGTGACCAAAAAGTTAAAAAATAAAAACACTTCATTTTGTATGTATGAACTTCTCTGGCCTTAAGAGTGGCAGGAGCAAATTGTACTAAGCTGGTCTTATATGAGAGATACAAATCACACAGGCAATAGCTCAGTAACTGAAGCTTTTCCAATTTGATAGAACCTACTAGGGTTTGAATTCCATAAGCATAGTCTTCAAGAACCATAGATCACATCCACGCTACTAGGAGGGAATAGAAGCATTCATTCTGTAACAAGAAACCATGCTTTACCCTCAATCCAAACAGAAATGGAACAGAAAGACTATACTTGACATTTAAATAACTTCAAAGTGCACCCAAGACTTAAAGAGCCACACTCCTATAACTGTCATGATGATTATTATTAATATAATGATAATTACATGTACAATTCTTTACATGTAAAGAAATACTATTTTTTCATAAAATGGGTGAAAGTGGAGTGTTGAGTTGTCTTTCCAGATCTAAATCCCATTGGTTTTATGACCTGTCTCCCTAGAATCTGACTGTATCATCCTTCTCCAAGGTACAGAAGAAAAATATTGGATCTGGATTCAGAGTTTCTGTATTTGAATCTCAGAATTGCCTCTTATTATCTGTTTGACTTTGTGCAAATTCACTTGACTTCTCAAGCATAATTTTCCTTGTCTGTAAAATGAGGGGGAATGGATTAGTATTCAAGGGTTCTTAACCTAATGTCCTGAACTTCTTTTTTTTATTTTCTTAATTTTACTTCCTTAGTAATACTATACATTTTATTTCATGCACTTAAAAAAATTATTCTGAGAAGGCAGTCTGTAGGTTTCACCAGCTTGTCAAAAGGGTACACCCTACAGAAAAGGTTAAGAACCACTGGATATAATTCTAAGGTCAAAATTTTTGATTCCACCAAAATAAGTAAAGCACCAGACTCTTTGAAGAAGGCCATTTATTTCCAATATATAGACTGCACTTTTAAGACAGGGTTTTTCAGAAGCAGAAACTTTTAGTTGTTGCCTAAAGAAAGGTGTCCCAATGACACCCAAAAAGAAGAGACATGCGGAGATGGGGGGGGTGGGGGAGTGGAATTGTTTTCAACACTGTTACAGCACTTTTTAAATGAGTGAAACATCTTTAAAAATCCTTATAAATTCTTTATAATATGTTACACATTTAAAGACACTATTTACAAAAAAGGGGGGGGTAGGGTGGGGAGAAAAATCCACTTTACAGCAAATTTTTGCATAAAACAGAACTGCCAGCCATGAAGAGTGAAATCCTGTCAAGGCTTCCCTGGAATGCCTGGATTTTGGAGTGGGGTGGAGTCATCTGGTTATTTTCAGTCTATTTACAATGTAGGGGAAGAGAGGTGGCAGCCCTACCCACCCACCTTGAGGGGAACAACTTGATTTCTTAGCCTGTAGGATGTGTATGTGTAGGTGGTGGTGATCCCTGTCCCCCAAGGGAAATGGTGGCCCAGAAAACAAGAGCAGACTGGGTTGGAAGAACAAAACAGAAGTAGAGGGGAAGTAGGAGGCACTTAAAGTTCTCCCCCCCCCCCAAAAGAAAATTGTATGAGGATCTTGCTACTGCAGCTCCCCACAGTCAAAGCCCTTTGTGGTGTGATGGAAGAGCTCTGAGACATTTTGGCAAACGTTTTGAATTAGGGTCAGTTCTCATGTTTGTTCTTTTCTCAGGGGTGTGGGTCCCTGGTTCTTCCTCTGGCCTCACTTGGATAATCAGCAGGGGACAGAGTGAACAAATGATGGCCCAGTCTGCACGGGTCAGAAAGGAGCAGATGAAGGTTGGCTTTTAGCAGGGAGCTTACAGACAGTAGAGGACAGATTGAAAACTCTACAGAAATCTGTTGGCTGGAACAACAGAGCACACAAATACAGACACATACACGCAGCATACATCCACAGAAGGTAATAGCTAGCTCCCCCCAGCCCCTCCACACAATAGCCCCAGGAGATGTGGAGTTATTATTTCTCTTCCTAATTCCTGAGAATCAGGTATCCATGACTAGGGGGGGAAGTAAGCAACTGGCGTCATTCATCTTTCCTTTAGAATAAAACCAGGGGGTGCCCTTCCCCTGCCTGGTTAAAGGGGCATGTTTGAAGTCACGGGTGTAAGGCTCGAGGGGGATGGATACACAGAAGCAACCACACAGGTGGCAGGATGCCTGCAAGTGTCTCTTTTATCCCGCTTCTCCATCCTCTTTATGTTCCCCTCCCTTCTTTCTCCAGGGTTTCTCTGCTCCTCTTCTCTCCTCTCCCGAACTTGCTCTCTCTCTTCTTCCTGTCCTTGTCACACTCCCTCGCTCTGCCCCCAATTTCCCATTTTCTTCACGGATTCCAGCACAAAAACATCAACGCGAGACCTCGCTTGTCTTTTCCCTCTATCTGGCCAAGCAAGAAAATAAAAGTGACGGGAGGGACAGAAGCGGCCCCAGCCCCACGGCCACGATATAAAGTCGGGGGATCACAAGAAAAAAAAAAGTGGCGGCAGAGTGAGCGCCTGGGTCACAGACACGGGGTCACAGACACTGGTGGAGCCGCGCGGCGGCCGTCCGACGGGGCGCCTGGCTGCGCGCGGGGGCCGGCTCCCCGGCCCGGGGCGGCGGGGCGGCGGAGGCGGCGGAGGGCCGAGCCTTGGTGGACTCCAGGCTGCTGAGGCCCGAGTCCTTCGTGTCGCTGTGAGGCCGGGCCGGCGCGCCCTCTGCGCCCCCCAGCTCCTTCCACTCGTTGAAGTTGAGGTCTGTCAGGGGGCTCTGCACCACCACCGTGTGCCGCCGCCAGCTGCTGCGGCGCCGTCGGGTTTCGGGGGACAGGGGCCTCCGGAGCTTCACCCCGAACATGTCGTCGGCCGAGCCCCGGAGTCGCAAGCGGAGCTGCTCGGCCAGGGAAGGGCGGGCGGCCGGGGCCGCGGGGGGCGGCCGCAGCGACTCCTGGCTGCTGGACGAGGCGGAGCCGGCCGGGTCGGCGGCGGGGTGGGCGCCCCCGTCGTCTCCTCCCCCGTCGGGCCGGCTGCGGGAGAGGCGGCGGCGGGCCAGGGTGTCGCAGTGCATCAGGTGGTGCGAGCTGAAGGAGGGCCGTCGGGGCGGCCCCGGGCGCGGCCCGCCGCCGCCCTCCGTGTCCGTCTCCACGGGGCTCAGCTCGCTGCGCTCGTCGTCCGCCTCGTCGCCGCCCCCGCCGCCCGGGCCGCGGCCCTCGGCCCCCGAGCACACGCTGCGGTCCATGGTGGACAGGGTGGAGTAGCCGGAGACGATGGAGCGGGTGTCGGCGGCGGGCGGCTCGCCGGGCCCCTCTTTGGGGTCCCCCGGGGGGCTGTGAGGGCTCGGCGCCCGGCCGTCACCGGCTCCGGGGGACTGTCCCCCGGGGCCGTCCGACGGCAGCCCCGGCCCCGGCCTGTGCGCCTCCTGCTCCGAGTCGTCGTCCGTGCTGCTCCCCAGCCCCCGAGCTTCGCACCTCTTCTTGCGCTTACGGTTGACCGCCGAGATGAAGGAGATCGCCAGCATCTCCCGCGTGTACGGCTCTTTCTTCGGGACCCACGAGCCCTTGGGGAGAGAAGGAAGGCTTGAGTGGGAGAACACCAAAACCTCCAATTGGGGGCTCAGGGGTCCGACTGTCTCATTGCTCGGGCTAGCCTTCCCACCCCTCATCTGTTTCGAAGTGCTTATGCGATCCCCAGACCTTGTGTTAGGAGATGCATTGGTTGGGTTTTCCATGGTCCTAGGAGCCAAGGCAGAATTGGGCTTAATATAAAGGTGGGGGGGATGTTAACTCACTCCTTTAAGGCTATAATTGCTGGGGGACTTGTCCCCCTTCCACACTTGGAGTTCTCTTATTCTGATAAAATCATCAGTCAAGATGCCAATCCTTAAAATCCCTACTACCCCCACCCTTCTCTTCCCTCTTTTTTTGTGTTCTTCTCTATGGTTAGTGTTAGACCTGGAGTTAGGAAGACCTGAGTTCAAATGTAGTCTCAGACATATCTTAGTTGTGTGACCCTGGTCAAGTCACAACTTCTGTTTACCTCAGTTTCCTCAACTATAAAATGGGGCTAAATAATAGCACCTACCTCCCAGGGTTGTTTTGAGGATCAAATAAGATTATACTTGTATAATACGGATCACATTGCCTGGTATTTAATCTTATATAAATATTAGCTATGATTATTATTGCTAATTATTATCTCTGTCTCTGGGGAGTAGGTTTTTGTGGATTTGAATTAGCTTTGTTCTTTTGGCCAAGAATCATAGGTTTAGAGATTTAGAGTTAAAGGGGACCTCAAAGGTTACCAAGTTCAGCCCCCTCATGTTATAGTTAAGGAAACTGAGGCCTAAGAAAGTTAAGTAGCTTGTTCAAGGTCCCAAATCCAGTAAATAACCGATGTGGAATTCTGACCCAAATGCTCCTACTACATATCACCATGAACTCCATTTTACAGATGAGTATACTGAGACCAAGTTGTGACTTGCTCATGGTGATATAACTATAAAAATAAGGCTGAAGCAGGATTAGAACTCAAGTCTTCCTGACTATACTAGGACATTTCTTCATGGCTTTGAACACTGCTTTTATAAGGTATGCTAGAATTGGAATCAGGAAGAACAGTGTTCAAATCCTAACTGAGACAGTTGTCTTACAAAGCTGGTTGTCACATTAAGTGACTCTCTCAGCCTCAGTTTATTCATCTGTAAAAAGAAAGTGATAAAACCTCTAGTACTTTCTTTGTAGGAGTGTTGTGAGACTCCAATGGGATAATATGTGTGAAACATAAGTGCTGTTTTTATTAACATTTTCATAGTCTCCAGTTTGAATAGGGGGGTGGGGAGAAGGAAGAGAGCAGGTACCTACTGGAGAATTTCTGTGAGTTCCCATAAAGGATATTGCTGGGGACAAAAAATGTCACAGGACTGAGAATTTTAAAAGTGGAATAAACCTTAGAGGTCATGTAATTCAGTTATCTCCTCATATAGAAATGTTTTATGATAGCTAGCCCATAGGGTTAGTCATCTAGGCTCTTTTTTTAGCACTTTACATTGACATGAAGCTCACTATTTAACAAAGGCAGAATCCTATCAGTGAATAGGTCTGTTAGAAAATCCTTCCTCACAATTAGCCTGAATATGCTTCCCTGTAACATCTACAACTTAGACTATACCTCCTTTTTCTCCGTAAGGAAGACTTTGAAGGTTCTGAAGATAACTACCACAGTCATATATGTGTTCTCTTTTGTTGTTAATTATTGATCAATTATATCTGGCTCCTTTGGGATAATTTTGGCAAAGAGTGGTTTGCCATTTCCTTTTCCAGCTTATTTGACAGATGAGCAACCAAAGCAAACAGTATTAAGTGACTTGCCCAGGGACACACAGCTATTAAGTGTCTGAGGTCAGTTTTGAACACAGGAAGATGAATCTTCCTGACACCTGGCCCAGCACTTAGGCGCCCCATTTCTTCTCTATTCAAGGTCAAACTGGGGGATATTCTAGTCAATGTGAATTCATTTTAACTTTGAAGAGGAAGTATGATACATGGGGAAAAGCACTGGATTTGGAGACATTTTCCAGTAGTGTGAGCTTGCTCTTTTTTCCTTTCATATGTAAAAGTTAAAATAATACTTGTATTTTCTCTGCTTTGAGGTTTTTATAAAAGAAAGTACTCTTTTCAAGCCTTGTTGTTGTTCAGCTTTGTTTGAGCCTGTGACATATACTGACCTTGGGGTATTCTTGGCTTTTAGAGTGGTTTGCTATTTCCTCTTCAGTGGATGAAGACAAATAGAGGTTGAGTGATTTGCCTAGGGTCATATAGCTGGTAAATGTCTGAGGCAGGATTTGAACTCACATCTATCTACCTGAGCTCTTTTCCCTGGGCTATCTAGCTTCCTCTAGATGGAAGCCTCAAATTACTCTACACTATGATTATTCAAAAGACACTAGATTTAGTGGCACTAAAATCCACTATTGCTGTTATTTGTCTTATCTGGTCAAGTCATCCCTCTAGGCCATCTCACTGTCTTCTTCTCTAAAATAAGGGATTGCACAAAAGCAGTGGGTTCCATTTAATAGACTGTGAACCCCTTAGGAATTTGTGCTAAAAATTGTTTTATGGTGCCTAAAGCAGTAAATAACAGTAAAAAATATTCTGAGAAGTATAATAAATGACCCTGGTGGCTAACATTTTTGCTGCTGTTATTGTTGGAAGGGTTTATAGAACAACAACAATAAAAATTGTTGGAAATCACTGCACTGGAACTAGACCCAGAAAAGCCATCACTTGCTCTGGGTGGCATAACTTACAAAAGTCTGAAGCAGAATTACTTGCTTTACTGTTTATTACTAACTTACTCCCAGATCTAAATTCTGGGAAACAATATGGCAAGTTGAGAGTCAAAGGAAAATGAGGTCACAAAGAGATCAAAGTGTGTTGGGGGGGTAAAGAAAGGGGTCTTAGGCAATTCAGTGGGATGAGAATTCTTGGAAGTCAAATATATTTAGTACAAGCTCAACATGAACTCAAAGTGTGACTTGGCTTTTTCTTGAGCTATTTCAATCTGACACTACACCGGGGTACTCAGCCTATTGGAGGTGACAATCCCTCTACTTTCAGAGCACACCTGCAGCAAGAGTTCAGTCCTCAGCACCACCATGCTTTAGGAGGGAAATTTGCAAACTGGGTGATATATTTCCAAAGAATAATGATGTCTAGGGACCATAAGGACATGTGAATGAAGCAGGGATATTTTCCTTAGAGAAGAGAGGGCTAAATGGGAGATATGAAGGACTGTCAAGTGAAAGATGGAATACATTTCTTAAGTAAATATCACACCACTAACTCTGACCTTCATCCCCACTCAATTGGATGATTGCAGAAGTTTCCCAATTAGTTCCCTTATTCTCAATCTCTTCTCCAAGTTATCTTTTACAAGGCTCCTAAAATGATATTTCTAAAGTATACGTGGTCTGACCATGTCATTTTCCTGTTTAAGAAAGTTCCATATTGCCACAAGGATAAAATACAAAGGCCTTAGTTTGGGAGTTAAAAGTCCTAAATCATCTAGTTTACTCTTATACTCCATACCTTCCTATACACTCTATGTTCCAGTCTTCTATTCCTTGTACCTTGGCATAAATTGTCCTCATGTTTAAAAAACACTACCTCCAGGTGGCTAGGTGGTGAAGTGGATAGAGCACCCGCCCTGGAGTCAGGAGTACCTGAGTTCAAATTTGGCCTCAGACACTTAGTAATTACCTAGCTGTGTGGCCTTGGGCAAGCCACTTAATCCCATCTGCCTTGCAAAAAAAACAAAACAACAAACCTAAAAAAACCTTATCTCCTCAACTTTTATTTCTTAGAATTCCTAATCTCCTTCAAGGCTCTCTCTGAGGTCTTTCCAGATGCCCCTTCTTCCACTTTAGTTCTATTGCCCTTCCCCTGAAATGTCTTTACATTTAGTGTAACTATGTAGAATATGTATATCTATGTTCCTCCCCAGTAGAAAATAAGCTCCTTGAGGGCAAGAACTATTTCTTTCTCTCTTTCTTAGTTTTTCTCTTTCTAACTTTCTTTTTTTTCTCTGTCTTCCTTTCTCTCTTTCTTTTCTTTCTTTCATCATTGTGTCCTCGGACACCTAGCCCAGTGCCTAGAGGATAAAACACATTTAGCCAATCAGTGACTGATAAATGAATGAAACAGCCTCATCCCATTTGAACTCAGAAAGATGAATCTTCCTGAAGCCAGGTCTGGCACTCTGTGCACTATGGCACCACCTAGCAGCCTTTGTTAGAAGCTTCCAATTCTGGGGCTGCTAGGTGAAGCAGTGAATAGAGCACCGGCCTTGGAGTCAGGAGTACCTGGGTTCAAATCCGACCTCAGACACTTAATAATTACCAAGCTGTGTGGCCTTGAGCAAGCCATTTAACCCCATTGCCT
Organism: Macrotis lagotis; assembly: GCF_037893015.1. Lineage (NCBI taxonomy): Eukaryota > Metazoa > Chordata > Mammalia > Peramelemorphia > Peramelidae > Macrotis > Macrotis lagotis. The sequence goes on from NC_133659.1 coordinate 190,894,949, forward strand.
TGAAAAAATCTTAAAAAAAAAGAAGCTTCCAATTCCTAGATTATCCCTCACTCCCTCTTTTTTTATCTATTGAATTCCTATCCATCCTTTATAACTCAATTTAAAAGCCAACTCTTCTAAAAAAATTTTCCCTTTCTCTCAGGCTGGTAAAAACTTTCTCCTTCAGATAATTTGGTTCTATGACTCTTTAGGGCACTAATAATAATACATTATTCTGTGATCAGCTGTCTGGGCATCCTGAACTCCTTGAAGTAAAGACTTTGTCTTAACCAAGTTTTATAACTCTATCATTAGCTAGCTCACAATGCTCTACACACAGAAGACATTAGAAATATTTGCTGTGTTGTATTGTTGGTTCATTTGTGTTCCACTCTTCATGACCCTATTTGGGTTTTTCTTGAAAGAGATACTGGAATGGTTTGCTATTCCTTCAACAGTTCATTTTACAGATGAGGAAACTGAGGCAAACAGGGTAAAGTGATTTACCCAGGATCACCCAGCTAGGAAGAGTCTGACACAAGTTTTGAAATCAGGAAGATGAGACTTCCTGACTTCAGGCTGAGTGCTCTATCCTCTGTACCACCTAACTGTCCCTTAGTAATGTAGTAGAGGAAAATGTCAAATGAACTTGATCCAGGGTCCCTAGGTAAATTCCTGACCAAGTTAGGGTGTTCTGGGGTAGAAGATATCATTTTCTTTAAGGATGACAATGAAACCCAAAGCTCCTGGCTTCAGGGAAGTTGAAGGAAGATTCTGTCCTTTTACCATCGATCCCCAAGTACCTGGCACACAGTGCCTTTAATCAGTGTTTACTGAATTGAGTGATGGGACCAACTAGACCTGGCAACTGTAATTTGGAAGTAATGACTAGGCTGAGACTGGGTCATTTTCTTTTATATCACCATTTTAAATTATATCATCTCTTTAGCAAAGTCTGCTTCCTTTTATCTTCCAAACATTAGTTGCCTAATAAGCAAGTATCTCATATGGCATAGTGAAGTGACCACTGAAGGCATGTGTTCTAATCTTGCCTCAGACAATTGTCAGGACTTTGAACAATATACTTAACCTCTCCTGGACTGTTTCTTCCCCCCCAAAATGAAAGCAGTTTGACTTCCTGACCTCTTAGGTCCCTTCCAATTATAAATCTATGATTATTTGTGAATTTGTATTTTCTCTTAAATAAAAACTATTTTCATGGTATAGGGTATAGGAGACAGGAGTGAGGGAAAAAAGTGCTAGACTTGGGCTAGGTGGTGCCAGGGTATATAGACTGTCAGATCTGGAGTCAGGAGGTTTCATATTCCTGAGTTCAAATCTGGTCTCAGACATTTATTAGCTGTGTGACCCTGGGCAAGTTACTTAACCCTGCCTCAATTTCCTCACCTGTAAATGAATTGGAGAAGGAAAAGGTGAACTGCTCCAGTTTTTTGGCCAAGAAAACCCCAAATGGGGTCAAGAAGAGTCAAACATGACTGAACAACAATAAAAAAGACTTGGGCATTCAAGTATTATGGGAGTGGCCTAAGAATGGGGAAAGGCAGTAAGGGGATTAATTGCAGCAGACCAGTCTCCAGAGAGTCAAAGGGATCCAAGAAAGATAATTGCAGAGTCAGGGCCTGGAACCTGTCAGTGATTGCAGAATGGTTTAGTAGAGCCTAGGTCAGCTGCTGGTGTAGAACCTTGAATATACTGTCAGATTCCATGGATAGGGATGTTAGTTTGGCTGAACTGTTTGGTTTTCTTTTTCTCTCTCCTCTTTTGGTGGCTAAAATCTTGGGCTTTCAGCCAGGAAGTCCTAAATCTTGCCTTAGAAATCCAACTATTTGGAGGTTAGGAATTCTGAGAATTCTAAGAAATAATATTGGGAAAGTCTTTTCTAGCTCTTCTAGTGTCAGTTTCTTCATCTCTAAAATGAAGATAATAGCACTCACTTTCCTGGTTTATTAAGACCAAATGAGATATTTGTAAAATACTTCACAAATAGTAAGTATTTAATTGTTGACTGACTGACTGACTGTAACAAGATATGATTCAATGAATAGAGAGAGAAGAAGGACTATATCTAGGAGTGAAGGATAGTTAGAAGTTTTTTTTTTTGCAAGGCAAATGGTGGGGGTTGGGGGGGGGTTAAGTGGCTTGCCCAAGGCCACACAACTAGGTAATTGTTAAGTGTCTGAGACCGGATTTGAACCCAGGTACTCCTGACTCCAGGGCCTGTGCTTTATCCACTGCGCCACCTAGCCACCCCCAGTTAGAAGTTTTTAAGTAGTACAAAGTATAAGTTCTCAGGCCAAATATAAAGGTCTCCTTGATTGGTTCCAATGAGGAAATCGAATCTTTCAGAACCTAAGATCAACAAGGCTAGAGGTCTTTGGGACAGTAAGTATGGATCCTTCATACTCAGCCAGAATCAAAACTGAAGGTCTAGTTTTGGTGGGAGCCCTTAGAACCCTTAAGCCTTTAGATTGGAGCCTCCAAAAAGGCTAAAATGAATCAAAGAACCTCCAAATTGGAAGACCCTGAGAGTCTAACTTGTACCTGAAGTGTAACTGCACTCTAGAATGCCTTCCACATATGGTCATCCAGCTCCTCCCTTGAAGATTGCCAATGATGGGGCTTTTTTTTAACCTCCTGATAACCTCCAACTGATTTTCAGCTGTCTCTAACTGCTTATTTTTTTTTCCTTATTTAAGTTCATTCTTTTTTGACCTATGATTTCATCAGTGTGAAACTCCCAGTGTGGAAATTTCCTGCATCAAAGCAAATTAGGATTTCATCTGCAACTCTGTAGTCTTAGAGAATCAACTTACTACTTTCCCCACCTTATGTTAAAGCTCAAATCTACATCTTGTTAGCCACCATCCTTTGATTTTACTTTCACCCCTTGGGTCACACAGAACAAGTCTAATTTTTCTTTTACACAAAATTTGAAAACACTCATATTTTCTTTTCTTTTTTATAGTTTTTTTAACAAGGTAATGGGGTTAAGTGACTTGCCCAAGCTAGGAAATTATTAAGCATCTGAAATCAGATTTAAACTCAGGTCCTCCAGACTTCAGAGTCAGTGCTCTATCCACTGTACCACCTAGTTGCCCCAAAATTTTCATATTTTCAAGAGAGAAGAACCAAAAAAATCCTCAGGATACAATCATTCATGTCAAATATCCAAGTGATTGTATGTGGAGTAATGACTTGTTTTCAGTTGTTTAAATCTGTTATTTTCCTTTCCTTGTTTTATGTCTTGTTTCAACTAGACTATAAATTCCCTGAGAACAGTGAATGGATCATATTTATTTCTTGAGGGGTGTTCTGCATATAGTAAGTACTCAGTTAAAATATGATGATTCAGTATATTCAAAACAAATATTTTAATTGATTGATAGCTTCTATCATTCAACTTGTGAAATACTTCCTTAGGTCCACTAGGTGGCATGTGTCTTCTGGGAATAAAAATTCATATGCATGTCAGATGGACAATTTTATGAGATTTTAAAAAATTATATATCATAGAGTCAAACAGGCATGTTTTGAGATTATCTGACTTTGTGGGCCTATTAATTCTCTGGTTCACCTGTATTCACACTGATACATTGGAGCTAGCTAACTGTTCCAAAAATGACCAGTGTGAGAGAGAGACTCCCCATTCTGTTTACCCACTCATTTCTATGTTTCTCATAACATATACCACTCTTTTACAAGAGTAAACTCCCCGTAGTCTAATCTCCACCCCTCATACTATAGGGGCACTCAGGGAATTCCCTTGACCCAGCATGAGAAATTCAGAGAGCCCCAGTTCTCTAAGGTGGGACCCACCCACCTTACCTTGGACTTGGTGGAACCACAGTTGATAGAATCTGTAGGCAAGAGACAAAAAGAAAAATGGTGGTTGGGTAGGGGACAGGCAGAGAAGGTGAGGGAGGGAAGAGAGCACACTTTGGGAATATGATCCTTCTCTTTAGGGGCTTCAGAAACCAGGGAACTGCCCATTTAAGGAAGAAATATCAGGTACTACTTCCTTTCAAAATAGGAACTGACATCAAGCTTTGGGCCCTGAGGCATTACATGACCTCAGTTATTTCATTTACCCTACAGTTAAGGGAGAATATTAGTGGGGTCTCTTCTTTCCTGCCTCCCACCCCTGTGTTAATATGAATGAAGCATTAGAGCAGAAAGGCAAACATCCGAAACCACACAAACCACAATGATAAAACACAGCAGATCACAAATGTCCTAGATACATGGAGACCAGGTGGGGAGGAGGGGGAGTGGAGGAAGGGGAGGTAGGTAAGAGGATTCTTGTTCTTCCCCCAACCTCATCTCCCCCATCAGGAGAATGGGATCAAAGAGGACTGTTTAGTTAAAGGGATGAGTGTGGTATAGGAGGTAGGGTAGAGGAAAGCCCTCACACTCAGGTTCTCTCTGGCATCAATTAGGGCTTGGTTTCTTCTTTTTAAAAGAAGGGAAGGGCAGGGTAAGAGAGGGACTTAAGGAAATCATGGTTATATAACTTTGTATTCAACAGCCTCTGGGAACCACATTCTGTGAGTCTGTAAAATGGTGTTGGGGACTCAGAGGGTGGAGGGGATACAGAAGATGATTATCATAACTATCTCTTTTCATGAGACTCAAGTGGGGGCAATAACCTGACTCTAGATGAGGGTTTGGATGAGGGTGGGGGTCCCAGTTAATCCACACTGCCTGGCAAGCAGGTTAGGACTCTTCTCCCTGCCACCACCCCTTTCCCCCTCACCTCCAGATAGTGAGAAGAGCAATGATGAGCTGACCACACAATGACAAGCACAACCCGAGAAGGTAGAGAGTTAGTAGTGGGTGATTAGAAGAAATTGGGGCCTTCTCCTCATATCCCTTCTCAAATCTATCCTTTTCAAGCATATAAATCAACTTCTGAGTGAACCATCCTTCCTGCCATCTCTTTATATCCCTCCCCAAAGCTGTCTAATCTGGAGAAAGGTGCTAAATGTCCAAAGAACTCTGATGGCTGGGGACGTTAGGATCCCAAATTAGTGAAACATATCATTGCCTGGGGTTATTTTTTATATTCTTTCAAATCAGTGTGGGATGAGAGAATGCAGTGTGTGTGTGTGTGTGTGTGTGTGTGTGTGTGTGTGTGTGTGTGTATTGGTGTATGAAAATTATAAGATGTAGAAAAGGCCAAGGGGGCAGCTAGGTGTTGCAATGGATAGAACACTGGCCCTAGAGTCATGAGGACCTGAGTTCAAATTCAGGCTCAGATAAATGATGAAAACTGTGTAACTTTGGGTAAGTCATTTAACTCCATTGTCACACCAGAGAGAGAGAGAGAGAGAGAGAGAGAGAGAGAGAGAGAGAGACTGAGAGAGAGAGAGAGAGAGGCAGCCAGGGTCAGATATACTCCTACCATGAGATCTGACTTAGCTTTGTGTTTGTGTGTATGTGACCATCCCCAGCCCTCATTGCCTTCCAACCTTTTACTACTTCTACTGTAATGATCACAATTATTTGTATCTACTCTACTTGGTACCTCACCACCCCTGTCTTCTTATAATCACCCACTACAGTTAGTATCCAAGATAGCTGAGAAACCACACACTGTACCCTTTAAATCTCCAACAGGTCCGCTGGAGGAAAAAGGAGAGGAAGAGAAAAAGAGAGAAAAGAAAGAAGGAAGAAGGGAGAGGAGAAAAGGGGGGGTGGAGAGAACAGGTAAAGGAGAAGATAAAGATCAGAAAGACAGAGAAAGCAGAGATGGGTGTAAAGAGAGAACAGAAGAAATATTAAAAAGAGAAACAGTGCCCAGGAGCCAAGGGGCACGCGTACAAGCCAGAATTAAAGGAAATTAAAGGCTCAGAAAAGAAACCAGGGAAAGGATACAACTCTTGGGGTTGGGGGAGGTGGGGAGCACTGGGGCAAGCTGGTTCCTCCCCAGGTGGGAGGGGATGGTCTCTTCACCCAACTCCTCCCTCCACCTTAGCTGCTGTATGCAAGGGTGGGAATAGGGCACTGCCAGTGGGATAGGAGGGGAAGCAAGGAACAAACCCAGGAAAGGAGCTGCGATGGACTGGGACCAGTGGATATTCCCCAACCATACCCAAAGGCTCACTCACCTGAACCTGCCTCTCCTGTGGGCACCGTCCTGCCAATGTTGGGCAGTAGGTACTCTATATTGGGCACTGATTGGGATTCCTTTTCATCAACTGGAGTCTGCAAACAGAGAACCATCAGCTTGAGCCAAGATTGTCTTCCCCCTTTCCAGTAGGAATTCCCTGAAGGAGGACAGTTGATCCCACTATAAGACTGAGGGAAGAAATACTTTCTTCTGTCCAACTGGGAGTTTCCCAGGGCAAGGTCTGTGTTTTCCAGTCAGACAGAAAGTTTTCTGAAGACAGAGACTAAGTCTCTTTCTCACATTAGACTGGATACTCCTCAGGATAAAGACAAGTCTCCTTTTCAATTCCCTTCCTTCTTCATCCCTACCCATGAAGTGCCTTACACTGAACTTAAACTCACTTAGGACAATTTCCTGTGTCCTCTCCACCTACCATAAGTTTTGGTGACTCCTGTGATATTATCCTTCTAACCCCACTCATGAGGGCTCTTCCCTTTCCCCCCCAAAGCCTTTAAAATCACTTACTCTCTCTCCTTTTTCTTCATCATCACTGAAGAACCAGTCCGACTGCAGGAAAAAACAAGGTGGGGATGGAGATTACATTGGGCTGGGAGAAGTATCCTGAGAGCAGATAAATGAATATGCTCCAAATTCCATTTTCCTGCTCATAAACTGGCTTGGTTCAAAAAGTAAACTGAGACACAATAATGAGAAGTCCAGTAAGGAGAGGGAAATCTCAGAATCTTAAGAGGCCATTTAGGGTCTAGTCTAAGCCCTGCCTGAAATATGATGTAGTTGGTTGGTTGATTGATTTTGTCCTTTCCTGAAGAGGACCAAAATGACACCTCTATGTTGGGGTCAAGGTCCAGTGTATCTAACTGATTGATCAGATCAATATGAACTCAAAATGAACTAATTGAAGTCAAGTACAAATAGTTCATGTGAACACCTGAAGTGTAGATGTCTCTAAATTTATGCATCTCACATTTCTTTTGAGCTATTGCAATTCTACTTTGCTCATCATTTACATGATGCTGTAGAGTGCTATAACATGCTTGACACATGATCATCTAACCTCTGCCTGAACAACTGCAGTGACAGAGAGCTCACAGCCCATTTTATTTTTGGACAGTTCTAATTATTAAGTTCTTTATATGGAGTCCAAATCTCCATCTCTCTTGTAGTAATCCTAATTGCAAGTCCTTGTCCTAGCCCTAACTCCTAAGCAAAAGGAATCTAAAACTTGAAGTTATTATTCTTCAAATACTTGGATGATTCTCATATTCTTCCATATTCTTCTTCAAGAAAAATGCCTGGCTCCCCCCCACTCCAGACGACATTGTATCCCTGGCTATCCTTTTAAGTACTGATTGCACCCTATTTTATATCCTGTCACTATCCAGTCCACCTCCCCAAAACACTGATTCTGAAAGAAGAATCAAAAGACTCACTCTCTACCTCCATTGCTCATCAATTGCTCATCCTTTGAAGAAGTTAACACTACCCACTCTATTACCCACTTCTGATCCTGGTGGTTATTGTGTGTTAGACCCAAAACATTCTCCTTTCTTTCTTAAGGATTTTAGTGCCTTGCTCACTGTCTTCTTTCCTCCACCTCCTGTCCTTCTCCTAGGGCACTTAGACACTAAATGTCAATGTTCCCTCAAATATCCTAACTTCTCAGTTGCTCAACCTATATATTATATTTATTATATTTATTATATTATATTATATTATATTATAATGTCCTTTTATTAAGAAAATCAAGGCCATTTCTTTGAATTTTCTCTTCAACTTGATGACCTCATAAATCCCTTGACACTGTTCCCTATTACTCAAGTCTCCAAAAAGAGGTGGTTTTGAACTTCTGTATGTACCCTCCCTAGAGGGGATCCCATTCCCTCTCATCTTTTTCAGCATATTACTCTCATTAACATCCCTTCTCCCTATCTCTTCCTATCTCCTGATTTCTTCTCTGCTGCCTACATTCCCATGTCTCCTCATCTTCTCCCCTCCAAAAAACCAACCTTTATAAGATTCTATCAATTCTACTAGCCATCATTCTACCTCTCTTCTCTCTTTCTCAGTCAAATTGCTTGAAAAAACTTTCTACATTTCTTACCTCTACTTCCTCTCTACTTAACTCTCTTCTAAACCCTGAGTTCTGATGACATAATTCAACTGAAACTGCTCACTCCAAAGTTACCAGTGATAATTGCCAAACCTATTTTTCAGTCTTATTCCTTGACATCTCTGCAGTATTTGACACTGTTGACTACTTTTTCAAAAGGTTTTTATAACTCTACTGTTGCTTCTTCCTTCTCCCTCCTCTTGCCCCCTTTTTTGTCTCTCACTTTCTCTTTCCCCCTTCCTCCACTTTTCCCTCCTCCCTTTCCTCTCTCCCTTCCTCTCTATCTCTGCTTCTGTCTTTCCTTCCCCTTTCCTCCACTTCTTTCCCCCTTTTTCTCTCTCCCTGCTCCTCTCCCTCTCCTGTCTCCTATCTCTCTCTCTCTCCCCGCCTTTTCTCTTCCCTCTTCCCTCTCCCCTACTCTCCTTCTTCCCTCTCTTCCCCTCCCCTTGCTTTCACTTTCTCCCTTTTCCCTTCCCCTCTAACCCTCCACCCCCACCTCATTCTCCTACCTGTCTGACCACTCATTTCATTCTGTTTTGCTGGATCATCATTCATGTCACACCCACTAGCCTAAGGCTCTGCTCTGGATCCTCTTATCTTTTTTCTCTATATTCATCAGTTCCCATGGGTTCAATTATCATCTCTCTGCAAATGATTCACAGATCCAGTCTCAGCTTTTCCTCAGTTCTTTCCCAAATTGCCAACTGTCTAATGAATATTTCTAACTGGATGTTCTTTAGGCATCTCAGATGCAACATTTCCAAAACAGAACTCATTATCCTCCTTGCTAAATCCACCCTTCTTCCAAACTTTCCCATTTCTTTTGAGAACATCCAGTCCCCCAGGTTCACAAACTCATCCTCAACTCCTCCTTCACCCCATATGTCCAATCAGTTGCCAAATCTTGTCATTTCTATCAACATAATATTTCTCTTTGCTGCCAGCACTCTAAGGACCATGGGGCTTTTCTAACTGATTGCAATTGAAGGCTTCTCTATTACAATATAGCTCCTTGAGAACAGACAACTTACTTTTCTATTTGTTTCTCTGGTTTTGACCCAGTGCTTTTCAAGCAGTTAAGTATTTAATACATTTGTTCATTCCCTCTTTCTCCTCACTCCCATAGTCATGGCCCTAGTTCAGACTTTCATCATAGTCTCCAGATTCGTCCCTCTGTTTTCAATCTCTCTTTACTCCAACCATCCTCCACGCTGGCACCAAAATTATTTTCCTAAATCACAAGTATGAGCATGTAACTTCCCACTCCATAAACTCCAGCAACTCCCTATCATCTCTAGGATTAAATATTTGTTGTTCAATCATTTTAGTCATTTCTAACTCTTTGTGACCCCATTTAGGATTTTCTTGACAAAGATACTGGAGGAGGGTTCACTGTTTTCTTCCCCAGCCCATTTTACAGATGAGGAAACTGAGGCAGAAAAAAGTGACTTGTTCAGGCTCACATAGTAAATTTCTGAACCAAATTTGACCTCAGGGAGATGAGTCTTCCTAATACCAAGTCCAGTGGCCAATCCATTGCACCACCTAGCTATCCTTAGGATCAAATCTAAGCTCTTCTATTTGGTATTTAAAGCTCTTCATAGCCTGGCTTTAATGACCTTTGTAGCCATAGTATTCCCTTTTGTGTACTTTTCAGTTCATCCACACACATCTTGCTACTCACCTTCCCACACTCTGTCTCCTTGCCCCCTTTACCTGAAATGCTTTCCCTCACTACCACCACCATTCTTTGGACCCCCCCCCCCCCGCCCCGCCGGCTTCCTTATGGACTTTTCTTAAGCATGCATCTCTCCTGCACAAGGATTCCTCCAGCTGCTACCTTCTTTTCCCACATGCTTTGCATGTGGATTGTATATACTTCTATATGTACCTGTTGCCTCCCCTATAGAATGTAAATTCCTTGAGGGCAGGAGTTATTTCATTTTTGTATTTCAGCTCCAGAGTCCAGAATAGTGCCTAGCATATAGCAGATACTTAATAAATGGATTGATTAGTAGAGGCAGCAAACACTTGGATTCAAGTACTGTCTCTGAGACACACTAGCTGTGTCATTATGAAGAAATCCTTTAACCTTTTAAACACATCAACTACATGATATAGAAGACAGAATACTGAATTTGGAATTTCCAGATCCAAGTTCTAATCCTACTTCAGACAATGATTTAGTTGTGGAACCTGGGCAAGTCACTTAACCTCTGGGTGCCTCAATTTCCTTATCTAAAAAATGGGGACTAATAATAGCACCTCCTTTACAAGATTGTTGGGAGGAGCAAATGACATAATATATATAGCTTTGCAAATTTTAAAGCACTATATAAATGCAATCTCAGGCCACTCTGCAAAATTTTAAATTACAGAAAATAAAAATGCAGAAACAGTCTCACTTTAGTTTCCCATACTAATGAAACCATACCTTGGAACTAGCTATATCCCAAATCTGAATTGCTCTCAGTCTCTTGAAATCCCTTTCTCTCAAGACTCAGCTGAAGTTCGACTCTCTGAATGAAGCTTCTCCTGATCCCTAGTTCCTAGTGTCCTTCCTCCCATTTGCATCCTGTACTCATCTTCCTGAGAGCAAATCTGGCCTCAGACACTTTCTAGCTGTGGGACCCTGAGCAAGTCACTCAACGACGCTTGCCTCAGTTTCCTCATCTATAAAGTGAGCCAAAGGAAATGGCAAAGCACTCCAGTATCTCTTCCAAGAAAACCCAAAATGGGGGTGTGTGGCTAAATGGTATAGTGGATAGAGTACCGGCCCTGGAGTCAGGAGTACCTGAGTTCAATTCCAGCCTCAGACACTTCATAATTACCTAGCTGTGTGGCCTTGGGCAAGTCATTTAACCCTATTGCCTTGAAAAAAACTAAAAACAAACAAAACAAAAACAAAAACCCCAAACCAAATAAGGTCACAAAAAGGGGTACAATAAAAAACTTCATTTACTGTATATTATATATTTGTTATGTATGTATTGTCTTCTCCTTATCCTTGAAGGCAAGAGTTGCTCCAGTTTTGTTTTTGTATCTTCACTGCTTAAAATTGAGGGACAGTAGATAGAGGGATCTGGAGACAGGATTGTTGAGAGGCTAAAATGAGATATTTGGAAAGTGTTTAGCAAAACCTTAGTATGATGTCTGTGTGTATAAAAATGTGCTAATTATGATTCTGATGATGATGATGATGATGATGATTGATACAAAGTAGCTGTTTAGCAATACTAGTGCATTGATTGAAATTGTTGGATTTCCAATCCTGAGACAGTCAGGTCAGTAAGGTATCAAGTAGATAAAGGACTGAAGTCAAGAGACCTGGGTTTGAATCCCAGTTCACATGTTAACTATGTATATGATTACAGGCAGGACAATCAACCTCCCTGCACCTCAGTTTTCTCACCTATAAAATGGGGACAGTAATATTTGCATCATGTATCTCCAAGGGTTATTAGGAAGAAAGTAAATTTTATAAACCTTAAAGGAAGAATTATATTATGTCAATGAAAATGAATATTATCAATTCAGATCAAAGATTTCATCTTTGAATCTAATAATCATGCTATTTGTTTCATATTACTGAAGCCAAAGTCAGAATCCTGCTGCACTCCACTAGAGACCTCCTTTCCAGGTTGGCAATGTTCCATTAAACAAAACTCTTTGGGTTCCTTTGGTTAGCCAGTTCTAGGCTCTCCTAACTATATTTCTATCTTGTCTATCCTTAGTTATGCATATTGTCCACAAGGATATTGTGAGAGATTCTGCCAAGTGATTTTGTTTGGTTCTTGAATGTTCTTAAATTACACTCAAAGATAGTTTTCAATATTCATCTTTTTGTAAATTTTTGAGTTCCACATTTTTCTAACTCCCTCCTCTCTCTCATAATAACAATTAATCTGATATAGGTTATACATGTACAATCTGCCAAGTATCTTAATGACAAATTATATGTAGATATAATATATATCTTTAAGCTACCTGTCTAGGAAATGACCCTGATTGTATTACTCACAACGCTTATTGTGTTACTCCTCAGTTCAAGAAACTTCAGTGGCTCCCTATACCTTCAAGGATAAAACACAAACTTTTTAGTTTGGAATTTAAAGCCCTTTGAAATAGTATTGCAAACTATTCTTCCTTGCTAAAATCATATTACTGCCCCTCCTGAATTCAACATTCCAGCTAAACTGGTAACAACATTCCTTCTGCAATCTCAGTGCTTTTGTATAGGCTATCTTCCAGCCCTGGCATGCCCTCCCTTCTAGCCTCTGAATCTTAGATTCTTGTTCAGTCATTTTACTGCCTGGCTCTTCATGACCATTTGGGATTTTCTAGCTCATTTTATCATGAGTAAACTGAAGCCAACAGAGTTAAATGACTTTTCCCAGAGTCACATAGCTTGTAAGTGTCCTATGGTCAGATCTGAACTTGTATCTTCCTGACTCTAAGCCCTGGAGCTCTAGCCACTATGCCAACTAGATGTGATTTAATTGGCACAGGAATTGCTCAAATGGGGAGTCTCTCTACCACTGCAAGTCAATATCTTCACTGCAAATTCTACTTTTAAATAGTTGCCTAGAGAAATGAAAAGTTAATGACTTGCCCAGGGTCAAACAATCAGAAGGTATTGGAAGCAGAGTTTGAATCCAGGTCTTCCTGGTTCAGAAGTCAGTTCTTTCTTTACTACAACAAGCTGCCATTCTATTTCCCACAGACCAGTTAATTAGAATCACTACTACCTCTGAGGAAACTTGGGTTACTTTCTTATTTTTCTCAAAGACCAAAAATTCTAAGGATCTTTTTCTCTCTGATTGAGTCTTTTGTAAAGGAAATCTAGACTATATTTTACCTCAGTTCCAATCCAGACTTTAACTATTGAATTGGTGTTTCCTCAGAAAGACTGAGACCTGGCAAAGACCTTGGCTTAAAAAGCCAGGATCTCCCACTGCATTGGACCATCACTAGTCATCTTGATCTATGTATGTCTTGCCATTGGACCCAGATGTCTCTGAAGGAGAAAATGAGGTTGGTGACTGCACAACTCTGCTTTACTTAAATCCAGTTCACTTGCAAGTCAAGACATCACTCTCCTGATGTTATCAGTCTTCATTTAAGAATGAAGGAGGGGGGCGGCTAGGTGGCTCAGTGAATAGAGCACTGGCCCTGAAGTCATGAGTACCTGGGTTCAAATCCCTTCTCAGACACTTAATAATTACCTAGCTGTGTGGCCTTGGGTAAGCTACTTAACCCCATTGCCTTGAAAAATCTAAAAAAAAAAAAAAGAAGAATGAAGGGGGAACAACAACAAACTCTTAAAGACACTATTATCCTTCCAGTCTCCCAGCTTTGTAATGTCAGTATAGCATATCATCCATTTATCACATTACCATTTCTACACTCACAACATTTCTTGAATCCAATCCCTTAACTCCATTCATAGTTGCCACTCTAGTTGAAGTCCTCATCACTTCTTGTCTACATTATTATAGCACACTCTCAATTATTCTACCTATTTCATCAATCTGTCCTCCACACTGCTGCCAAAGTAATTTTCCTTACATGCAGATCTGACTAGGTGACTTCCTCCCTACTCCACTAAGTCCAGTGGTTCCCTATAGTAAAACGTAAAATCTCCTTTTTTAGCTTATTAACCCTTCCCTCTCATCCCTTGCATTCTAAAATTCAGCCTTTGTTTTATTTCTCACTCATAACATTCCATTTCTTGTATTCAAGTCTTTGAACTGGTCTTCCCTCAAACCTGGAATGTATCTTCTTACCTCTCCCTCATGGATTCCTCTCTTCCTTTGAAATGCAGCTCAGAAATTTTCTGATCTCCCTCTTATTGTTAATTCTTTCACCTTCCCAAACTACTTTTTAAGTTTATATTTTATATATTTCTATACATAAACATTGTCTCCCCAGTTAAAATGTAAATTCATTACAAGTAAGATTTGCTTCATCCTTTGAAAAGTCCCAGTATACAGTAGGTGTTTAATAAAAAAAAATTCATCAATGTATTGAGTGAATTGACTCAAATGAAAAAGTTTTCAGGGGGCAGCTAAGTGGTACAGTGGATAAAGCACCAGCCCTGGAGTCAGGAGTACCTGGGTTCAAATCTGACCTCAGACACTTAATAATTACCTAGCTGTGTGGCCTTGGGCAAGCCACTTAACCCCATTTGCCTTGCAAAAAAAAGATTAAAAGTTTTCAGTCTCTAATATGGAATTTTTACATGATCAACATATATGACCCATCTCAAATTGCTTACTATTTTAGAAGGGAAGGAGGGAGGGAGGGAGAACAATGTGAAACTCAAAATTTTGTAAAAATGAATGTTAAAAATATCATTACATTTAATGAAAAAAATAAAATAGTATAAAAAAACAGTTTTCAGTCTCAAAATATACTCATATTAGTGGGGAAGGGAGGACACAGACAAGGATGAGCTGGGGATGAGTGGAAGGAGTAGAGGGAAGAAATGAGTTAGAAATTATATACTTAAAGGACCTCATTGAAATCTGACTACCCACAGGTTAGGTTGGTTCCTTCTTTGGGGGTGGAGATCAGAGCCAGCCCTGGGGCTTCTCCATCAGGGATAAATAATGTTCTCACTCTCAAAGAGTTAAAAGTCCCCATTCCCCAGCCAAAGATGGTATCCTCACCTGCTTAGGGGATAGTCTACTGTTCATGGTGAGAATAGGAATGACTTAGTACAAAACTCATCCCTACTACTGGAAAAACTAGTCAAAAAACAAATCTAGCATTGGTGATGGGCAATGACAAAAATATTTGGATTCTACTACTACTATTAGGGGAGCTAGGTGGGGCAGGGGACAGAATGCTAGGTCTGGAATCAGAAAAACCTGAGTTCAAATCTGACCTTACCCACTTACTAGTAACCCTGGACAAGTCCCTAATTCTGTTTGCCTCAGTTCCCTCATTGGTAAAATGATCTGGAGAAGGAATCTCTTCCAAAAAGACCTCACTTGGGGTCATGAAGAGTTGGACATGACTGAAAGCTGAACATCAACAAACAACCTGCCTTACAGCTCATAACAGTATGGTATTTGGGGCGGCTAGGTGGTGCAGTGGATAGAACACCAGCCCTGGAGTCAGGAGTACCTGAGTTCAAATCTGGTCCCAGATACTTAATAATTACCTAGCTGTGTGGCCTTGGGAAAGACACTTAACCCCATTGCCTTGCAAAAAAAAAAGTATAGTATTCATAACTTTGAGATAAGTTCAGGCTGTGGTTGAGCAGGATCTTTAAATACCCTAATAGGCACATGTGACCTGATAGGAAGCTTCTCTGATTTGAGAATGGAACAAAAGGCCTGAAAGCAGAATTAGCCAGAAAAATCTAGGCTGTATGATCACCATAGCTATAGGTAAATATACATAAGTCAGGGTCTTCTTACATGCTGGATTAGTGTCTCTACGATCTTGTACCGGTCAGGCATGTGAGTCACCATATCTGTCATGTTGTCCTCTGAAGTTCTCACAAGTGTGGGTCCAAATACCAGAGCAAGGTTACGGGGCTCCATCTTGTGAAGGGAGAGAAAATAAATGACAGTCAATAATTTCTACTGTCTCCTCTTACACTTTTCTTCAGTCTTCCCTTTTTCTGGCTCTGTCCACATGTCACAGAACTCCCTCCTTTTTAGGCAACCCCTGTCTACTCTCCCTTTCTCCCTCCATATCATTCTCATTAATTTAGTGGGCTCCATAATGGCACAGACCCAATTAGTCAGAAACACTTAAAGACACAGCTAAGAACTAGAAATACAAAATCAAGTCAACAGTCATTGATTAAGTGCCTATCATGTACCAAGGCTCTCTGCTAAACATTTAAGGAACAAAGACAAAATAACATGATCCTTGCTCTCAAGGAGTGCCCATTCTAATGGAGGAGAATAACTCTGAACATATCAGTTCATATATAGTACAAATAGAAGTACATGTGAATAAAAGCCTGTAATCTGCAAGCCAACTCCATATAAGACGGACAAAAAAAAAAGAGATTAAATGGTAGATAGAACTTCCCAGTTGTTTGGAGCAGGGAAACCCTAAAAAGTACAAGTAAAGGCAACACTGAAACCAAGGGCAAGAGGTCAATGATCGATGAAGCTATGACAGTTCAGAAGGAGGTATTGTGGCTAGATGCAAGGACAGATTTCTAGCAAGGATTGATGAGCAACACTGAGAGACCCTGGTTTTTCTGTCTCAGGAGATTAGAAGACAACCCTCTCAAGTTAGAGAAAGGGCTGGACCTGAATAGAGGCAAAAGGTGGTAAGATACCTTGACCTCTAGAGGTACAAAGGTAATTCCTGGCAGGGGTAGGGGAGGGTTACTTTGATTTGTATAAACTGGTTCATCAGAGTCCTATAGGGAATCCTAGTTTTTTCTCTTACCAACCTTGTTCTTCTCTGAATGATCAGCAATGGTTTTCAGGTGCCCCACAAGGAATTTGAGCGTTTCATAGTAGTGACCTGGAAGATCCCGAATCTGGGAAGGAGAGAGGAGAGAACAGAGACTAGGGCTATGTCAACTTTTTTGCCCACAATCCCCTTCTACAGCATTCCCTTCAGAGCTTCTACTACATTACTATGCTACTCCTTAGTTCTTGTCTCTTCTCCAACTATATCCTCTCACATAAATACTGTCACCAACCTTATCATAAAACTGCATCTCCCCTGAAGTCGGTTTGGCATAATAGGTAAAGTGATAGTCAGAAAACTCTAGGTTCAAATCCTGCTTGAGATGCTTATTCTCTTTGTGACTTTGAGCAATCAGACTTGATTTTTCTCATCTGTAAGATGTGGAATTTCCCAGTCTTTCTCCTTATCTTCCCCTTCCCCCCCTTTCTATGTTCTTTGTGATTTGTTGATGATAAACAAGTGGGAAAATGGTGGTAAAAGTAGGGATGGGGGCCATGGCCACACCTGAAGAATTTTGTGAAGAATGATCCCCTAGAACCATTGAATTTTTAGAAGCAACTAAAGATCATCCAGGTCATTCCCTTCAATTTACTGAAAAGGAAACAAAATGGAGAAGTGACTTGTCTAATATCACATATTGTTAATGGCAAGAAGTGGGGCAAAAACCCAGGTGTCTTGACTCCCAGTGAAGGAATACTGACTCTTTGTCCTACACATCTGCTTTCCTCTTTGTCCAAAAAATTCCTCTTTTCATACCAGTTTTCGCAGTGTTTTCATTCTCTCTCTGGAGTCTTCAATCCTATTTGCCTCAATGAAGTCATTGTATTTATCTATAAAAGTATACCAAAGTCCCCATTAGTGAAACTAGTGATGACCCAGGGGTTTTTAACCTTTTTTTCTGTCAAGGACCCCTTGGGTAGTCTGGCAATACTTATGAACCCCTTCTTGGGATAATGCTCTTAAATGAATGAAATAAAATACATAGGTGGGAACCAATAATACTGAAATGTAGTTCTCAAAATATTAAGAAAACAAATTCATAGACTACCCCAGGTTTAAAAAAAACTTCCCATCTATAGTTAATATCACTGAAGAAATCATTTGCTGTGTTGAGAATGGGAGGGATAGCCATAGGTGCCCACATTTAAGGGTGTTCATTATCATGAATACCATTGTATTTCCATTCATGGCACTCTCTGATCTATCACTGTTTATACTCAAACATCCCTTGTGTATATCTGGCCAAGAGAGAAAGAAGATCTGAGCTAATGAACAATGCTTAGAAGAAAGTACCTACTTATCTCCAAGAAATAAAAATTCAGCAGGGGAAAGTTATCTAGAGATCAGTCCTCTAGGCCTTATGGAACTCCCTTAAGGGATCAGTAACTGCCAACCCAGTGCAGGAGGAGGGAGTCTCTCAGAGACACAGAGAGTTGGCCCACTATTAGGTCTTCCACTCAAAAGAACCTTGTAGCTAAGAAAGGAACATTCCTTCCCCATTCCCCCTACAGCCAGCCACTCACCATCAGTGAACAGAGGCTCTGGCAGTTTTCTGAAGAATGACTTGAGGAGACTGCTGATGACATTGAGGTCTTGCCAACGCTAGGAAGTAAAGAAGAGAGACAGGAAGTCCTTCACAAGCCAAACAAAGCCCCTATGTCTCCCTCCCTCCATGTTAGCCCAAGGAGAAAACAGTTCCAGGGTTGTGACCACAGCATCTTTTGAGTAAACATTTTCTGTATAAGACCAGAGCTCTGATCTCATAGAACTTATAATCAAGTAGGGGCATGGCACACACATAAATAACCTTCATGACAAAATAAATACAACAAGAATTCAAAAGAACAAATAACAAATAATTTTTCTAAGAAGATTGCTGATAATTGAATTTTTCCTTAAAAAAAAAAGATATATGAAAAGGCAATTCCCTTCCTGACAGAGGTGGGAGAATGGGGATATGGAACAATGCATGTACAATCAACTTGGCCCTGATTCATTAATTTTGCTAGGCTTCTTTTTCTCTCTCTTTTTTTTTTTTTGTTCTAAAAGGCAGCTCAAAGGGTTAGGGCTCAGGATGGATATATTGAGAAATAGGGGTAAGGTAAAAATCATGGATATCAATAAACTTATTTTTTAAATGCATGTTAAGTACACAACAGATGGAAAAAAAAGACACTAGGTAAGATCCAACAGGCAAAGGTCATTATTAGCTGAATTATTAACTTAGGTGAAAAGGAGACAAATAGGGCATAGAAATGATAGAAGGTTTCCTGGTTAAGGAGATGGCTTTGACTTGGACTTTAATGGATAGATAGGAATTGAACTGGTCAGATAAGAGGGAAGGAAAGGGGAAAGGATGCTAGTACAAGGAGTTGGCTGTGAAGGTGGGAAAAAGTGGAAGGGCAAGCTGGGCTCGGGGAAGGTCAGTTTGACTGGGTAAGTATAGAGTAGCCTAGTATAGAGTAGTGGGAAGCTAGGTGGCACAGTAAACAGTGTCAGGCCTGAAATCAGGAAATCTCTTCTTCCTGAGTTCAAATGTGGTCTCAGATATTTATTAGCTGTGTGACCTTGGACAAGTCACCTCACGCTGTTTGCTTCAGTTTCCTTATCTATAAAATGAGCTGGAGAAGGAAATGGCAAACCATTCTAGTATCTTTGCCAAGGAACTACCAAATAGGGTCACCATCAGAAACTACTGAACAACAGGAACAGGCTGACTTTTCACCATCCCCTGTCTATTCGCTGTACTTCTTTGCCTCCGTGACCTGTTCCCTATGCCTGGAATGTCCTCTCCCCTTTCACCCCACCTGTTGAAATCCTTCCATCATTTGTAACCCAACTCCAATGCTGCCCTCTCCCTAAATCCTACTGATCTTCCCCCACATTCCTCAATATCATTTTGTATCTAGCTTATGTATTCCTTTATGCTACAGTTACATAAAGCACCCTGGGCTTAGAGCCAAAAGACCTAGGTTTGAATGACTCTGAAACTTTGTAACTGTGTGACTCTGGGAAAGTTTCTTAATTCCTCTGTGCTATTACCTCAAAGTTCTATAGATTTTTTTTTAATTGAAAGGAAGATTAGAGGCCATGTCATCCAGCCAGTATCTTTTTACAGAAGAGGAAAGTAAAATCCAGAGAGGTAGGAATTAAGAGAAATCCAGATCCACTGACTGCAAGGCCATCTTGATTGACCACTCCCTAAACCATTCTCTTTGGTAGATTTGTACGATCCACCTCAAAGGGTTATCACTAAAAGAATTCTTTGTCTGTCAAAAAGAGAGATTTCAATTTTAGTTATTAGGAAGAAATACTGACAAACTTGGAAGTCAAAATCTCTAATGCTGGCCCTCCTCAAAGTTCCCTGAGGCAAAGAAGTACAGCGAATAGACAGGGGATGGTGAAAAATCAGCCTGTTCCTGTTGTTCAGTAGTTTCTGATGGTGACCCTATTTGGTAGTTCCTTGGCAAAGATACTAGAATGGTTTGCCATTTCCTTCTCCAGCTCATTTTATAGATAAGGAAACTGAAGCAAACAGGGTGAGGTGACTTGTCCAAGGTCACACAGCTAATAAATATCTGAGACCACATTTGAACTCAGGAACTCAAGTTCCCTGAGGAACTTTGAGCACCTCTGTTGCCTCAGTTATCCCATCTAAAGGATGAGGAGGTTAGATGAAATGACCTCGAGTCCTTTTCAACTTAAGATATATGTCAAACTGTATTCTCTTTAATAAAAAGGTTTTGGCCTTATCTAACCTTTTCATGTCCTCCATGGTCTAGTACAGTGCTCTATACACAATTAATATTTAACAAATGGTAGAATTTGGGCAATCTTAAACAGCAAGAAATTAGACCTACAGTCAAGAAGATCTAAGTCCTGCCTCAGATTTTTGCAAGCTAAGTGACTCTGAGAAAGTCATTTAACTTCTCTTAGCCTCAGTTTCCTTATCTATAAAATGGGGTTAACAGGAACACTTATCTTCCAGCATTGTGAGGCTAAAATAGATTGCATATGTAAAGCACTTTGCAAATCTGAAAGTACTCTATAAATAATAGCTATTATTAATTACTCAAGCTATGTTTATATCTTTAGCATCTCTCTCTCTCTCTCTCTCTCTCTCTCTCTCTCTCTCTCTCTCTCTCTTCAAAGGACCATACTCCTAGTTCTTTTCACATGCTTGTTTATGTTGTTCAGTTGTTTCAGTCAATTTTGTTTCTCCATTTTGTTTGGTTTGTCATTTCCTCCTCCAGCTCATTTTACAGATAAAGAAACAGGGTAAAGTGACTTGCCCAGAGTCACATAGCTAATAAGTATCTGAGGCCAGATTTGAACTCAGGAAGATGAATCTTTCTGACTTCAAGTCTGGTGCTCCACCCACTGCACCACCTAGCTGTTCAAATGGACTATATAATAAACTCATAATTGGTCTCTGCACTCAAGTTCAGCCGTTTTTCAATTCACCCTCCACTGCCAAAGGAATAATTCTGAAACACAGGTTTGACTATGTCACTCTGCTACTCAATAAATACCAATGTCTCCCTGTTGTGTCTAGGATCAAGTGCAAACTTTTGTTTTGGCATTTAAAATTCTTTGCAACCTGACACCATCCTACCTGTCTTGGTTTTCTTACACATTTCTCCACTTCACACACTCTTTAATCCAGTCAAATTGGCTTCAATATTTCCCTCAACAGGCACTCCATTTCCTAATTCCATACTTTTGCCCAAGTTTCCCCAATTCCTGCCTCGTTCCTCACCTTTGCCTTCTTAGAATCTCTGGTTTCCTTCAAAGTTCTGCTTCAAGCACTATCTACTTACTATATGAAACCTTTCCTGATTCCTCCAGCTATTAAGGTTTCCCCACTCCAGGGAGGCTGCTCTGCCTCATTCATGTCCAATTTATTCACAAATCAAGACATCACCCTCATACTGTCATTGGTCCCCTTCAAGAATGAAGGACAAACAACAAACAAAGCAGCAGCAACAATATATAGACTCATCGAACCTATTATTACCCCTCTATAGAATGAATATTTTTGAGTGGTTATTTCAATCATTGAAGTAACAGATATTCATTAAATCCCCTACTAAACACCAAGCACTATGCTAAGCATTGAAAATACAAGGAAAAAAATTCATTTTCTTATGGTCTTGAAAGCAGAGGCAGCGTGTTTGTGTGTGTGTGTGTGTGTGTGTGTGTGTGTGTGCGTGCACACACACACACACAAATATATGTACATTCATAATAGATACAAATAATTGGGTGGGAGGGCAACAACAATATTTGGAGAGATCAAAAGAGACTACATGTAGAAGGGGATGTGAGTGGTGGCTTGAAGGAAGTTAAGGGTTCTAAAAGTTGGGGGTGAAAAGAGAATGCAGTTCAGGCTTGGGTGAGGAGATTAGAGACAGAGACTGGTGATGAAGTGTTGTATATGAGGAACAGTAAGGAGGCAAGTTTGACTGGACTGTAATGTGCAGAGAGAGAAATATTGTATTATGAGGCTGGGAAGATAGAATGGGGCCTAGATATATGTAAAGGGCTTAAAATGCCAAATAAAGTAGTATGCATTCAAACTTACAGGAAATAGGGAACCACTGGAGTTTACTGAAATGAAGGGATGATGTGTTCAGATGTACACTTAAGGAAAATCACTGGCAGCTGTGGAGAAAATGGTCCGGCGAAGAGGGATATTTGAGGCTGGTCAATTAGGAGGTTATTGCAGTAGTCCAGAATAGTGATAATGAGAACCTGAATTAGGGCAGTGGCTGTGGGAGCAGGGAGAATGGGGTGTTCATGAGAGATGTTGTGGAAGAGGTAGAAGCAACATGATCTATCAGTAATTGGAGAGGTGAGTGAAGTGATAATGAAGAGCCTAAGATGATATCAAGGTTACAAATCTGGGTAACTGAAAGGTTAGTGGTCCCCTCTTCAAAGAAAGGGAAATTTAGAAGACAGACATTTTGGGGGGAAAGATAAGATCTATTTTGGACATGCTGCATTTGAGATACATATGGAGCATCCAGGTCTAAATATCCAATAACTATTATGTGATGTGCAATTAGAGCTCAGGGAAAAAATATATGAATCTGATAGTCATCAGTATAGGAGAAAAAGACAGAGAGACAGACAGACAGAGAAACAAACAGAAAAATGAAGGAGGGAGAGAAAGAGAAATGAGAGATGGAGAGAGGTAAGAAGCTCAAGACACACTGAGTGATGGAGAGAGAGACAGAAAGAAAGATGGGGAGCTAGATGGTGCAGTGGATAGAACACTGGCCCTAGAGTCAGGAGGACCAGAGTTCAAATCCTCAGACACTTAATAATTGCCTGGCTGTGTGACCTTGGGCAAGTCACTTAACCCCATTGCCTTAAATAAATAAAAAATAAAAAAAACTAAAGAGAGATGGAGAAAGACAGAAAGAGATAGAGATATGGAGTAAGAGAAACGGAGATAGAGCCAAGAAAAGAGACAGAATAGAAGAAAACCTAGGACAGTGTTTTGGGGTATACCCACAGTTACAGCAGTTACAGGGCAAGATATGGATATTGATCCATCAACGGAGAATGAGAAGGTAGTCA
The DNA here is from genome assembly GCF_037893015.1 of Macrotis lagotis. Classification (NCBI taxonomy): domain Eukaryota; kingdom Metazoa; phylum Chordata; class Mammalia; order Peramelemorphia; family Peramelidae; genus Macrotis; species Macrotis lagotis. Next base: position 190,918,222 of record NC_133659.1, read on the forward strand.
CACAGGTAGAAGAAGAACAGAGAGAGAGAGAGAGAGACAGAGAGAGAGACAGAGAGACAGAGAGACAGAGACAGAGAACTAAACAGAAAGAACAGAAAGAATACTCAAAAGGAGAAGATAGTCAACAGGGTCAAATGGTGCAGAAAAGAAAGATTATGGATTTTTTAAAAGATTATTAGATCTAGCAATTAAGATCTCACTGGTAACTTTTTTTCTCTCTTCTCAGGAATTTCTCAGGAAGGTCAGATTGCAAAGGGTTGAAAAAAAGAGTGAGAGAAGAGCCTGTCATTGAACATTTATTAAGCACCTACTTATTTGCCAGATATTATGCAAAGCACTGGGACTACACAATGAGGCAAAAGACAGTCCCTATCTTTAGGAGCTCATAATGTAATGGGGGGGGGGGAGACAAGAAGCAAACAAATTAAAAAAAAATTGTAGCAGTATCCAGCATAAAGAGCTTTTTTCCTAGAAGTTTGGCTGAGAAAGGGAAGATAGAGATATAGGATGATATAGAATAGAAGGGGCCAGAGAAGGCTTTTTAAGAATAGGGAAGAGGGTCTCAGTGGGGTTGTAGACAATAGAGAAGGAACCAGCAGACACGCAGTGATTGAATATAAGGAAGAGATTTTTTTTCTCTAGTAACTAACACAATGCCCAGAACATGGTAGGGTCTTAAGACTTAATGATTTATTGATACCTGCTTGAGTTGAATATATGAATATAGTCTAAAAGCCTGCTAACTAATTATGCATTTAGACCAGCAGATGGCAATGCTGCTCCACACACCAAGTACCAAAGACAAGCCTCCCCACCCCAACAAATTTAACTGATAAAATGTAACAAACAGCTCAAAAATCTAATCTATACTCTACTTCCTGAATTTCTGCCAATCCCTAATCCCTTGCAGGTTGGTTTCAGTCCTTATTCCCTTCACATACATGTTCCTGCTGATCCAGGTAAAAGACTTCCATGACTTCTCTGAAGTATCTGATATTCCTTCTAATGCCATAGCTCTCCTACCTAGATTTTTTTTAAAGAATTAACATGGGAGAGTGAGTACCTACTTAGGTGGCAGAAACTATGCAAAGCACTGAGACTACACAATGAGGCAAAAGACAGTCCCTATCCTTAGGAACTCAGAATCTAATTGGGGAGAGAGGGGAGGAGAGACAAGAAGCAAACAAATAAAAGAAGTTGGTCTGAAAAAAAATCTTTGATTCAGTCTCTTATTTTACAGATGAGGAAATCAAGGCCCAGAGATGACAAAGTGGGTCATATCACAAAGGAAGTATTTAGCAGAATTGGGAAGCAACACCTTATAGCAGTACTAGCTATTCTCACTCAGAGGACTTGGATTCAAATCTTATCTCTGATGCTAACCCTCCAGTGTGACTTTGGTCAATTCATAGCATATTTGTCTCCCCATTAAAATGTAAACTATGTAAGATTGGGGATCTATTTTCTTATATTCTTAGTGTTTAGCATATTATCTATCTCTTGGTAAATAATTTATAACTACTTACTAATTGATTGGCTATTTACATGAAAAAGTATGTTAGGTCTATTGGTTGTTTTACATTGTATTCATCCATTCAGTACTTTATTGAATACTAACTTACATCTTGTGGTCTAGTTGACCATATAAGCATTAGATCAGGGATTCTAAGAGGGAACCTTAGAGCCATGTAGCCCAATTCCCCTCTTATAGATAAGGAAATTGTGGCAGAGAAAACTGAAATAACTTTCCCAAGGTCAGCCAGGTACCGTGGAACAGAGTCAAGATTTAATCCTTTGTTCTGATTCCAGATATTGCACTCTTTCTATATGACCGCTCACCCCCACCCCAGTATCTCACACAAGCATCCAGGTCAGATGAGATCAATCAAATTATGAAATTTACAAAGAGAAATATAATGTCACAGAGAAAGGAGCGAGAACTAGAAAACAGGGAGGACTTCTTGGAGGGTGACTTCTGGGTTTGAATAGGTTGAATCTGGCCAGAAGATGGAAGGTTTGATTGGTAGGTTTGGAAAGATAGGTGGAGACAGGGGAAGAGGGGAGGTCAAGGATAGGGCAGCTTTCAAGATGAGAAGAACAGCAAGAGTATAGAGGGAGGAAAATATGAGGATGTTGGTTTGGGGGTTTTGTATTTTGGGGAAAAAGAAAGTAAGCCAACTAGACTGGAATCAGGATGCATGTGGGAAAGGGACATTGGGGCCAGATTTGGAGAGGGCCTTAAATAAGAGGTGAAAGAGTTTGGATTTTATAGGAAGGTAAAAAGAAGCTATAGGAGGTTTGTAAGGAACAGATGAGTGATGTGTGTGATCAAAGTTGTGTTTTAGGAAAAACTCCACTAGCTCTGGGGTCTGGGATGAATCGAGAAGGGCTGGAGAACTGTGAGGGCAGGGAGAGCTGTTAGAAGGCTCTCACAATAGTTTGGATCAGTTCAGTCAAACTCAATAGAAATGAAGGGCCACTAAACCACACATAAGGATCCCTACAATCCATGTTGATTTAGAAAAATACATATTCATATTATCTCTATTTAATTGTAATTTTGTTAATTCTGTTAAATATTTCCCAATTGTATTTAAATTACCTCCTGTGTCTTTGATACCAGGAACCATATAGTTCAACCTATATCTGAACAAGAAACTATTCTATAATATAAATATATAGTGCAGTGAGTGGAGAATTGGGCCGGGGATCAGAAAGTCCTAAATTCAAATCCTTCCTCAGACACTATCAGAGTAACTATGGGCAACCCTTTACCTCACTAGGCCTTAGTTGCCTCTGTAAAATGGAGACCTTGAGATAGATGGCCTCTGGGGTCCCTCTTCTCCAATGTGGCTATACCATGTACTGCTGATTTAATCTTTTTTTTATATAGTTTTATTTTTTAATGACTCCAAACACATGATTAATCATGTTCTCCTCTTGGATAATCCTATTGTCTCTGGATTTCCTTGACATCTATCTCACCTGAATCTCCTCCTAACTCTCCCACTAGCTTGGTTCCATCTCTTTTGCTGACTCATCCTCCATAGCATGCCCCCAATTGTGAATGTTCATCAGTTCACAAGTTTCATAAAAGACTCACCAATCTATATAATCAGCTCCAGTCTCTTCCCTGAGTTCCAGTCACAGGTCACAGGTCACCAGCTGCCTATCAGTCACCAGCTGCCACTTGGATATTTCCATTCAGTTATCCCAGTGACATCTCAAAATCAACATTTCTGAAACAGAACTACATCTTTCCTCTCCTGAACTTCCATATCACTGTCAAAGATGCCATCATCCTTCTAATTTCCTGGATTCATGACCTTGGCATTACTCCTGACTCCTTACTCTCCTTCATTCCATATATCCTCCAATCAGTTGCCAAATCTTGCCTTTCTTCTTCTACTTGAATCTTTGTATTCACAGAGTAACCAGTGTAGTTTAGGCCCTTGGCACCCCCTTCCCAGACGGCCTCTTCACTGGTTTCCCCTCTCCAAGTCATCTTCCATCTCAACTGCCAAAGTAGTTTTCCTGAAGGGTAGATCTGACCATGCTACTCCTGTACTTAATAAGTTCTGATGGTTTCTTATTGTCTCTAAGATCAACCACACACTCCTCTATTTAGCTTTTAAAATACTCTACTATGTGATCCCAATACATCTTTTCAGCCTTTTTTACATTACTTCTGCTCTCAGAGTCTGTGAGCCAGTCAAACTACTCTGAGTTTTTCACATTCAGGACTTCATCACTTGTGTCTCTCCCTTTGTACTTGCTATCCTCCTATCCCTGGAATACTCTGTCTCCTTACGCCTACCTTATAATATCCCTCTCTTCCTTCAAGATTCAATGCATTTGCATATGTCCATCTAAGTATTTATCTTTTCTTTCATGAATGTAAGTTTCTTGAGAATAGTGACTGTTTTAGCACTTTTTGTGGTGGCAAAAAAATGGAAATTGTGGGGATGCCCGTAAATTGGGGAATGATTGAAAAAAGTTGTGGCATATGATTGTGATAGAATATTATATTGTACTTTAAGAAATGATGAGCAAGGGACTTTCAGAAAAACCTGGAGAGACATGAATCCATGCTGAGTGAAGTGAGCAGAATCAGGAGAACATTGTACACAGAAACAGTAATATTCAAGTTTAATGATCAACTACGATTGACTTAGTTCTTCCAAACAATATAAAGATCCAACAGTTCCCAAAAACTCATAGGGAAACAGTATCCACAGACATGGAAAGAAGTGATGAAATCTGAATATAGATCAAAGCATGTTATTATCACATTTTTGGTTTTTTCTTTTGTTCTGTTTCTTTTTTTTACAATACTAATATGGAAATATGTTTTACATGATTTCACATGTATAAACTGGTATGTTGTTGCTATTTTGGGGAAGGGAAGGAGAGAGAAAAATTTGGAATTCAGTCTTTCAAAAAATGAATGTTGATAATTGTCTTTCCATGTAATTGGGGGGGAAAGTCCTATTTTTTTAAAGGAAAAAACCAATAGTGGCTATTTTATTTTTTGTATTTTATCTCCAGCATCTAGGACATCATCTGTCATATAATGAACACTTAATAAATGCTTGTTGATTCATTTACCAAGGATCAAACCTGGAAAAAGTTTTTCAGCTTTATGAAGAATGGTTAGAAGGAGAATAGACGTGAGACAGGGGAATCATATACAAGGTTATTGCCAGAGCTGCACAAGAGGTGATGAGCAGCTGGATTAAGAAAGTGGCTATGTAAGTGGGGAGGAAGGAATGTATAACAGAGATGCTGTAGGATTAGAAATGACAAGCTTTGGCAACTGATGGATATGTGGGGAAAGGAGAGAGGAAAATTAGGACTGGCCATCGCAAACACACAGAGGATCCCTGCTTCCTCTTCTAGCTACAATCCACTCTCCTTTCTTTTGAAACCTAGACAGAGAATTGTATTCCCCAAGGACATGATGGATAATGTTATACAAAAGAACAAATAGATGGCATGTCTCCTTCCCTCTTGATTTATTCCCAACCTCCGGCAATCTGCCTTTAATGTTCATAAGTCTATTGAAACTGCTTTCTTGAAGTCACTAATGCCTTCCTGATTGCTAAATCCAATGGCCTCTTCTCAATTTTCTTAGATTACAGCATTCAAAACTATAAATCAAGCCTCATAGATCACACCCTTCTTGAAACTATTTCACATCTGCCACTGTCCTCTACTTTGCCCTCATCCTCTTGACCTTCTATGATTATTCCATAACTTTGACCTCACTCCTACCTCTTTTATCACTCATTCTCTTCCTCCTTCTCCCTTCTAATTTGGGGTGTTCCCCAAAGCTCAATGCCCCAGTCCACTGACGTTTCTCTCAATATACTCTTACTCTTAGAAAACAAACCTTTTCTAATGGGTTCAACAGATGTAACAGATGTCTCTATGAAGGCAGATGCTTGTTTGTTTGTTTTTTTTTTCTTTGTGTCCTCAGGACTCAGAAGATGCCTGAGAACATAGTGGGTGATTTAAGAAGGGTTTATTGTATTTAAATTAACTGAATGCTTGGAACATATCGTAGAGTGCTCTTCCCAACAGTAAGCACTTAATATATCTTGGATTGATTTTTTCCAGTTCAGCTCTCTCTCAAACTCCACCCCCATATTTCCAAATGCCTATCAGAGTCAAGTCAACAAGTCTTTAAAAATATCTACTAGTGTAATTTCCTGCACTAAAGTTTGGGTGTACAAAACAAAACCATAAAAAGTACCTGCCCCCAAGGAGCTCATAGTCTAATGGATAAGATAACATCCCCAAATAAAATATAGATAGGATAAACTGAAAATAATCTCAGAGGCAAGACACAAGCATCAGATGCTATCTCTACCTGGATGACCTTACAAGACTTCAAATTGAACATGTTTAAAATCAAATTCATCACCTTCCTCTTCCAAAAGCAGCCCTTCTCTTCCACTCCCTTGTTTCTGTTTATGATAATACCATGCTCAAAAAATTTGTCATCATGCCTTACAGCTCTTGTTATCTCTCCAGAATCTCAGAACTTCAGAAGAGGCCCTCCAGGACAGCCCAAACCTGAACAAGAATGTCCTTGACAACATGATTGACAAGTGGGCATCCAGCCTCAGCTGGAATTCCTGGGATGAGGGGGAAAGAGGAAAGGAATAAATTCCTACTATACTTGGGACATGGCTTGTTTGAGTCCATTTATTCTGATACATTTTATTTTATTTTATTCAATTCAATGTCAAGATCTTTTGGAATTCTTTCATCTAGGTTTTTCCTAATGGCATCAATTATCTTTGGTTCCTTTGAAAGATCTCTAAGTACCTAGGTAACTCAGTGGACACAGTACTGGATCTGAAGTCAAGAAGACCTGAGACACTAACCATATGACCTTGGAAAGGTACTGACTGCTATTATCCTCATTTTAGAGTTGAGGAAACAGACAGAGATTAAGAGAGGTTAAGAGTTTAAATTGCCCAAGGTCACTCAAGCTATATTTGAACTCAGGTCTTCCTGACTCCAGGCTCAGGGTCATACAGCTAGTAAGTGTTGCTTATTAGTTTGGAATCTCTAACTCAGTTTCTTCATTTATAAAATGGGTATAATAATAGTATCTATCTCTCAGGGTTGTTATGAGGATCAAATAAGATAATATTTCTAGAGCACTTAGCACAGTGTTTCCTTCCATTCATTCATTTTTCTCAATTCTCACACTACTTATGTAGCTTTGAATGCTTGGATTACAGCTTTGGTTCTTTAATTTGTTTCTTTGCCAGCAACCTATTCTGTCCCCATCATTCAACGAGCATTTATTAAGCACCTACTATTCATCAGGCATGATACCAGGCACTTGATATACCAAAAAAAATAGTCCTAGTCACCAAGGGTTTTGTTTCTTATTGGCTGAAACAATATGAACAAAGTAATAAAGCATATATGTGCATAGACATATATACATACATTAATGCATACATACATCTATGAAAAAGTCATTGGGGTGGAGTTGAATAGTATGAGCAGCTTGAGAGATCAGGAGAGGCTTCCTGTAAGGATCTGGTACTTGATCTGAGCTTTGAAGAATGTTAGGGATTCTCAAGAGGCCAGTCAAGGAGGGAGTTCAGAGGACAGCCTGGGCAATGGAGACTAGAGATGGAATGTACAGTATAAGGAAGACCAAGTAGGACAGTTTGGTTCATATGGAAATGCATGAAGTGGAATAATATGTGTAGTAAACCTGAAAAGAACTTGGTGTCAGGCTGTAAAGAACTTTAAATACAAACAGAAGAGTCAATACTAGATCCTTAGGGCAATAGGGAGAGCCACTGAAGATTGTGAGTAGTGTGTGTGAGTGTGTTTCTGTATGTGTGTGAAAAGAGAGAGATTCAGAGAGATGGAAAGACAGGAGAGAGAGAGAGAGAGAGAGAGAGAGAGAGAGAGAGAGAGAGAGAGAAATTGAGACAGACAGAAATGATCAGACCTGTGCTTTAGGAAGGTGACTTTGGCAGCTGAGTAGAAGATGGATTTGGGAGGGGAGACACTTGAGTCAAGGAGATCCATTAAGAAGCTCTTACAATAGGGGCAGCTAGGTGACAGGGTAGATAGAATCCTGGGCTGGAGTAAGTAAGAACTGAATTCAAATCTGGACTGAGTTGTTTATTGAGACTCTGGTCACTTAACTACTCTGATTGCCTCAGTTTCCTCATCTGTAAAATGATCTAGAGAAGGAAATAACAAACTACTTCAGTATCTTTGCCAAGAAAAGCCCAAATAGGGTCAAAAAAGAATTAGACACAACTGAAATTACTGAACAACAAAACTATGATGGTCATGGTGGGGGTGATATAGTCTGACCACATTATTCCTCTACTAAAGAATCTAAGTGATTCCATGGTCTAACATTTAAAATGTACCTACTTCATACCAATCACTGTAGGGTTTTGCAGATATTATCTCATGTGATCCTTACAACAACTCTAGGAGATAGGTGCTATTATTATATCCTTAATTTGCTGTTGAGGAAACTGAGGCAAGCAAAGATTAAGTGACTTGTCCAAGCCACATAGCTAGTAAGTGTTTGAAGCCAGAAGATGAGTCTTTCTGACTCCAGAACCAGCTCTCCATCTATTTCACTACCTAGCAGGAGGAGATAGGGGAAACAATTTTAGGCCTAGGGAACATGTGAGCAAAGGTGTGGAACTGGCAAAGTGTAGAGCTGAGGTATCAAATCTGTGGCATTATCTCATGTGGCTGCAACACTTTCAAGTGTGGTTAAAACATATTAAAAATGTAATTGGAAAATATTTAACAGAGTAAATAAAAATGTAAAAAATCATGGACAATGTTACATTTTAAAATAAAGTCCGAGGGGCGGCTAGGTGGTGCAGTGGATAAAGCACCGGCCCTGGAGTCAGGAGTACCTGGGTTCAAATCCAGTCGAAAACACTTAATAATTACCTAGCTGTGTGGCCTTGGGCAAGCCACTTAACCCCATTTGCCTTGAAAAAATAAAAAATAATAAAAAATAAAATAAAGTCCTCTCATTGCCCACAAAGATCTTTATTTATAAATTAGTGCCCCTATTCCTATTTGAGTTTGACACCTCTAGTATGAGCAAGTACGTGACTAGATTGTGAAATAAAGCTGAAAGGTAGGAGCAGCACCAAATTGTAATTGACCCTAAATACCAGGAAAAGAATCTGAACTTTATTCAGGCAATAGGGAACCACAGCAGGGGTCTGAGCAGAGGAGTGACAGGAAAAGTTCTTCAGAGTTTGCTATAGTAGGTACTCAATAGATACTTCCTCATTTGACAATAATATTCAGTCAGAACATAGGCAGGCAAGTACCTTTCACCACATCCCTAGTCTCAGTCATACACTCAGATCAACAAACTGATTTAAAAAAAAAAAAGTTACCGACAAACTAACCTCATCTTGAAGGTTGATATCCCCAGGCCCTCGGTTTAACTGTTCCTGCAGGCTAGATACAACAGCATTGTTGCCCGGTACTCGGTAAATGCCCATAGACTCCAGCCCTCTTGCTTCCACCATTCGGCAGCACGCTGACACAATCAGGGGTACCCGCTGCAGAAGAGATATAGAGGCATCATCATTATTTACCAATAAATATAAATAAGTTGGGGGGCAGGAGGCAAGAGAAGTGGGAAACATACTAAGACCTGGGCTGTTCCCTGTAGGTAAAACTCTTTGTGTGTGTGTGTCCATCCATGTCTGTATGTCCTTCTTTGGGGGGAGATGGGCAAGAAATATTGCCCTCCCTTTTCCTACTGTGTGTATGTGTATTTCTGGGTTCTGAGTAAAACAAATCCAAAATAACAAGTCTCAAATACCCTCTCTCTCTCTCTCTCTCTCTCTCTCTCTCTCTCTCTCTCTCTCTCTCTCTCTCTCTCTCTCTCTCTCTCTCTCACACACACACACACACACACACACACATTCCCTGTTCCCAGTCACTACTCCTAAGGTGTTAGGTCCTACCTGGTTGTCAGCAGCAGGTTGACACTCTTCCAGACGAACCCCAAATGCCCTTGGAGAGGGTTTCTTATTTTTTTTCATGATATTGATACCCCAGGGGGCTCTTGAGGTGGCAGCACTGTCATCTGGGGATGCCAAGGTGGGGGTGGAAGTGGGGAGAAAGAACACAATGGTTACTTAAGAAGCCAAGACATTGATCCACTAGGATTGGGTCATCTACATATCTACATAGCAGTTCTATATAGAAATATATATATATATATATATATATATATATATATATATATATATATATATATATATTTAGAAAGACACAGGAAGAGATTCAAAAAGTCACAAATCTACTCTACTCAAACAACTATCCCCGAAATACTCTCCCCTCCATCCTATGGTAGGCTCCCCAGTCCTACATCTTTTACAGTGTCCTACCTTTGGTTCCTGAAGGAGGATCCTGGGTCCTAGGAGATCGGGGAGTATTCTGCTTCAGGAGCTCTGATTTGAGCCCTGCAATTACTCGGGAGCTCTTGGGAGAGGAGTCTGCTTTGGGACCAGAGATATGGCTAGGAAATAAATAAAGGCAAAAGAGTAGAGGGTTCTTAATTGAAGTCTACCACTTTAGAACAACCTTTTCCCTAAGCCTGATAGACCCACCCCATAGGTACTGAGCCCATTTCTTCCAGCATAAGAGCAAGGTTCTTTCCTGATAGGCCCAAGGTGCCCAGGACATATGCTCCCTTATCCTCTGCATGTGATGTCTATCAAAACTATATGTATTCCCAGGGTCATCTAGTTCAATCCCATCATCTCATAGGAAAGGAAAAGATACAAAGAGGTTAAGTGGTTAGGTTATTCAAAATCACCCAACCAATTAGTGGCAGATCCAAGTCTCCTGATGCCTCAATTCTGTATTCTTTCCACTGCTGCTATAAAAGTAGACTACCTCCATAGTCCACTCTCTCTGCTCATGAAAACTCAAGATATCAGGGACTGGATGGGACCTAGAGACCATCTAAACCCAACTCTTATTTTACAAGGGAAGAAAATGAAGCCCAGAAGGAGAACTGTAATCCCCAAGGCCAGGATGTTATATAAAACAACAACCTCCATCATCACCTCTGTCCTGGAACCATTGCCAGTACAATGGCATAAGTGGAAAGACCAAGGGGAAAAACCTAAAAACATTACTTTTATCATCTCATTTGATCCTTACAACCACCCTAAGAGGTAGATGCTATCATTATTCCCATTTATTATTCCTTATTCAGAGGAAACTGAAGTCAACAAGAGGTTAAGTGATTTACCCAGGGTCTCAAGCTAGTAAGTATCTGAGAGTGGATTTGAACTCAATTCTTCCTGACTCCACCACCCTGCCTTGGTGATGGAAGGATGCCTGGTAATCCTCACCTTACTTTTCGATAATCATTAAGTTTCTTGCTGATCAGAGCTTGATTGGCACAGCCAGGGTCCTAGGGAGAGGTAGAAGAGGAAGAACAAAGAGAAGCAGAGACAGAGAGGAAGAGGGAGGATAAGAAAAAAGAGAGAATACACCAAACATGAGTGCCCAGTGAAACAACAGGCATCTTCTCCCCCCATTGCCCATTCTTTTTTTTTAGAGGAATAGAACATATTTGGGAAGGAAGGTGAACCTCTTTAATGGAAATGAATATTTTTCTTATCAGAGGCTATGCATTTATGAGAATGAACTTGCATTCTCTTTTGGAATTAGACTTTTTTTTGTTTGTTTTTTTGCAAGGCAAATGGGGTTAAGTGGCTTGCCCAAGGCCACACAACTAGGTCATTATTAAGTATCTGAGGTTGGATTTGAACTCAGGTTCTCCTGACTCCAGGGCCAGTGCTCTATCCACTGTGCCACCTAGCTGCCCTGGATTTAGACTTTTGTTCTGAGAAAGCAAGAGGGAACCAGGGTCATTTTCCTTCAGCCATTCTTTTTTTTTTTTTTTTAGTTTTTTTCAAGGCAAATGGGGTTAAGTGGCTTGCCCAAGGCCACACAGCTAGGTAATTATTAAGTGTCTGAGAAGGGATTTGAACCCAGGTACTCATGACTTCAGGGCAGGTGCTTTATCCACTATACCACCTAGCTGCACCTTCTGCAGCCATTCTTGGCACTTACTTCAACCTACCTCCTAGTTCCTGTTAAAAGACTTATGTACTTAAAACAGAAAGGTGGACCCTCAGGACCAGTTCCTATTCCCATCCTGAGGTACCACTGCAGTACCCATATCACAACATTCCCACTACCACCTGGTTATGGAAACCCCTGGGAGAGAGGCCTACCCTTCTGCTCCATCTTGTCTTCCTGGATATAAGTATCTCAAGGCAGAGCCGATTTTAGGGGGGGGGGAATGTGCAGAGGGGAAAGAATAAGATCACTCCTTTCAGAGATTGTAAGGAGGTGCAAAGGGTAAGATGTGCCAACTGAAATCTTGACTGCTATCACAAACCCAGTAAGTGTCAGTGGGTTGGAGCTAGGGCTCACAAGGCCCAATTCTGAGAGCCCTGACCTCTATCCGGGACCAGAGAAAGGAATACGGTTGAAATTAGCACAGTCCATGCCTGCTCCTAAAATCCTGGGAAACAATATCAAGGGGAAGTGTAAAGATAGTTACTTCACTGTCTCCAGTAGCTAGGCCTCTCTATCTCTTTCTAAGGTCATCTTATCCATTTTTGTCCCCACCAGAGAGGTAATCTGAAGGAATTCTGCCTTTGAAGATTAGGAGAGAAGGTAATCTCATCCTCTAAGATCCACAGAAAGGGAAAATCCTCACTTGTTTACTCAGAGTAGATGAAATGGGCCTAGATGGGAATAGGGAATTTTCAAATAGCTTAAGAGAGACAAATGGAGAAATGGCCCCCACTGCTCTGTGGTGATTATGGTGGGAGGCCCCCAGGTTCTCACCTCGCCCTCAGCTCTGCTGTTTTCCCGGATCGCTCTGATCCAGCCCAGCATATCATCACGGTCCTCAGCCTGAAAGAGATATTCACAGAAGTCAGCGGTGGTGAGCCGGAACACATGCCTCCTCTTGGTTTCGCTGTAGGAGATGTCCACCAGGCACGAGCTGATGCAGACGGGCGCCGTCTCCTCCTCACCTGCGCCCGCTGCCGTGCCCGCCTCCCGTCGCTCCTTGGCCAGGGAGAGTGAGTGTGCCCGGAGTGCAGCATAGACACGTTTCCATTGGCGCAGGCCACCACCCACTTTCTGCAGAAGACACACAGACAGAGAAGAAAGAGAAGAGAAAGAGGTGAAAACTTGAACTTACAATTGCCCCCTCCCTCCCATCCCTCCCTCAGCCCTCTCAGACCCTGACCCTGCTGGTGGGCATGGTTAGTTCTGTTTTTCAGGTGATTCCAAGCCTTTAAAATATTGTCACTCAGCTAGAGCCTCTGAATATCCAACAGAAAATGGGGATAGGAGTGAGATGGCAGAGAAACAGGCCATAGGCACACTACTTTTTTCCAAATGGCTGCCCAAACTCTTGTTCTGTTAGTAATCTACCCACAGAATCATGGTTTTGGAGCTAGAAGGGACCCCTAGTTCAACCCCCTCATTTATCAGATGAAGAAATTTCAGCCCAAGTGACTTGCCCATTCAATAAGAGGCAAAGCAGAATTTGAACTTCATACCTAATACTCTTTCCCTTCTACCAAATTCTTCAGCTACTAAATCAAATCCTTAACCCTTATGTCTCTTCATAGCTCTTGCCTACCACCCTCAGAAAACAGGCTCCTAAAAGGACCTGACACATTCATTTTAAGAGCCCTCCCTTTTCACAAACTTTAGAAGACAATTTAGAAGTCATTAAGTCTAATCTGGTCTTTTTAACAGTTAAGGAAACAGACTCAGAGAGGGAAAGTAAGTGACTTGTCAAAGATCACACAGGTAAAAAGTCACAGAGATCACCTGACACCAGATCTGGTATTCTCCACTGTACCATATCCCTCTCCAATTCTGTAATGATCTAATCAACAATGGTGGATTCCCTGACGGAAGGAACCAAACAGTTGCCTCATCATACTAGACTTCCCAAAAGGAAAGACCCTAAAAGTTCTTTTTTTTTTAAGTAACTAGCAAAAGGAGGGTTGCCCCCAGGGTTGGAAAACACCCCTATGCTAACCCTAAGAGACATGTTTTCATTTTGTTTAATATCATATCACAGTTCACTCCAGTCCTCTGGGTTATCTCTCCAGTCCCAAACTCCCTACACACCCAAGCCATGGATGGCAGTGAGATCTGAAGTGATCTACAAAGTGGAAAACAACAGGAAGGACAACATGAAATAAGATGTCATTTAAAGAGAAGCAATATATTGAAGTAAATAAAAATGCTTGATTGATATCAGGAAGACTTTGGGTTCAAATCCCACCTCTGATTATTTACTGAGTGACCAAGGAAAATAGCCTCTCCAAGTCTCAGTTTCTTCATTCATAAAATGGAGTTAATAATACTTGTAGTAACTACCATCACTAAGTTGTTGGTGTGAGGCTCAAAGGAGATAATGTAAGTCAAAAGTTCTGAACTTTGTATGTGCTATGGATCACTGGTGAAGTCTGTGGGTCTCTTCTCAAAAGAATGTTCATAAAAACATAAAATAAAATGATAGGATTACAAAGAAAATCAACTATAGTTAAATAAAAATTCCAATTATTTCCTATCTACCTGCATAGAACTTTCCCCCTTCCCAAAATGTATTCATAAACTCCAGGAGGTTTAAAAGGGAGGGGTTATCTGTAGATTCCAGAATAAAAATCCCTAATATAGGTGAAGTACTTTGCAAATTTTGGAGCTAAATATCAGTTATCATTAGTGCTTAAGGACTTCCACAGTCCCCAAGAAAGCAGAACTAAACCAAAACCAAGTTTGTACACCTCCCCCCCCAAAAAAAACCCTTCCCTCATTCCTCCCTTTCTCAAATCTTTACCTAAGTCAGATTAATTTGGGGAAAAGGGGCTCTCACTCACTTAGCCAGGATGAGTAAATGAACTAATAACAAGGTGTGCAAAAGTGTACAGTAGGCATTTATAGAGCTGGAACTGGGTGTGTCTGATTGCCCAAGATGTAGATTGGATTATCCAGGGGTGAATAATCCAAGCTCCCTGACTTCTCCTTAAAATCCCAATCTGGTGGCTCGTTTCCTGTTTATTAACAACCTCCAGAAACAGGCAAGGCATATTTGAAGAAAAGGAAGACAACCTAGTGAGCAATTATAAGGGATGTTATAAGGGGAATGCGGTGGAGTGGGGAGAAGGAAACTTTATCCTAAGAAATATTTCCTCTGACTGACCACTTCCAAACTGTCCCCCTCCAGCATCTGTAAGAGTCTATAAATTCTATGAATACCCTCTATCTCCTCCACAGCCAACTCCTTTTCCTGAATTCCAGGTTCTCCTTATCTCATTCTCCAGGATCCTATCCCAATCCCTAAAGTCTTGGAGCATACATTAGCATAAGCATCTCTGGGAACCCTTGTACCAGAACACAATATATATCCCCACCCTTATATCCTACTTTTTCACCTTTAATTGTTCTGAAGGGATTAGTTTAGGGCTAGAGTCAACCCAGGAAGTCAGCTGAGAACCAGTGGGAACAATCCAGAGGGGGTACAGGAGCCAGCTAGAATCAGCCTTCCAGAGATGACTGTTAAATTTTCAATGTGAACATTTACATCTCAGAAATGATTTCTTGTTTTGTTAAGAGTCTGGATTTAAAGTAATGAGGGAAAATGTTAATAATGCAGATTAAATTAAAAATATGTCACAGGGACATTTTCCCCTTTAAAAGCCTTGTTAAATATTTACCAGAATATCCCTGCATCAATTGTATCAACTTTTTATCAACACATACAATTTGTTCTAGCCAACCTCCTTAGGATGATAGATCCTATTAGTCATAGAACTGAAAGAAACTTTAGAAGTCATCTAGTTCAATTCCCTTATCTTACAGAAGAGAAAAAGTATGGCCCCAAAAGGAAGAGCAATTTGCATGATTATGATTCATAACAGAGTGGGGAATTTAAATTCAGACACACACACACACACACACACACACACACACACACAGAGATACCCTCCCCAATCAACTCCACTTCCCTAACACCAATTAGGAAATTGGGGGGGGGGGGTTGTTTTTGTCTTTGCATCTGTCTTCCACACCTAGAATGATGCCTTAGACCCTTTAAAAATTCTTGCTGTGTTGAACAGGAATCTAATCTTGATCTGGTATTGCAATTTAAACTGTTTTCCTCTGGTTCCTAAATTGCCTTCTGAAGAACTGTCCTATAAAGTTTTGTAATCTGCTTCTTCCCCTGTTATTTTTCTGAAGTAGGGGATTTGGGATCAGACAAATAGCAACCCACAGACTTACACCCCCACTCCCACCTCTCCCTCTCTTACCTTTCCCTTCTTGGTGAGGATCTGCTTAAAATATAACCAGCCTTCTCGCCTGATATCACTAAAGGTCATGTCTGAGAGGTCAGAGGTTGAATGTCTCTTGGAAGGGGCATCTTCTGATGTGCCCAAACTGTCCAAGGACTGTGATGAAAAGGGAAGGAGTACGTCAGACAAAAGTCCATACTAATAATTCTTCAGATACTTCATGTTTGGGAGTGAGGGACACTATGTCTGGTCTTCTTCTTCCTTTCTAATTTGTTGCAAAATATTGAGCAATTTATTTGACCTGTATTGAGATCATAAGATATGTATATGGAAGATATGGGAGAATTGCAAAGGATATGATCTCCTAAGGTGTCACATTGTTAGGAAGAGAAAACTTGACTAAACCCTCAACTTCAGACTGGAAGGAATTAAATCAACAGAGGAAGTGATACTGTCAATAAGGAGTAAAGTAAACAAAGAGCTATAATGTCAATAAGGAGTTAAATAAACAAAGGAAATGATACTATCGCAAGGAGTTAGGTTAGTGGAGCAGGTAAAAAGGTCAGCAAAGAGTTAAACAAAAGCCCTGACCACATGAAGAAGAAAGTGAAATTAAGACTGGGCCATTTCCTCCTTCCTTGAGTAACACCCATCATCAATAAGACCCTAAAAAGCATATCCAAAGATAAACCCATTAATGCCTGTTTTCTCTAATGTAAGTAAGGAGGGAAGTGGGTTGATTCAAAAAACATGTTATAGCTGGGGAGTCTGAGGCCCAGAGAAAGTGAGTTATCTTAAATTACAGAGATTGATCAAGTGAGAAGACTAGGGACCAAGGCTCTAGCTGACCCTCCCAGCTTTTAAATCTCTCTTTACCCCACCTCTTGTAGTCCCTCCCTCTAGCAGCTTACCCCATCTGTGAAGAAACTTCGCAGCATTCGAAGGCTGGGCACTCGGTTAGGGAGTCGTCTGGAGAGAGAAGCACTGGCATGTGAGGAGAGGAAGAGTGGGATAAGGGGAAAGGGACTCTGATTTTTCCATCCTATTTTTCTCTGAATGTCCAAAAGATTAAGGATTTCCATGAATAGGACACTGCCCTCCCATTAGGCAGAGATATCAGGTTCTGTGGGTCTCTGAATCAAGAGCTAGAAGAGATCTCAGAGGTCAACAAAGTCTGACTCCAACTCTCTCATGGAATTTAAGGCCCAGAGACGTGGAGTGACCTGCTGAAGGACACATGGACTGTAAACAATAGCCAGGGTTTGAAACTAAGCCCCCTCCTTTCATTCTAAATCCAGTATTCAGAAGAATGCCCTGTCCTTGACCTACCCAAGCTGTATAACCAACAGTGAGTATGTGAATAGTCTTGACATACTATTAAGTATAGGTGACTTTGCCCCATGCCCTTCTTCCCTTCTCTTCCCCCACCAAATCACATCAAGAGTGACTTACCGGAGTATCCTGCCCTCCTCTCGGAAAGTGTTAAGGCCATCATCACATGACTTGGAGCGTTCGGTGGTGATGGCCAGAAGATAGGATGAACGTCGACCAGCTTTGATACTGCCTGTAATGCCCATCCCCAATACATACACTTTGGGGTTAGGAGTACAACTGGGGCTCCCTGTTTCTTCCCTCTTCTTCCCCCCCAGGGTATCGGACTACCTCCCAGTGTTCCCACATCAGGGTCTCTGACCTGTAGATGATCACTGACCCTTACACCCAAGAACAAATGGAAAGCAATTGGAAGAGTTATTGAAAATCTGACAGTGAAGTAAACACTAACAGACTGCCTTCTGTGGGGGGGTGGGGGGGAGGGAAGCAAGAATGAGGGGAAAATTGTAAAACTCAAAACAAAAGAAAAAGATCAGACAATGGATACAAAAAAATCAGATCATAACCTTCATAAATATTAGGGGATAAACTAATAAGTCAAGTGGTAAGCAGACTAGGAAGTAAGCTTTGGGTACAATGAGGATAGGAACAGGTACTCACTGCAGTCTTGGGAGTAGTGGCGGCCAAGGGCAAAGGTGAAGGTTGGGGAGGATGGGCTGGTGCCCATGACAGGGGCAGAGTTCATGGCACTGGACACAACGGCTGAGGCTGGTACATGCTTGGCTTTTAGATCAATGCTGGGGCTGGTAGGCTCATCTTCAGAAGGATAAAAGCAGGAAAAATGGGAAAGGAGATCTTAGCCTGGCTTATCATGCATCCTTCCTTCCTATCCCTCCTTGAAGGTGAATCTCTCCAAGACAGCTCTCCCTGATATTTCTGATAATCCCAGTTAGGCATTTCTGATATCCCCAGTTAGGGAGGATATTGTCTCACTTAACTAGCTAACTAAGTGATACAATGAACAGAACACTGGACCTAGAATCAGGACAATACCTGTGTGATCCTGGGCAAGTCACTTAACCTCTGTCTCAGTTTTCCTACCTTGTAGGGCTATTGTGAGGATCAAATGAGGTAATAATTATAAAATGCTTTATTTAGGATCTGACTATGCATACATATATATGTGAGTATATATATATATATATACATATATAATTTATATATGTGTCTGTGTGTGAGACAATATAAATATTAAGTTATCATCATCATCATCAACATAATAATCATCATCATCATCATCACCATCATCATATCAGACTGGTAAAAGCTTCTCAAGGGCAAAAACTGAATCTCTCCCTTCCTTTGACTCTTCTAACATTACCCAGAACAAATCTCTGACCACTAAGGTGGAAAAAAGGGAATAGAATAGAAGATATTGGACTGCCTCTTCTCCTATCCTGCCTCATACCAGTCCCCACTCACCTATGAAGGGAATGGATGCTAGTGAGTCTTCAGCAGCTGCCAATGGTGCTACCTTCCTACTTGGCTGCTCTCTTTGCCCACTTGACTCAGGTTCTGAGGTCTCATCACTAAATCCAAAGTTCATCTGCCTCGGGGAAGGCTGCTGAACCTTGCGTCCAGTTGGTGGTTTCTGTCGGAGAACCACCTCCTCCTTCCGCTCCTCAGTGGGCATCTCTGGTGGCTGGGTGTCGGGCTCTGGCCGTGTAACCCTGAGTGGCTCTGAAGACTCAGCTGAATGTGGGGCAGATGGTTGAGGGAGGTTGAAAGTAGGTAGTCCTCCAAAGGGAGAGTCCCGAAAGGAAAGGGCCTGAAGAAGACCAGTCCGTCGCTGGAAAGAGGGGCTATAACTTCGGTACCCAATGTAACCAGTATCATCCAAGCTGGGATGAGTGGGCTGAGTTGGGGGTTTGGGACCTGGGGGGTCCTGGGGCAGGCAAGCAGGGGATCGTGTGGGCGTATGTTGGGTCACCCACCCAGAGTGCTCAAATCGAGGAGACACCAGTGTACCCGGCCCCAGGGCCTCAGCGGAACGGACAAAGCGACCTATGTAATCATCAGATCGGGCTCGATGCCAACCTTCATGCCCCAGATGACACAGGGCATCCTGGGAGGCAGAGCAGGGCCATGGTCGATGGGCCACAACATCTCCCAGTCGGTCCTGGGAGACACTACGAGCACGAGGGGGCATAATTGGGCACCGCCCCTCTCCACTTCTCCGAGGCACCTGGTTCGACAGCCAGTGGGACAGTGCCTGTTGGCACTCCAGTTTGCTTGGGGGTGCCCGGACCCCAGGGTCCTGGAAGGCACGGGAAGTTCGAGTATCAGGAGCAAGGCGGGGAAAGGCACTAGGATTAGGGCGTGGCTGGCTCATCCCAAAAGAGGTGTTGTCTGAATGGGGGCAGGATGGTGGGGCCCGATAGCCAGGATCACTCCAAGGGGAAGGGTGCCAGTGGTCAGTGGGTGGGGCTGAGTGTGGTTCAGACACCATGGTGACCCGGGACAAGGCCCGGGGCTGTGAGGCATAGGTTTTTCGTGGGTAACAAAGTGGAGGTGGCTCTGGTATGCTCCGGGCTTCTCCAGAATATGGCTGGTTCCCCTTCAGGTAGGCATCCTGGGAATAAGCCTAAGGAGAGAGATAGGAAGAAGCAAAAGAAGTCAGTAAAGCCCTACTGGTCACTTGTCTAGTCAGGACTGGTCGGGTAAAATCAGGAAGACCAGAGTTCAAAACCTGTTTCAGACAATTATTAGCTGGGTGACCATGCTAATAAGTGACAATATTAACTTCTCTGAATCTCAGTTTCCACATCTGTAAAATGGGTATAATAATAATACCTACT
Source organism: Macrotis lagotis (assembly GCF_037893015.1). Taxonomy (NCBI): domain Eukaryota; kingdom Metazoa; phylum Chordata; class Mammalia; order Peramelemorphia; family Peramelidae; genus Macrotis; species Macrotis lagotis. The sequence continues at coordinate 190,938,302 of NC_133659.1, forward strand.
TGTGAGGATCAAATGGGAAACATGAGTAAAATGTATCGCTAGCACTATAGAAATGATAGTTTTATTATCATTATTATTATTATTATTATTATTATTAAAGAAAGTGGGAGGTGCTTTAGAGGAGGATGGAGATTGGCTGGGGAAGCACTGGAAGCAGAGGAGAGGTTTGTTGAGTTCTAGGGAAGAAAGAAGTACGAAATGAAATATAAAGTACTTGAAAACCAACATGGAGCCAATTATATTATGCTTACTATGTGTTTCCTTTCAGGCTTAAGCCAAAGGCTGTTTCTGGCAACTAAGAACTCAGGATTTCATCTGCCATCCCTTTCCCCCCCAAATAATCCAGCTGTATTGGAAAGACTAAAGCCCCATCAGAAACCAAGCCTAGCTTCCAGAAGTAGAAAAAAGAGGATGGGGCTGTGAAGAGGCATCTCAAGGAGCACAGGATGGAGATTGGGAGGAAGAAAAGAAGAGGGCAGTAGGGCCTCTGTAAGGAGTCAAAAGCCTCTATCCTCTTTCTGCTGGTTTAAACGATTCCTAGGATAGACGGGAAGGAGGGAAGGAGGGAAGGAGGGAAGGAAAGAGGGAGGGAATGTGAAGTCTCCTGATCTCAGACTTTCCCGTCTCCTGCTCGCTCTCAGTTTGTGCTCAGCTCCGGGGCCAGCATTGGCTGAGGGGCTTGGCAGGCCCGCCCCCCCTTTACCCCCCCCCAGTCCTGGAATTTGGATCCAAGACTGAGGCTGGCGCTGCATTGCTGAGCAGTGACAGAGCTGGCCCTCACCCGGCCAAAAAAGGAGGCAGCCCCCAGGGCAGAGGGACCCCGTCAGCCTTGGGCCAGAAGAAGCCTGGGGGCTCTGGACCAGCTGGTCTCTGGCCCCTCCCTAACGCTTCCTAAGGGATCTTTTCTAAGGAAATAATCCTGTACGATGATGTAGCGGGGGTAGGGGTGGGGAAGGCGACCACACACACACACACACACACACACACACACACACACAAAACAATAAGACACTCCCAAGAGACACCAACACACTAATGGCACAAACACACACACGGGCACACACGGACACACACACACACACACACACACACACACACACACACACACACACACACATACCTCTCCTCCTGGCCATTCTGCCGGTTCCCCACATCACAGCATCCTGACCACGCCTCCTCTGCTCATCGCGTCCCCACCCCCAGAGCCCCCTCCCTTTCCTGGGTCCCCCCCACTCAGCTCCGCCCTCAGTAACCAGCTGAGGCCTGGCGCCCCATCCTCAATCCTCCCTCTCAGGGCCCTGCTCTCCCTGGCCGGGCCCCCACCCTGGCTCTGAGATCGGGGATGTGGGGGGAGGCAGAAGCAAGGAGGGAGATGGGGGGGAGACTAGACAGTGTCGAGGTGGCGTCAGCGACTGCCCGCACCCTGATTGGCGGACAGTATTGGCTCCCAACCACAGGAATGCTTGGGCCCCACCCTCCTGGGCCTGCCGGTTGTTGAAGAATTGGGGGGAGGGAGGGGAGACAGAAGAGTGGCCAGAATCCAAATACTGACATCTGGTGCTCTCTGCCCACCCCTTCCGTGTGGGCACCAGAATCCTCCACACCATCCTTCATACTATGCAAGCTGGCTCCTCCCCTCACTAGGCTTGGCACAAGAGGGAAGGTGCCACCCTGTAAAATGCCAATGCCTTACACAGTACCCACCCCCAGTCTTGTGAACTCACCCCTGGATCTCATCCTCCATGTTCCATCCTCCCTCTTGCTCTCTCCCCTCTTTTTCCCCCCAGTCCTAGGGCAACAGTATTTGCTTCTCCTCCAGATCCAGAGCCCATTAGGATTAGGGAGGGGTGTACTGGGCGGAGCTTGGATTCTGACATCATGCTACATGATTTGGGGTGAATCACTTAATCTCTCTGAGTCTTTATAAAAATAAGATGAAGACTGAAGTAGGAGGGCAGAACTGTCTCCAATTCCTCCTCTTTTCAAAAGGTGAAAGGCAAAGGAGCAATCTAGGTCAGGAGTTCTGAAATTCCTGAAATGGGGGAATTGTACCAGTTGAAGTCACTCTGATTTCTGTGATTATAAGGATGAGCATGTTGAGGCAGCTAGGAGATCAACATTGCAGGACAACCTCCACTACTTTCTTCCCCACTCAGGGACCACCAGCCTTAGCAGAAATCATGCTGAGACTGTGTCCAACAAGCATCAAGTTGGGGGCTAAGATTGATTACACATGAGAAAGAAATGGATGGGCAGAAAGTGTTGTTCCCTAGGATTGGGCAATGAGGGGAAAAGCCTGACACCATGATACTAGAAGATGGACAACATCCCACCCCACACCTTTTACTGTTAGGAGAAGGTCCTTGCCCACAACAGGCTGGGGGTGGGGGTGGGGAATGGGATGGAGAAAAAGGAGGAAGGATTCTAGGAAAGATCTAGAGAGTCTCTGTATTGTACCAATGTCTCCTAAATGAGGCGACCTAGGCAAAAAAAAAAAACCTTGGACATCACCAACTGAGGCCTCTTCATAGTTGTCCTCAGTGAGGCAATACTTATGCCATCCCCTGGGAGGTGCCCTAGCATTGAGCAAACTGGGTAATTCCCAAGTATCCTCCACAGATTAACCCTTTTTTCCTTCACTCTCTTGCTATACAAATGGGAAAAAGAAAAGACATTAAGGGGCAGTTAGGTTTTCTCAGTGAATAGAGCATCAGCCCTGGAGTCAGGACAAATTCAAATTTGACCTCAGACACTTAATAATTACCTAGCTGTGTGACCTTGGGCAAGTCACTTAATCCCACTGCTTTAGGGGGAAAAAAAGAAAAGAAAAGACATTATGAGGAGGATTCTAGGTCTTGACATCACAGCTATTTCAGTAAGCCAGGCAATCTTCCTACCCAGGGAAAGGGTCAAGGAATGAGAACTCACCAGCTGTAGGATATCCTCATCCTTGGGCATGATTGAGAGTTCCAAGACATTGTCACTGAAGAGGCAAGGGAAGGTGGTCAGTGGTTTCCTCCTACACACACACACACACACACACACACACACACACACACACACACACACACACTCCCACATAAAGAAAAGGAGATGTGGGAAAACGGGGGACTCCAGAACTTCAGGAGCAATCCTCATGCAAAACATTCTAGAAATAAAAGACTCCATCTCTGGGTTTCAGACATTTTCTCTGCCTGTTCCCATGCTTGAAATGTCCCCCCTCCTTATCTCCACATACCTGACTTCCTTTAAGTCCCAACTAAAATCTCAGGGTTTTACAGGAAGCCTTCCCTAACCCCTTAATTCCAGTGCCTTCCCTCTGATAATTATTTCCTATTTATGCTATATATAATTTTCTTTGGATATTTGTGTTGTTCTTCCCATTAGTCTGTAAACTTCTTGGGTCAAGATCTGTCTTTTGCCTTTTGTTTAAATCCCCAGTATCTGACATATAGTAGGTTGATAAATAATGATTGACTGATTGAGGAGGGAAGGCAGGGTTTAGACTACTCAGATTGTGAGGAGAATAAGGTTACTTACCTATTTTGGATCAGTGCAATAACTTGGGAGTAGGTCTTTCCAATGATGCTCTCACCATTCACTTTCACCAGCCGGTCTCCTGATGATATAGGTTGGGGATGGGGGTGGGTGGAAGGGGAGGACTAAGGATCTGACACACATGTACTTCTTGGGGATCAGATTTAGGGAGACACACCATTCCTTGTTGGCAATCCTGATTTGTCTCACAGAATGCCTTGCTCCATCATCTCTCCAATAAAACTTTCATTTCAGGGATGGGAGCAGAGCCCCTACCTCAAGCAGGGGTCAAATCCAGATCTCTTGCTCTCTCTCAGACCAGGCCTCCCACCCTAGAATCCTAAAGTACCTAGGATTCCATTATAAACAAACAAGGAAAAAACATCATTTGTTTGATGTAGGAATGTTAGGGGCTAATTTTACCAGGAGACATCCTCCCCAACCATCATAAGGAAGTAGTTAGAGCAAGAATAAGGCAGTTACTAATGAAGAAAGGTTCATGCAGGTCCCTTCCTGGCATCTCACTCACCTGTCCTAAGGCCAGCCTGGTGGGCAGGGCCATCATCCTTCACATTCTTGACAAAGATGGTATCCATGGGCTCCAGATGGCTCCGGGGGGAAGGCCCTGGTAGGCAGTGGCCAGGTTAGCTGGGGGTTGGGGGCCGAGGGTCACACATACCCAGAGGTATACTTAGTAGAACACATATACACACATACACATACACACACACACAGTGACATGTAGCCATTCACATAGAACACATAGAAACTCACATAGACACTCAAAAGAATATATACAGAGAAACACAAACATATTCAAGAACTACAAATAGACACTAAAAACAAAAAATATACAAAAGATCACAGGAGCAGAGATTTAGAGCAAAAAAGGACCTTCCAATAAACTGATCCACAGATTTTTTTTATTTATTATTTAAGGCAATGGGGTTAAGTGACTTGCCCAAGGTCACACAGCTAGGCAATTATTAATTGTCTGAGGTTGGATGTGAACTCAGGTTCTTCTGACTCCAAGGCCCCTACTCTATCCACTGAGCCACCTAACTGCCCCCAAGATCCAAAAGTTTTTAACCTGGGGTCCATAGAATACTGCCCCCACCAAGGAGTTGTGGATAGGTATCTGCAACATCTTTATTTAATGTAATCCTATGTTTAGGCACTTAAAAATATGATTTTTGAGAAAAGGTCTTTAGACTTCACCAGACTATTAAGGGGTCAATGGCACAAAAACGTTAAGAACCCCTGATCTAGTCCAACCTTCTTATTTTATAGCTGAAAAATAGACTCAGAGAGGTTTATTGATTAGCTCAAGATCCCACAGATAGCAAGTGACAAAAGAGGGATTCAAACTCAGATCTTCTAGCTCCAAATCCAGCCCTCATTCTGTTGCACAGCAGAGACATGAGGACATTCATGGTTGGGGTGGGGGTAGGGAGATGACACAGAGAGATAATCAAACAGACCAGAAACACATAAAACTGAAAGCCCCCTGAGCCCAGCATTGGGCATTCCAAGAAAGCACTAGACCACCTCAGTGTCTATGACATAAGGCCTTGAATTGATACCCTTATGAGATCATTTCCAATTCCCCCACCCCCAACCCCAGAATCTCCATCTGACCACATGAAACAAATAAATTTAATCTTTTCTTAAGAAGGTTGTGATCCATCTTCCTTCTGTACCTCCCCACCCCCCAACTACCCAACTGCTCCAATGAATGACTGTGCCCCACACATCTCTCTAGGGTAAAACTAAAGATGTAAAATTCCCCCAGAATGACTGGAGGGAAGAGAAAGAGAAAATATAGCTTAACATGTCCTCAATTGAATGAAGAGGATACCAGTTTCTAAGATTATTCTAATTTCCACCACTAGGGGTCAGGATGTCAGGATTGATGCCCTCATGGGCATCAATCTGGGAACAGAGAATTCTAGTTTCAATTTGTCACAGACTGGCATGGCATGTGACATTCCATGTTTCTGAAGGGAGGGGAGGAGCTACTGTAGGCAAATGACAGATGTTGAAGATGTTAGCTCAGCTCATATTTCAGGAGGAGAGAGGTCATAGCCATTGTCCTTTCTTCTCCTGATGGATGGATAGGCTCCCTGTCCCTTGATTCAGTAGTACCGACACAAGAACTTGGTCAGAGGAGGACAAGTGTAGCAAGAGAAAAGCAATAATATCCAGAGGAGAGAGGAAGAGAGTCAGACAGACAGAGACATAGAGCGATACAAAGAGAGATAGAGGGGAGAAAGGGGGTTGGGTGGGAATGGCCCAGAGACCAAGAAAGATAAGAAAGATACTAGACATGGAAGTAGATGGAGAAATATAGAAAGAACAAGAACTCAGTAGAGAACAACTCCAAGTCTTGAACCCTCCTCCAGGGCCCAGTTTCCCTCTCCCACATCTCTCCTTACCTCCTCGATTTCCATTCTCTTCCTCCTGCAGAGGACAAAGAGATTGGTGTAAATAGCTGAGATTAAACTGGGGACCCTTAAAATGATCCTACCAGATGCAACCTATTCAGACCTTCTATTCCTTCCTTCATGATACTAGCTTGCCAGAAGGAATTAGAGCTACTTAGAAAATCAAGAGTGTAATGGGGCAGCATGAGAGGGAAGGGTCTTAGAGACTACATCTACCCTCCCACTCCTCTATCCCAAGTTATATCATCACATGACCTTTCCCTCATGGTGTTTTCAAGGTGACTGGAAAGCACAGTCTCAGACTGTTAGGAACTTCCCATTTTGATTGGGGACCCAGTCAAACAAAATACAGACAGAACCTCAGATACAGGGAGAAGGGTGTAGCATCAATTATGGAAGAACATGGACTCATTAATCATAAAAGTTTCTCTGAGAGGGGACTTGAAGTCAGTTGAGTAAGGAGGTGAGGAATAAACACCTTTGATGGGGGAATAGACCATGCAGAAATAAGAAGAAACTAATCAGATGTAGAAAAGGGAGAGCTCAGCAGAGTCTCTATCAGGGAATACAAGGGATTAAGTTTATGAAACAGGATAAGCAGTTGATGAAGGGTGGGGCTTGCAGGCACAAGAGAGACTTCTCTAACTGCCTGGACAGGTAGTTATAAGGAGCCACCTTAGTTTTTGAACCAGGAAGGGGCAATATGAAAGCATGTTTTGGAGAAGATGGATATGATAGCTTTGTGCAGCAAGTAGAGAGGAGGCATCTGCTGTAAAAACCTAGACTGCCTAGATCTGGATCTTGTTGGGGGAGCAGCTACAAGAAGGGAGAAGGGTAGTAATGGCTCAGATCAGGAGGGGAGAAAGTTCATATAGAAATGGAGGCTTTCAAGTCACTTCCAATTTGAGTACCATCCTCCTCTTCTCTTGGAGTTTTCACTAAAATGAGTTGACAACATCAGAAGTGGGGAGGAAGAATAAAAGATATGTTTAGACAGCTGAGCTGCCTCTGGGTTGCCAGATGGGAAGCACCAAGGGTGGAATACAGCCATCTTCCTGACTCTGGACAGGCCGACTCTTCCCTAAACACAGGGATAGAAAAGGTACACCTTCTCAACCCCAGATATCAGAAAATTCAACTGGAGCTTGGACCAACCCTTCCTCCACTTCTGTGGGACTGGGGCTAATTCTGCCTACTACAGAAGAGAAAGGGAAGCAATTGAGTATTTTCCTTCAGGGTAGAGACTTGGAGAAAGTGACCAGAGCCTGGGGAAGTTGTGGTGGGAAAGGATTAGGAAATGGGAAATCCAGAGAGATCGAGTCAAAAAAGGTGAACTGAAGGTACTGAAATCTTTAGATGGCCTTAGAAAAAGCCCTCTAATCAGCCCAGCCTAATTCCTCAACTCCTACTCTCAAGGACAGCTACAAACATCCATCCATCAAAATCAAGACATAGGTTAACTCAAACATAGAGATATGTTTAGTGTAACCTGACTCCCCTGTCTTCTAGCAGGTGGGACTTGAAGCCCCTCAAGGGAGGAACCCCTAACAGCTGTGTGGGCTAATCCCATCCCCCAGGGTGTGGATGGGACGCAAATTTACTCTTAAACTCCAAAATAAACCTATTCATGTTGCTGTGGTAGGAGATCTCTCTTCCATATGGAGGCTGCATCTTTCTCTACCTACAACCCCTTTGCTCTAGACTTGACCTTAGACCTCTGGGCAGATTAAAGAATGTTGGAATCTCCCTCAGCTCCCAGAGTTGATCTCAAACCTTGCTCAGACTAAGGAGACCTGAAATCTAGAAGAAACAATCCCTGGATCATCACTCTAGAAAGCATGGTGAACACTCAATCCAACTCCCCTCACTTTATAGATGAAGAAACAGAGATCAAGAGACTTGCCAGAGATCTCATAGGTAAAAAATAGTAGAAGCAAGATTCAAACCCAGGTCCTCTGACTCCGAGCCTGTGGAGCAGTCTCTATGCCAACAATTCTTCCTTCATAGGCCTTTAGATTTGGATTAGAGTTGAAGAGAAACTCTTTGGGACCTGGCTTGGGTTTTCTTGGTAAAGATATTCTAGTGTTTTGCCATTTCCTTCTCCAGCTCATTTTACAGATGAAGAAACTGAAGCAAGCAGGGTTATGTGATTTGCTTAGGGTCACACAGCTAGGACATATCTGATGTTAGATTTGAACTCAGGAAGATGAGTCTGATTCTAGATCCTGATTCAATCTCAGGTGCCCTAGAAAATTTAGGGACCTCTTAATTCAAGCCTTCTTTTATTTTAGAGATAGGGAAACAAATGACCCTGAAAGAAGAAGCAATTTGCTTAAGGATCATAACTGAAGCACAGGTTTCTGGATTCTCAGACCTGACAGCCCTTACTTAAGAGGCTCCTCCTTGTGAAGGAGGGACAAGAAAGCTGATCTTTCTGCATCTGCCTCTCTCTCTCTCTCTCTCTCTCTCTCTCTCTGTCTTGCTCTGTCTCTCCTTTTTCTTCCTCTCCTTCTTTTCATCCTTTCCTCCTACTCTTTCCAGAACCTTATAGTTGAGAAAAACTGCATGTATTATGAAAATATTAGTTGTTTTGCAGATGGAAGGTGTCAGACAGAGGATGGGGTTCATTTAGGAGAAGCCACAGCCTCAACAAGTAGCAGAACACATTTAAGTTAGATCCAAAGAAAGACTTCTTGGCAGGGAATATTATCAAGACAGTGTTGAAGAAAGGATGGCACCTTTTATCATTATGCCAAAGGTAATAATAAATAATAGCTTACATTTATATAGAATTGTAAAGCACATTCCTCAAAACAACCCTGTGATCTAGGGAGTAAAAGTATCATTATTATTTTCAGCACATAGACATTATCCAATTTTCCTGACTTATAGACAAAGAAATGAATGCCAAGAAAGGTTAAAGTGACTTGCTTAAAAAATTAAAAATAATTTTTCATTTACACAAAGAAATAAGCTTACTTTGGCCATCATTTTTGTCCATTACATTTAGTCATGGATTAAAATACTAGCCCTTTGCAAAAACATATAAAATAAATTTTAAAATCTTATTAAACTTGCCTTTTGTAAACAAAAAGTAGCGATATTCTCCATCTTATCAGTGAAAATGAAACATAGAGAAAACACAACTAATCTTTTGATTGTGACCATTGACCTTTTCTTACTATATCCCAATGAAACAGGTCATTTCTTTGGTCTCTAGAGAAGAATGACTTCAGGCCCAAGTCCATACCTTCACACCACATTGCACAGCTGACTCTGGTGGGTAGACAATGAAGTGCCGAAGAGTGAAGCCAAAACCATCTTGAGGGTTCTTGTGTAACAGTAGCGTCCTGGGCCCTGGCCAGAGATGGGGGGGTCCGGGAGAGCATGCATCTCTTGGGCCCAATGAAGGCTATGAGAAGATAAGAAAAATAATGTTGAGGTTCTGACATGACTAGATCTAACCCAAAACTGGTATGAAACATGACTATACACACACACACACACACACACAAACACAGAAAGAGCAGGGAAGGTATTGGGAGACAGGGAAGAAGAGCCCTTAAAAGGGAGGCAGAGCTTGGCTTTCATTTCCCAGAAGGCAGAACTTGGAGCTTGAAAGGGTAGATGTTTAAAAGAGACAAATTTGGTCTTAATGAAAGGGGAAATTTTCCAGCCTTTCAATTTGGTCTCCCTATCTTGTTTCTCCCCACTCCAATCCATCCTCCACTTGGCTATGGAAGGTCTGATCCTGATTCAATAAATTCTAGTAGTTCCATATTATCTGCAGGATCAAATGTAAATTACTCTGGCACATAAAGTCCATTTCAACCTGGTCCTTTTCTTGTCATTTCAGGCTTTTTTTTTAAATTTTTAAAATAAATTTTAAGTGATATCTTCTGGGTTTTTTTTTTCAATTTAAATATTTTTGTTTGTTTTTCCAACAACATGCATCAGTAGTTTTCACCAATTTTTTTGCAAGGTTTTACATTTTTCTCCCTCCTTCCCTCCCTCCTCCCCCTGACAGAAAGCAATCTAATAAAGGCTCTAAATGTATAATTATTCTAAACATAGATCCATATTAATCATGTTGTGCCTTTCCAGTCTTTTTAAAAAAATTATGTATTTTATTTTTAATTTGTGGAATAAAACAACCATTTCTCATAAGACAGTATAATAAAAAAGATTTTACATGAAACATAAAATGTACAACTTACTACTCTTTTAAAATATATAATAAAATTAACATGTAAATTTCTTCTTTTTTGTTCTTTTTCATGATCTCCTGGCCTAGAGACAGCTACCATTAGACATAAATAGGTATGTATCCAGTCTGCTTAAACATTACTCCCATTCATGAATTCAATGATTCATTGGTCTACTTGTCATTCCTTTAACATGATACTCCATCTTCCAACTACATGCCTTTTTTGCAGGCCCATGCCTAGGAAGCTTCCTCTCTTTACCTCTGCCTCTTATTGCCCTAACTTCCTTCAAGTCTCACCTTTTAATAGAAGGTCACCATCCTGACCAATCTGTCTTCCTTCTCCCATTCCCTCATCCTTCACCTCCCTTCTGAGATTATTCCCATCTATGTTTAATATATTTCACATAAACATATTAATTTACTTGTTTTCATCCCAAAAGAATGTGAACCCTTTTGGGGAAAGAACAGTATTCTTGTCTTTCTTTTTTATCACCGGTTTTTTTTTTAAGAGACAATGAGGTTAGGGGCATCTAGGTGGCTCAGTGGATAGAGCACTGGCACTGGAGTCAGGAGTACCTGAGTTCAAATCCAGTCTCAGACACTTAATAATTACCTAACTGTGTGGCCTTGGGCAAGCCACTTTTAACCCCATTGCCCAGCAAAAAAAAACTTTAAAAGAGAGAGAGAGAGAGGGAGAGAGAGAGAGATTGAAAGAGAGAGAGAGAGAGAGAGAGAGAGAGAATGAGGTTAAGTGACTTGCCCAGGGTCACACAACGGGTAAAAATCTGAGACCACATTTGAACTCAAGTCCTCCTGACTCCATCCTGGTGCTTCATTTTATCAAAAATTCTTAGCACAGTCCTAGAAGACAGAAATTGCTTAATCTGTTAACTAGCAGTGTTCTAGTAAATATTTAACAACTGACTCTCCAGAAAGAAAGAAATGAACCCACAAAACACTTTCAAGTAAAATCAGCATGATTTACATTTTCTTCACCATTTTCTTAGTCTAGCCAATCATCAAAACAATAATCAAACCCTCATTTTTATTGTTTACTGATTTCTAATTCTAATTACTTGCTATTAAGTAATATTGAAAATTTAGCCATAATTAATTAGAACTGACTTCTGCATGTTAATTGACTAACTGCTAGATGGCTATCCAAAAGTAAAAAGTATTGACTTAGGGAATTTGCTCTCCCTCACTCAAAGACTATAAGCAAAGTTTTTATGACCAGGTGTATTACTGAATATCTTGGAGAGAGGCTTCTTGTTCAGGCACAAGCTGAATGAGATAGCCTAAGAAATCCTTTCTGATTCCCCTTGATTTCTGGATTATTTGTTCAATGAATTATTTTGCCTTTATGTTTTCTCTTGCTTTGAAGTAGAACAGCACAATTGGTAAATTACAGTTGTAGAAAGTTTTTGAGATTGAAGTTTAAGAGATGCAAACTATTTGTTTAATAGTGTAATATTACCATTTCTTGAATTCCTTTTAAAAACAGAAGACAGCCCTCAATATCATAATATAAGGATCTAGAGACAGAGGAACAAGAAAGAGAGAGGTTTTAAAGCTTGGGAATTTCAAGTTTTGTCCTGCTCTCCACAATAATCCTTGCTCTGCCTCCATCACTCTGAGTCCCACCATGACTTAGCTAACTCCCCTTAATGTGCTCTTCCCTTCATAAAGTCTCATTCATCTCTCCCCAAGTCATTCTCTACCTCTAACCCTATATCCCCTCATTCCCATGCTTCTCTAGGTCTCCAAGGAGTCCTCCCTAAATCACTTTCTTTATCTGTGAACTGCTAAAGACTCAGAGTCCAACTCATTTATTCCTCTCTCTTTGGATAGCACAGTCTCTTTCCTAAGCCAGGAAAGTTTGGGCATAGAGTTAGAGAAAGTGGAAAGAGAAATATCTCTTGAGAGGAAAATTTTACTATTGTCCACACTAGCTCAAGTTTGTGATGCCTGCAGTTTTTCATTGTTCCATCATTTCTACCTGGAGCAGTTCCTACCACCCTCCAAGAGAGTCTTGATCATTCAACAATAGTTGGAAAGGGAGCAAGATCAAGATTACAGTATAGATAGGTAAGAAAAGAGACTTTCTGTGAGGATAGGCTCCAGCTCAGCAGCCCAGTGGCTGTCTAGCCATTTAGACATCCCAGGGATGTCTAAAACAGACCAACTGAGAAATTGCTGGCTGGGTGTGTGGAGGTATGCTTCTTAAGCTGTTTGCCCTCTGCCTGCCCTTTCTGGAATATTTGGGATTCCCCAGAAAGTGGAATGAGAGAAGGGGGGTTGGGGGCAGTGGTATCTAATAAAAGAGACAGAACAGAGTTGTGCTGGATAACGGAGCCAGGAAGATCTGGGTTCAATTCATCAGATTCTTTCTAGCAACAAGATCAGGACAAGTCACTTGATCTCTCTGTTCCTCAGTTTCCTCATTGTAAAATAAAGTGGTTGGACTTGACAGCCTCTAAGATCCCTTCTGGCTCTAAGTCTCTGATTCTGTGATCCCAGTAAGACCAAAAGCTAGGGACAGCCAGGGGCTCAGGGGATAAAGCACCAGCCTTAGGAGGACCTGAGTTCAAATTCAGCCACAGATACTTCATATTTATTTAGCTGTGTGACCTTAAGCGAGTCACTTAACCCTATTGCCTTGCCCCCCAAAAAGACTAGAAGCCAGTAAAATAGCGAAAGGAAAGGAAAAGTTTACTCAAGGAAGGAGAGAGAACTCTTGTGCTTGGATTCACAAAACTCACTCCCTTAAATACTCAAAACTGCACACATGGAGGATTCAAGGATCTGACAGAAGTTGTGAGGGGGGAGAAACAGTTTGACAGAAAGTGAAAAAACAGGGACCTGGAAGAGTGTAAAATAAAGAAGGAGAGAACAAGGAAAGGACGAGTTGAGAAATGGAAATTAAAGATGAAAAGAAAGAAAGGAGATAGAGAGATAATGGAAAGATATAGTGATCAAGAGAAAGGACAATAAGATATTTCTCTGACCCTTAGATCCCTCTTTGTGGATTCTACACTCCTCCTCTTCCTCCTCCTTCTCTTCCTTCACCCATGGGGTCCTTTGAACTCCAAATACTGCCTCATTCCATCCTTCTCATGTGGCCTCCTCTCACAATGCAGCCTCTACAGTAATACTGAAAATTTAGCCATAATTAATTAGAACTAATTCCTGCATGTTAACTGAATTCCATCATGTCTCTCCTCAATTTAAAGCTTATAGGGTAAGGAGGAACCCTTACCCTTCCAAACTATTACGCCTTGGCTAGGTACTTTCTGCTCTGCACCATCATCATCACTTCCTCTCTGAAAAAAAACCCATACCCCCTCCCCTGCACATTTATACCTTTCATCCCTTTCAATGCAATTGCTGCTGTTTGGAATGAGGAGGGAAGGGATTAGGAAGGGTTGGGGGAGGCAGTGGAAGGAGAAGGAGGTGGAACAAACTGTCCTGCTATCATTCCCTCCTTAAGTTTTTTTTAAGATCTTCCCAATTAGATTAAAGGTGAAGCTTAAAATAATTGCTGCCTAAATGTCTGAGAGATTTGTTGATTGATTCATTGATTCATTTCTCCATCCAAAAGGTATTTGCAGAACACAGATGTAATAGCTTTCTCATTAATTTCCCCAAGCCTAGGCTTCCACTTCTCTAATCTTCCAATTAAACTTACATTCCTAAAACATAAATCTGAACATGTTGCTTCCCTACTCAAAAAAATCATCTTTAGCTCCCTATTGCTTCTAGTATAAAGTACAAAACCAGCACCATTCACAATCTGGCTCCTCCTATTTACCTTTCCACTCATTTCATTTTATCTTTCTTATGAACTCTCTGTTTTAGTCCAGTGGACTTGCTAACTGTTACCTGGACACCTCCTTCCATCTTCTGCCTCAATGACTGTGCCCAGGAGATTCTCTGGAAAGTTCTCACTCCTCACCATTACCTCTCAGAAACCCAAATTCCTCCAAAGCACAGCTCAAGAGCCTGTGCTCTACAATTGATCTTTCCTTACACCCTCTCTTAAAATTCATTTGTATTACTTTGCATCTGTGTCCATTTGTACCTCCCTGGACCTCAACAGAATGTAAGCTCCTTGAAGGGAGGAGCTCTTTTTTTCCGTTCTTCCTTCCTTCCTTCCTTCCTTCCTTCCTTCCTTCCTTCCTTCCTTCTCTTTGTTATCTCAGCACCTGGCACAATGTTTTTCATATCAAAGGCAAAAAAAATATATTGAATTGAAAGAGTGATATAAGCTGAAAATTAAAGCTCACTAAAAGTAAATACTTGACTGAAAACATCTAAGACAACCCTTTCATTTTGTTGTTCATTTGTTTGAATCAGGTTAGCTGACTTGCCCAATGACACAAAGCTAATAAGGATCAGGAATTTAATAATAATAAGGAACAGAGATTTAAACACAGGTATTCTGACTCCTGAATGTTCACTTCTACTATAATGCTTTGCAGATACTGGCAAATGAAGAAAACAAACTGAGACCCAAGAAAAAGTTGAACTATGTCCCTTTCCCTTCATAGTACAGAGGGGCCTACTGGGATGGAATACAGTATACATTGTTAGGCAAATTCTCCAAATCAGCTGTTTTTATTTAAGCACTTTTCTCTAACAAAAGGGAGAGTTTCTTTTGGAAGGAACCACCATCAAATGGAAGTCTTTTTTTTTAAACTAAACTGTGAAAAAAAAATGCTACAATTAAATAAAAACTGAAAATAATAATGATGATATAAATATATTATTAACATATTGATAATATAGCATATAAATAAAATAAATAATAAAAATTGAAAAAAATTTAAATACACAGAAAAGAAAAATACAATGTTAAAACACACTGTACTTCTTATCCTAGAATTAGGTCACTTAAATTTTAAGGAACCTTTCTCCCAAGCCCCTCCTTTTACATTTTAGGAACCTAAGACTGAATGGAGACAAGAATGTGCCCAAAGAATTGCAAGCAGCAAGAAACAAAGCCAGGATTAGAACTCAAGTGTTCTGGCTCAGGATTCAACATCAGATGCCTTAGTTGTGAGGAACTGAATTGTCTAACAATTACAGCAGGACAATAATGGAATGGAGTAAGTCATGAGCTCCCCAGCCAAAGAAGTATTCAAATAGTGACAAAAAAGTTGTAGAGAGAATTCCAAGCACTGTAGGGAAGATAAGGCTAGACCTCTGAAGTCTCGTCTATCTTCAAGATTCTGTGATTTTGTGATATCTCTTTTCATGTTCTCCGGAGTCAGATCCTCTGATATAGACTCTGGGAAGTAGAGATCTAAAACTACTAACACTATCCCTGCCCCAGCCCCAATTCCCAATCGCAGCACCATGGATAATTTGGGCCTCAATAACTCTATCTCTAGCAGAAGGGAAGAGGAAAATATTTACCTGGAATTCTAAGGAGATTTAAAATCTCCAGGATTCCCCATATTTGCTGACCAGGGGTAGGGAGAGGAAGGAGGCCTCGATGGAGAACACACAGCCCTTTCCTATCATGAAACAAGACTAGGGGAAAGGAGGATGCTCATACTTATAAATTCTCCACCCCAATCCTCACAGACTTCCTAGGCATCCTCAGGGATTTATGATGCCATCCCTCCCCCCCCCCCACCCCAACCTCACTGCCAAGGCTCTCTGCAGCTCTCCATTGTCCCTATGCTGTCCCCCTGGATTATAGTTAAACCCACAGCTGTCCCTAGGATGGGAAGTGGCCCTGACAGGTCCCTTCATAGGCAGTGCCCCTGATGCCCACACACCCAAAGTTTTGGCAGCTGCCAACAGTCCACTAAGTCTCACCCTGACTTACAGAACAGATCTTTCACTTTAAGTTTTTCATTCCCACCGCCATTCTTTTCTGTGTCTCTCTTTTTTCCCCCTTTCTCTCCTTTTCTCTCAGGCTTCCCTTCCTGGTCAACATTCTTGGGGTTGTCATTTTGGTCTCACCTATAATAATCACTGTACATAAAGACATTCTATCACAAAATTCAACCCCCTCCCCCCAATCACACACACTAGATATAAGAAATAAAGATCTAGATATGAGATATTAAAGGGGATGAATTCTAGAGTTATGCAGTTATCTGAATCTTTTACAAGTGAGGCAGCTGTGCATGTGGTGGATGGCAATGCCAGGGAACCAAACTCAGGAATCCTGGTCCCCCTTCCCCCCAGTTGGCACATGGGAGAATAACGAGGTCATTGCAGAGAGCACAGAGTTCATGCTGGGCAGCATGCCCACTGTGACTCATGCCCTACCAGCCTGGTCTATCCCGGACATCAGAAACACACTACCCCCCAAACCCCTCTCTGTCCCTTGCCCTGAGGTCACTGCTCACTGATGGGTCATTCTGCCACCTCAGCACATTGCCGCTGCCAGTCAAAGAACCTATCTGCACCTTCATCAACAGTGCCAAGCAGAGTAGTGCCTACCAACCCATCGTTCACCCTGCTTGGTTTCCCTGATGTTTTGTCTGAGCACGTCTCTCCAAATATGTTCCTCCCTCTTTAATCCAAGAAGACAACTTTAGGGCTGGAGGGCAGCAATGCCCAGTTAGATGGTGAAATTCCTAGTAAGTGTGAAACACTTAGGGGTCAAAGAGGAACTGAGTTTCTGGAAGGCCATTAGCTAACCACCGAAGACCCCGAGAGACCCCACAAACCCCAAGCATCTCCCCTTCACCCTTTTCCTATGTATCGTGAGACTCGTTTGCTTGGGGGCTGTCCTTGGCAGCGAGATGGCACAGAAGGGCCAACCATCATCTGCCTTCAGCGTTACTCTTCAAAACATCAGTGCTGCTTCCAGGAGCAATCCACAGAGTCTCTGGGCATTCTCGGTGCCCCCCGTCCCAACAGAGTCGGCCGCAAGTCTCACCCTGCCCCTAGTCGAGGTCCCCCGACGGTGGGGCCCCGACAGCCGCCCTTCTTCCTGACGGAGGCTCGGAAGCCAGAGGCAGCGCGGCTCCGGGGAGCTGCAGTCCACTCCGATCGGCCGGTCGCAGCGCCAGCCCCCGCCCCGGGCCCGCTCCACTCGCCACACCGCCCGGCCCACCAGAGACACGGCGCGGGGGCGCGGGGCGGCCAGGGCGGGCGCCGAGCCTGCGGGGCCCCGGGAGCCGTCGGCGGGGAGGGCGCGGGTTTCCGGAGCCGGACGCGCGGAGGAAGGGGGTGCTCGGCATTCCCCCGAGCGGGGACAACTTCTCTCTCCGCCTCTCCTTCGGGGCCGGGGCCGCTCAGCTCCTGCTCCCAGCCCCGGCCCGCTTCCCCCGGGAGGCGAGCCCGAGGGGGCCCCCTCCCTGGCCCCCGCCCTCCTGAGCCAGGCTGAGCCGTGCTGAGCCAGCGGGAGCCTCCCGGGGTCTTGGGGCCGGAGAGGAGCGGGGTGGGGGGCGGGAAGGGCCCGGGAGCGGCGCCCCAACCTCCTGAGCCTCTCGCAGCTGAAAGCTCCCAAGCCCGGACACGCCAGCAACTCAGGCAGGGAGCAAACGCCTCCCCCAGCCCAGGGCCGGCCCCGGCAGCGCGGCCACCCAGGCCACCCTCCTCCCCTCTCTCCTCCCCTCCCTCCGCCCAGGGAGCTCCACGCTGCTGCTGCCACACACACACACACACACACACACACACACACACACACACACACACTCACACACTCTCACATACAACACTGCCCAGATGTGTATTCACTTTGCACATTCATTGCATTTTGTCAAACTTCACAAACACACACAGATACTACACATAATCTGTAGGTACCCACTGTACACACACCACACCACAGAGCCCTCTCCAAGGCACATACTAGAACCATAGCACACCATAGAGACGCATCATTATATGATTTCATTCATCCATTTCCCTAGGCCCAACATGGCCTAGGTATTTGTACCGGAGTAGTTCCCAGAAGAATTGTAAACATTGCCACACACACACACACACACACACACACACACACACATAAACCCCAACCCTACCTACCTAAAGAAACCAACCTGAAGACCCCACCCAGCTCCCAGAGGTGGCAAGGGGACAAGTAGGCAGCACTCCACCTTTTCCACAGTGCCATCTGTCAATGCTCCCCATATCTCACCATAATAGATTTAGGAGAAAACTGAAGCTCATTCCCTTAGCACCCCTAAATGTTAATGAAATCATTTCAGTTCAGGAGTATCTTCTTGTCAGCTACTCTCAGAAATTTCTCTTCTCCCCCAGTAACTGTCAGTAACTAAGCCTAAGTATGTTTATGGGATGGGCCTTTGGTCAGGATCATGTCTTTCTCCCCTCTTTTTCCAGACCCCCCTACCCTTCTACAAACAAGGATCTGAGATAGTCTTCCCAAGTGAGGGGAGAGTGATCAGGCTTTTGAGGAATGATGAGAGAAAGGCAGCTCCACATTGAAGATCAACTATTCAATTCAATTTGGACTTTCTGGAGAAAAATTAGAGAAAAATCTTAAAGGATGGGAGAATTTTTATCTGGAACAACCACTGATCAGAGTATAAGCCCCGCAGCCATCACCCCCTGACCAAGGCTGCCAATTATCATCCAAACTGGTTACCTTTCCCAGGAGTTATTATAGTGCTGTCCCTTTGCTATTGTCACTTTTTTATGTCAATACTCCAAGTTGAGGAGTACAAGTACAGAGGAGAAAAGCAGAAACTGAAGGATGATGGGTAGAGAGAAGACAGAGGGATTGGGGGGGGGTACTAAAAGAGAGAGATGGGAGCAACTGGAGTGCCAAAGAGGGGTAAAACTGAATGGGAGAGATTAATGTACAGGATTTGGGGAGACTGAAAGACAGAGAGATTTAGATTAAGGGCCAAAGCTTGAAAGGGACTGAAGGCAGAGAGGGGAGACTGAGAGAACTGAGAGAGATAGACTAGAAACTCAATGGTTATGAAAAGACTTAAGATAGAGTAGGGGAAAGGGGAATGAGAATTGAGGGAGACTTAAGGGACTGTCATAAAGACAGATAGGATAGTGTAAGGGAGACTGAGACAGAGAATGAGAGAACTAAGGAACAGAAGGTGGGGGAAGACTGAGGTAAAGAAGAGTGAAAAGAATTCGAAGAGAGAGATTAAAGAAGGAAGAGAAATGGAAGAGGGGAGGAAGGGTTAGGATGAGGAATGTGGGGGAGGCCTGGGCGGCCTGGGCTGGGAGTTGTTTTGTTCTCCTGTTTCCTGTTTGCAGGCTGAGCTGGGCCCCCTGTGCAGGAGTCACCCCCACCCCCACCCCCGGGGGGCGGAAGCTGGGACGGGAAGAGTGAGGGCAGCTACAGGGGCTGAGTCAGGAGGGATTCAGGACACAGAAGGAATAGTTCAGCAATGGGGAGGGAAAACCAGTGCTCAAGGGAAGCCTGGTGCTCGGACCCCTCCCATCCCAGAACTTCTTAGGGGAATCTAGCACCTCTAAGAATTTCAGGTTGGGGATCCCACTCCCCTTCCCTGACTTTAATCCTCTCAAGGTAACTTTCTATCCGTGCCAGAACTTCTCCAGAAGGGCCCTCAAATAGTCATCCTTTCCCCACCTCCACTCACCTACTGCCTACAGAAAGCATACTTTCTCTTTCAAACTTGCAACATTGAGTGTCAGAGGATTCATCTACTTGCCTCTTCTCTTAGTCCCCCACCACCACCACTACCAGCACCACCCTTCGGCCGACCCATCCAATCTTTCTTTGCCCTCCAGGAATCCTGAGAGTAAATATCCTGTCCTAGGAATCTACCATACCTTTAAACTTTGCTTTTCCTATTCCCTGTTCTGAAGAAGTAAGGGGAGAAAGGAAGGAAACTTTTTTTTTAAATGCTATGGGTTAGGGGCAGCTAAGTGGTGCCGTAGATAGAACAACCAGCCCTGGAGTCTGGAGTACCTGAGTTCAAATCCGGCCTTAGACACCGCCTAGCCAAAAAAAAAAAGTTATGGGTCTAAATGCTATGAGTCAGGGACATGCCAAGGCCTTGGGGGGGAGGGGGGAGTAGAGAGGAAGGTGTTGGTGTTTTCATTCCATCCTAGGCTGAGAGGTTCCTTAAAATGTAACAACCATGTGTGATGCTCAGCCAGTTCTTCTAATCCGTCAGAGGTGAGGGGTGGGGTTGAAGAAAGTCTAGTCCCATCCCATTCCTTCCCACTGCCTCTTAGAATGACTTGCTTGGAAGGGCCACTGAGGCTCACCATCTGAAAGAAAGGGGAGGGGTCTCTGGTGGCTCTTGTCTCTCTTCCTCAAGCCTCAGCATTTCCTCTGGGAAAGGAATGTGGGGTGGGCAAAAGAGAGAGGTGGGGGAAGGGGGCCAATCACTTCAAAATACCAGGCGTTACTAAGATTCTATTCTGAGGTTTCCTGCTACAGGCGCCCCACCTCCCCCCACCCAACGACCTCTCCAAAATCCTTCTCCCCCTAAAACCAAGACTGACCCAGCAGACTTTCTGGCACCCATCCTATTTGGTTATCTCCCCTACTTTCTTTTCTCCTAAGGCAATACAATCTAGTCTCCTAGGAATGAATAAGGGAAACTTCCTGGGGAAAAAGGGATGAGAAACTATTATACTTTCATCTGTCTTATGCTGATCCCCCTTTTCTTAGCACTGGTATCAAGGGGGAGGGGATCTAGTCTTTTTCTGCAATCTAACACCAACCCCTCTTGCTGCAATTGCTCTCTTTAGAATAATATAATGTCATCTTAAAAATTTGACACTTCATTGTTTTCAGACCTTCACTTACCCCTCTAGTTGCTCAGATAACCCATTCCATTTTTAGATAGTGATATAGATTTTTCCTTACATCAAGTCTAAATTTGTTACTTTGCACCTTCCACCCATTGCTCCTACTTCCGTTCTCTTTGGCTGAGCAGAACAACTTTTTTTTTTTCCTTCTTCCACATGACAGTTGTCATGTCCTCCAAATTTACTCATTGCCAGGTGAAACAACCCTTGTTCCTTTAACTATCCTCACAGGACATCTCTACTACCATCCTACTAACATTCCTTTAACAAACCTTTCTAAATTGTTGCACCTAGAATTGGAATGTGGCACTCCAAATGTGATCTGATTGTCAGAGTAGAGTGGAACTGTCTCTTCACTAAATCCTGGATATTGAGCCTTTTTTTTTGTAGGTGACTTGCCCAGGGTCACCCAGTAAGTGTCTGAGATTGGATTTGAACTCAGGTTCTCTTGATTTCAAGGCTGGTGCTCTATCCACTATGCCCCTCCTTTTTTCCTTGTTAGCTTATTGGTTTGTTTTTTATACTGTGCTTTGTTTGTGATATGATTTCAAGGTCTAATTCTCCTCCTTAACATGCTCTCTAACTTATCAATGTCCTCAAAATGAGTTCCAGATCAAGACTGAGTATAACAGAGCTATTATCCTCATAACTGAGAGCACAGTTTCCCTTAATGTAGCCTTAAAATTAATTGCATTAATTTTCTCAGCTATCATATCACACAATTCATATGTAATGTGTATCCACCAAAACATCTTTTTTTTTCAGACCAGCTACTGTTTGGCCACACCTGCCCATTCTTGTATGCACAAAGTTGATTTTTAAATCTAAGAGGAAGATTTTACCTTTACCCCTACCAAATTAATCTCATTTCACTTAATCCAACATTCTACCTGCTCAAGATCTCTTTAAATTTCTTGATGGCTAGGTGGCTCAGTGTAGAGAGCATTGGCCTTGGAGTCAGGAGGATGGGAATATGAATCTCTCCCCCGCCCCCAACACCTCCACCTTAGACACTTGACACTTACTAGTTGTGTGACCTTGGGCAAGTCACTTAACTCTGCCTCCAATCCAGGGCCATCTCTAGTTGTTCTAATTCATATCTGGCCACTGGATCTAGAGGATTATGGAGGAGAAAGTGAGGCAGGTGATGTAGCACCCCCACACACACACTCAAATTAAATTCACATGCTTATCATGGCATCACCTCCCTGATATCACAGTCTTCTTTGAAAATGAAGGACAAGGGGCAGCTAGGTGGCACAGTGGATAGAGTACCAGGGCCCTGGAGTCAGGAGTACCTGAGTTCAAATGTAGTCTCAGACACATAATAATTACCTAGCTGTGTGACCTTCAGAAAGTCACTTAACCCCATTGCCTTGCAAAAACTTAAAAAAAAAATGAAGGACAAGCTATTTCAAATTTCTTACTGTTACCTACCCATTCTAGCTTGGTATCATTTGAAAATTAGAATAGTTCTGTCTACTCCTTTTCCCATGTCACTGATAAAAATGTTAAACAACACTGGGCAAAACAAAGATCCCTAGGGAACTAAACTGAGACCTATGAACTGACATTAAAACTTATTAGTGAATATTTTGAGATGTGAACAATAGTTCAATTGGTCCTATATAACAAACATCTCTTCTTTTTTCCTTCAAAGATAACTTTATGGGGGAGGTTAGGTGGCTCAGTGGATAGAGCACAGGCCCTGGAGTCAG
Source organism: Macrotis lagotis (assembly GCF_037893015.1). Classification (NCBI taxonomy): domain Eukaryota; kingdom Metazoa; phylum Chordata; class Mammalia; order Peramelemorphia; family Peramelidae; genus Macrotis; species Macrotis lagotis. Next base: position 190,960,945 of record NC_133659.1, read on the forward strand.
GAGTACCTGGGTTCAAATCCAACCTCAGATACTTAATAATTACCTAGCCATGTGACCTTGGGCAAGCTGCTTAACCCCACTGCCTTGTAAAGCAGGCAAAGCTTCTATGCTAAAGGATGAAGGAAAAGACAAGGTCTTGAAGTCATCTCAAGCTTTCTTTTCTCAGTTACAAGATCAAGTGAAAATGCAAATACAGGATGCCAAGAAAACACAAAAAAAGCAGAAGAAGAAAAAAGAAATTTCTGTTCAAAAACTCAAATTGTAACATTTTATATCATAATGTAAATATTAAACTAAGAAAATATTGCTTTCTTAATAAAATTTTGATTAATTTTTCTTTTCAAAAAAAAGATGACTTTATGAACATTCCTATGATTTACAGTTTTGTAACCTTGTCAGACATGGAAATCCCTTTAGTCTAGTATGACCTGTTCTTGTCATGCTGGCTCTCTGTGATCACCTTTCTTTTCTGGATATTCAGGAACTGTCTCCTTATCTCATTTATTCTCCAAAAGTTATGGGATGCTCAGGGAGAATTTCCATCTCTTATATGAGGATTTGCCAAGTCCTTTTCAGGGCTGCTCATCCACCTTCACCCAACTTTCATCAGTGATTTATGTGTCATTGGTCCTCTTTGAAAACGAAGGCTGCTGAACAACAAAAATTCTTCAAGACTATGTTTCTTTTGGGGGGTGGGGAGGCAATAGGGGTTAAGTGACCCAGGGTCACACAGTTTTGTAAGTATCTGAGGTCTTATTTGAACTCAGATCCCCCGTCTCCAGAGCCATGCTCATCACAATCTAGCTGCTCCCCATGAAATTCTTTTTTGGGGAGGAAGACAACTAGGGTTAAGTGACTTGGCCAGAGTCACACAGTAAGTGCCTGAAACTAGATTTGAACTCCGGACTCCAAGGCCAGTGCTCTATCCACTGCATATCTAGATGCTCCCAAAACTATAAGTTTCAAGAAAGGTACTGGTCTTCTGTGGTAGAAGTTCTTCACTGAGGGCTCCTTATCCCTAATAAAATAACAAGACTAGTCAGCAAAATAATATTAATGATACAGAAGCATCAGGGCATTGTGGGTAAACAACTGACCTTGGATGGGGCAGGAAGATGTTTTCATACTACTAGGAAAGATCAGATGTAGGATTTGAACTCAGGTCTTTTTGGCTCAAAATATAAAGTGGTCATTGCCCCTTACTGTTTTTCATTTGAACCTCCTGACTTTCAATCTAGGATTTCTTTCCCCTGTCCCATAGTGGACCTTTTCTTTTAGAGCTTTGGGGTAGAAGTGAACCTGAGCTCCACTCTCATTTATAACAAAATTCTTTACCTCTTTAAAATTAGGGATACCTGAGAGCAAGGGATGAGCTGTCCTGTGTCTTGTATGAAGCACATGGTTTAATTGAGGCAAGGACTCAGGAGCCACTTTGACAGACATTCCTTTGGGTTGAGCTGGGGTTGGGGTGGGGAGGAGAGGAAGTCTTGCACAGAGACTGGAGAATGAAGGAGATGACCTTGGAAGAAGGAGGAGACCTTCCTTCTAGCCTAAGGGTAAGAGATAGTGAGAAAAAAAAAGGGTGTTGGGAATGTTGATAGTAGCTGACAAATGGGAGGGAACAGGAAGTAAGAGTGAAGGGCCCCCAAGGATCAGGAATCACCCTTTTTCCTTCCTTCCTTCAATCTGATCCCCTTCCCTTCCCAGAAATGCAAACTCAGTATGGGTTGGGGGTGGGTTATGTAACTCCATTAAGCACCCCAAGTGCTTGGTCCAAAGACAAATAATCCTAAATAACTACATATTAGAAAAAGAGAATCAAACAAAGACAGAGACTGACAGGGAGACAGAGAGAGAGACAGAGACAGAGAGACTCACAGACAGAAAGAGAAAGAGAAACGAAGACAGGGAGAGAGGGAGAGAGGGAGAGAGAGAGAGAGAGAGAGAGAGAGAGAGAGAGAGAGAGAGTATTAAATATACTTTATCAGCTATAGAGCATCACAAGGGATTAATATACAGACCGGTGTCTGTATACACACACACACACACACACACACACACACACACACACACACACATTCCAATTCACACCTAGCTCTACAAACCAAATCAATTGCGTACTCAACAGGCATGCACAAAATGTGATACCAAAGAAATTCCATCTATGTTGATCCTCAAGCTTCTAAACCCCTGCCCCAGTCTCCTCCTTCAAGGGCAACCACCCCCTCAGTCCTTTCCCCGCCCTTTTACCCCACAAAGGGTGCCTGGTTCCCAGCATTGCCTGTCCCGTGGCTCCCCTGTCCAACGTGCTCCAACAGGCCAACCCACTGAGCCGGCCAAGCAAGACTATCTACTCCCTGCACCCCTCTCCCCACCCCCAACCCATCTCCTTCCCAAGTCACAGAATGCAAAGGAGCCCAGAGGCCAGGAGATCACCACTGTGACCTTTCCAGGTTTCTGAGTTCTCCTTTGACGCTTAAGTCTCCCTCTGATTTGCTTTGTCGGGTCACTCTTCCCACACACTGGGCAACCTGAGTGAATATTCTTCAAGATTCCTGGGGTAACAACTAGGTTCAATTTTTATCTTAACTTCTGCTCATGATCAGGACTTGACTACCAGCTGCCACTCTCGATGACCCCACAGGATCAGCCTTAGTTCCCTTCTGCCCTCTTTCACTCATTCATTCAACAAACACTTAATGGCACTTACTATTATCAATCATTATCAATCACTAAATCAACAAGCAATTATAAAGGCCTCTTAAGATCCAGGTTCTATGTTCAACTAAGCACCAGTGAGAGATTGAAAGAGCCAGAATCAGATCTTGTCCTCAAGAAGTCTGAAGTCTAATTGGAGAGACCATATGCAAACAACTTTGTATCAACAAGATATAAATAGGATCAACTGGCAATTATCTCAAAACGAAGGGACTAAGATTGAGAAGAACTGGGAAAGGTTTGTTGTAGAAAGCAGGGCTTTAGCTGAGACTTGAAGGAAACCAGAAGGTGGAGATGAGGAGGGAGAGCATTTCAGGCAAGACAGATAGCCAGTGAAAATGAAGTGTAATATAAAAATTCTCTGGGCAAACAGGAGGGCTCAGTAGATAGAGCACTGGTCCAGGAGTCAGGACCTGAGTTCAAATCCAATCTGAAACATTTAATACTTACTAGCTGGTGCCCCTGGACAAGTCACTTAATCTTAATTAAGTCAATAAATAAATAAACATACACACACATATATACAATGGAGTCATTCTCTAACTCTGGTTAGATTGTAGAGAAAAGATGCATGTATTTGGAAGAAGAAAGTTCTACCCCAGGATTCTGGAACAATGGAACTAGGAAGGTGGAGATATGAGGATGAGGGTAAATTGCAATCTACAGGCATATATTAATTATCCCAGCAAAGATATGGGAAGGAATCAGAAAGTAAAAACTGGCATAGATAACCCAAAACAACAAATGATGTAAAAGTTATTTCTATTGTATTTTGCAAGGACTTTGAGACACAGTAAAAACATTCAGACACAGAGATATACATACAGACACTCGGGTACACACAGAAAAAAAATCACAAAAATGGACTGATACATGCACACACAAATAAACTTAAATACACACAGATGACTTTACATTCAAATATAATGTCACATTTTCAGTGTCACTGAGTTGGTTCTCTACCCACATGACCTGGGAGAGTGTGAGTGATAACCCCACAATAACCACTGAGCTAATTCACTAGGGTTATAATAGAAGGGGACTCTGGGCAAGTAATCCCAGGCCTCTCCTGTAGTATCTATGGGGGACTAAGGCTTCATCCATCTAAGGTTCTCAGGATAGAGAGAGGAGAATGGAGAAGGTGCCAGATTGACCTTGTCCTCTATCTGCTCCCTTCCCCCCCCCCAACTTCTCCAGTGTAGAAGTAAGGGGGAGAGGCCTTAGGGGAAGTAGAACAGTCAAGGAAGGGGAGGGGAGACAGAAGGCAGGAGGAGGGAAATGATCAGCATTTCCCCACAAGGCTTAGATGACCATGGAGCCCACAGTCTGTGGGAAATAAGCAGTTTCAGAAAGGGTGAGTCCTGAGTCCTACCACAAAATAAACATAAAGGCATTTTCTTGGTCATCTAAGGAATAGGGAGGAGAAGACCTGCTTTGAATCCCCTCCCCCTCTCCCAGGAAGCCTTCCCAGATTAACTCCATCTTTCACCTTCCCTTTCATCTCTTCCTCTTCCTATTTCTCCTTTTCCTCTTATCCCCTCCCCTTCCCTTTTTTCCTCCTCTTTTCTTCCTCCTCCCTTCCAGCACCAATATTCACAAGCCACACCCCCATTCTATGGTTGTTCTGTCATATGCTGTCAGTTGGATAGGGTCTTAGAGATTATAGATGCAGTCCAAATCCATTATGTACAAAAGAGGAAACTGAGGTCCAGTGAGGGAAATGAATGGCTCAAAAGACGGCAGGTAGCAGAAATTGTACATAAATCAATCTTCTCATTCTGAGTCCATCCCTTTCTACTACATAACTACTGCCCTTGTTTATTTTTCTTCCTTCTGTCTCCTGGGACATATGACCTAGCTTCCTTGTTTGAACAGAGTTCCTCAATAATTGGGCCCATCCTGTCTTTGGATCTCCTTTCTCTCACGCCACATATTCGTTGATATATTTTATCATTTCTCCATATCATTTATTACATCTCTTCTTCACTCACATAGCCACCACACTATTGTGGGCCCTGGTCATCTTTCTTCTGGACTATCCCTATAGCTTCTTCCTAACTGGGCTTTCTGCCCCTACTTCACACTTCAATTCATCCACCTCCTAGCTGCTTAAGCAATTTTCCTAAAGTATAAACCTGACTATGTCATTCTCCTACTCAATAAACTCCAAATAGTTCCTGCAGGATTAAAATTAAATTCCTCTCTTCCACAGTTAGAGCCCTTCTTCACATGGCTCCAATTTACCTTTCCAGCTTTATTATATATTATCTCTACTTTCTAAATTCCAGTTCAGTTAAACTGACCTTCTTACAGTTCCTCATACATATCACCCTATTTCCCACTCTGTTCCTTTGTACAGGCTGTACTCCTTGCCCAGAATGCACTCCCTCCTCACTTTTGCCTTCTTAAAAATCTCCATTTTCCTTTAAAACTAGTCTTAAATGTCACTCTCAGAAAGCCATTTCTAATACCCCATATACTAGTATCTTCCTCATTACTTTATATTTATCTTTATAGATTTACATATGTATAAATTTTTTTGCCTGATAGATTAAGATGGCAAACTAGGTGACACAGTGAATGGATTGCCAGGCCTGGAATCAGGAGGACTCATCTTCCTGATTTCAAATCTAATCTCAGACATTTACAAGTTGTGTGATGCTGAGCAAGTCATTTAACTGTTTCCCTCAGTTTCTTCATCTGTTAAAATGAGCTAGAGAAGGAAAAAGCAAAAAAGAGACTATATTTGCCAAGAAAACTCCAATTAAACCTGTTTGCCTCACTTTCCTCAATTGTAAAGGAGCTGGAAAAGGAAATAGCAAATCACTCCAGTATCTTTGCCCAAAAAAACCCCCAAACTACAATTAACCCTGTTGCCTCAGTTTTCTCTACAGCAAAAGATCTGGAGAAGAGAATGGTAAATCACTCCAGCATTTTAGCCAAGAAAACCCCAAATAGGATCACAATCAGACTGAACAATAGAATTAAGATCCCTGAGGACAAAAAGGGCTCTGTTTTCTCTTTGTATTATTCAGTACTCAACACTATACTTGGTTGTGCTTGTTGTCCTAGTAGGCACCTGATAAATACTTGCTGGTGGATTGGAGAAGCTCAGGGAATCAAGTCATTTTATTTTTTATTTTTTGCAAGGCAATGGGGTTAAGTGACTTGCCCAAAGTCACCCAGCTAGGTAATTATTAAGTACATGAGGGGAGGTCAGATTTGAACTTAGGTCCTCCTGACTCCAGGGCCGGTGCTCTATTTACTGTGCCACCTAGCTGCCCCTGAATCAAGTTATTTTTACTACCTAAAAAATACTTCCACATGCTCCTTACCTTCATTATGTCTTTCTGATAATCATGCACTTGTGGCTAAGCTGGGTATGTCTAAATACAGATTGGACAGATGTTGTCTCTCATATTCTTTTTTTTAAATTAGAGTTTCATTTATTTATTTATTTGTTTAGGTTTTTGCAAGGCAAATGGGGTTAAGTGGCTTGCCTAAGGCCACACCTCTAGGTAATTATTAAGTGTCTGAGACTGGATTTGAACCCAGGTACTCCTGACTCCAAGGCCAGTTCTTTATCCACTGCGCCACCTAGCTGCCCGTCTCTCATATTCTTAAAAAGGATCAAAGACAAAGATGAGCCTGAAGGGATAGTGAAGTGATGAAGGGGAGGAAGCTGAAGGACTGAGATTAGGGAGACAGAGGAACAAAGAAAAGGCATATTTATAATATCCCAATTTTAGGAAGTTCCAAGTCATGAAAGAAAGATGTAACACATGCCTAGGATACTTTCTAAGCATTATGAGAATAACACTGTTACAGTAACTATTATAAGAAAGACATGATGCAAAGTGAAGAAAGTATAGTCAAGAAAACAGCATGGACAGTGACTTAAAATGCAAAAAGAATTATCCCAAGATACCTGAAAATAAGCTTAAACCCAAAAGAGAAATATAAGAAGACACTTTCCTCTATGGAATGGGGAGCAAGGAAGAGGAAACCCATGGAGGTGAAGCATTGCATAACATTAGGATTTTTTTTTATGTATTATGTATCAGTTTTGATGATTTTTTTCATCTTCCTTTGAAAAATATTCTATGTTGTAAAGGATGTTTCTCTGGGGTAGGAAAGGGGTAAAAGGATTCAGGGAGAAATCTTGGTGATAAAAAAAGATAAAAGTTAAAAATCAGTTTTGAATGAATGAATGAATGCATATTGAGGTAAAATGAACTTTGTGTTTGTAACTCTGGGGTCTAAGGTACATTAAACACCACATAAGTAACTGTCTCATGCAGAAGTTAAACATGGTTTGCCAGTTCTACCAGGGCTAAATTCCAACCAATTGAGCTTCTCATCATGATGTCTAAAATCTAGTCATCATCCTCATCCTTCACTGACTCCACCCTAGACTGAACTCCAGGTATGATTGGTGAGCTTCCAGGAACCAGGCGTCCATACAATTGCCTCTGGTCTTCTCATCCTCATTTCATGTATTGCCTTTATTCCATTTGAAATGTAAACTCTGTGAGGGCAGGTATGCTTGCACTTATCCCCAGATCTTAGCACAGAATTTGACAAATAATAATCACTTAATAAGTAAATGTCTAGATCTCTATCTAGATGTTCATTCACATGCAGTCACACAGGCAATTCATGTGTGTGTACTTGTTCGTACAAATATCCATATTCATCTAGACATATATTGTTGGAAGTATCATTCCCAGCTCCTACATATACTAGTCATTTCATTTCTCTTGGACTTAGTTTTTCTCATCTGCAGAATGGAGATAACATTTTGTGCTATCATGGATTTTTGAAGAAATACTTTATAATGCTTAAAATATTCCAGGAATCTAAGTTACCAGTATCAATAGTTGATTGGTTCTTATCTTTTGTTATCAACAAAGATCAAAATGAGTAACGTCACTAATACACATTAACAGTCAGGTCCCTGTGGACACCAGAGCCCCCTACTGGCACTATTGTGGCATTTTTCCCTCCCTAATATCAGCCAGATTCATGCTTCCCTTATTTCTTTCTATCTTCCACCCTCCAGATATCCACATTTCTCATTCATCCTGAATTCAGTTGCTCAGAAAAGTCCAGGAGTTTACAGTTCTCACCCTACATATCTAGTCTGTTGCCAATCTTCTCCTTAGACCTCTCTTGTATATTCCCTTCTTATTGCTCACATAGTTGCAACCTTGGTATAAGGGCTCATCACCTCATACTGGAAATAATGCAATGGTCTTCTGGCTGATCTCTAATTTATCTAATTTTATCTAATCAAATCTCTAATTTGTCCTCCACTTAGCAGACCAAGTGATTTTCCTAAAGCACAAATCTAACCACGTCACCTTTTTTACTCAGTAAATTCCAGTTTATTTATCTCCAGGATTGAATATAAAATGTTAATTCTCTTTGAATATTAAAAACCATTTTCAAATAGTTTTTATATGATCATACATAAATAATCTAAATAAAATTGCTTACTGACTTGGGGGAGAGGAGAGAGGAGGGAGAAAACTCAAAATTTAATAAAAATGAGTGTTAAAAATTATCTTTACATGTAATTGAAAAAAATAAAAAATATTTTTTAAAAAAACCCTTCACAACCTGACTCCTTCCTACTCTTTCAATCTTGTTCTACTTCAAGATGTAACACTACCTAATTTCTTGCTGTTCCACAAGATATTTCATCTGTTGTCTTTAATGCTCTGTGACTATTCATAGGCTGGCCCAAGTCTAGAATTCTCTCTCTCTCTCTCTCTCTCTCTCTCTTCATTTCTGCCTATTTTTGTGGCTTCTTCAAATCTCAGTTAAAATCTCCCCTTCTGTAGAAGATGTTATTCCCCATCTCACCTTTGCTAATACCTTCTTTTTGAAATGAGCTTCTATCCATTCTGAGGATATGTTGTATAAACTTATTTAGCTACCTATTGTTTCCTCTGTTATAATGTGAACTCCTTAAGGGCAGAGATAGTATTTTTTGTCTTTCTTTGTGTCTCCAGTGCTTAGTACACTAAGCAGACTCTTAATAAATGTTTGATGACTAACAGTTAAAGTGGGAGGCAGAAAAGCTGCAGAAAGCTACAATGACCTTAGAGTTAAACCTGTTCAATCTTTTTACAGCCCTGTCTGACTCTTCATGACCCCATTTATGGTTTTCTTGGCAGAAATACTGGAGTGGTTTTCCATTTCCTTCTCCAGCAAATTTTACAGATGAGGAAACTGAGGCAAACAGGTACACACTTCCTGTCTTCAGATCTGACTCTGTAGAATATGGTGCCACCTAGTTGCCCCACAAGTCATAGCACATGAGTTCAAATCCCTATTACTGACTGTAATCTTGGGCCTTTCACCTCTCCAGTTTTAGTTTCCTCATATGCAAAATCAGGGTAAACTCGTGAAGTTATATTGGTTGACTTTTTTGAAGTCCTCAGCTCTAAAGTGACAATGTAGGATGCTAAGCTAGATCTTCAAGGGAAAGAATTAAAAGAAGAAAGCTAAGTTCCCACCCCCAACACAACACTAATATTTATACAGAGAAAAACACCAGCATGGCTTAGGAGTAGAGACAGCCCTGCTGAGGCAAGGAAATGATAGAAATGACATCTCAAGATCTCCTCCAAACTAGAGGACAGAGCCTCCCGGAGTCATTTATCCCAGAATGAAAGGCACCTCAGAGATCTGCTCTAGTCCCACCTCATCATTTTACTGATAAAGATATTGAGAGCCAGAGATGAAGCTTGCCCAACATCATTCAGCTATGAAGTAGCAGCACTAAACACTTGTTCAATTTTCTGCACCCTTACTCTCCTGCCCCTGCACTAAACAACTTTTTCAGCAGGATGACCTGGAAAAGACAAAAAGGAGAGTTCCAAAACCAGGGTCTCTCTGCTCTGCCATCAGGGTCATTTGGTAAGTCTTTCTGGTTTCATGACTCCCAGGAGATAGATGAACCCAGGCAACAGGTGTATATGCAATGAAGAGTAGGAGGAGAAGTCACAGAGAGCCAAACCTAGGCCACACCTCCCTCCCTGAGCAGGTCTCAGCAACTTCCATAAGTCTCCTGAGGGCACCTGAGGCTGCTTGGTAAGGAGTAGTTCTCAGCCCTGCCCCTGAAACTACCCACCCCCTCACTCCAGTCCCTGCCCAGCCTGTGCCCAAGTCAGTCTGTCCTTCTCCTCCCTGTTATCACTCAACAGACTTTCTCAAGGACAAGCATCATTTCCTTCCATCTAAAACCACAAGGCCAATCATTATCACCTTCACTGAGGATCTCTTCTGGAGAAGGTGGCTTACCAATAGTAACATCTCCTAAGCACAAATACCAGTACGAAGACACTGAGTTTAGTACAATCCCTACCATCAGCTATCCTCATGCCAATCACTGGGGAAATCAAAGCAGAGAGGGACTGTCTGGGTGGGATGGAGCAATGAAAGGGTATAGGAACATGCATTTATTTATTAAGTGCCTACTATGTGAGAGCACTGTGGTAAGCACTTTACAAATATTATTTCTTTTGATCTTCAAGGAACCCCTTGTAGAATATAAGAATCCAGGCTTTTACCACTCTTCAGATTCCTAAATTTCTGGTAGAGTGCTGGACTTCAATTCAGGACAACCAGAATTCAAATCCTCTTGCCTTCTATACTAACTGGATGATTTGGGGCGCTGTATATGAGCATAAACCAGAAACAAAATAGAATTGAGCTAGAAGGCACTAGCAGTTAGGAAGATCAAGGAAGCTTTCACCCGAGATGATGAAATTGACTGGACCTTAGAATAGAGAAGGTGAGTAATAAATTTAAAAATAAGCCTAAAAGGTAGTTTGAGATCAGGTTGTAAAGGGCTTCAAGTGCAAAGAAGAGGAGCAGTTGAGATTTGATTCTAGATATAATAGGGAACCAGTAGAGTTTATAGAGCAAGGAAGTTTGACATAGTCAAACCTATATTTTAGGAAAATCACTTGGCAGATATGTGGAGAATGTCTTGAAGTTGAGAAGACATTTGAGATAGGTAGCCCAGTTAGGAGGCTATTACAATCACCCCCCCCCCCAAAAAAAAATTACTAAGGGCAGCTAGGTGGCTCAGTGTATAGAGCATGGGGCCTGGAATCAGGAAGAGTTGAATTCAAATACAGCTTCAGAAACTGTGTGATTCCCTTAACCTTGTTTCCCTCAGTTTCCTCACCAGTAAAATGAGTTGGAAAAGGAAATAGAAAACAACTCCAGGATTTTTCCTAAGAAAATCCCCACAAAGGGTTTATGAAGAGGTGGACACAACAGGAAAAGATGACTGAGCAAAAAAAGATCTGAACTAAGAATGATGGCTCTATGGGTGAGAGAGAAGATAACAAACTTCAGAGAAATTGTGGAGGTAGAAAAGACCAGATACGTCAGTTGATTAGAGAGATGGGGGAAGGGAGAATGAGGAGCCAGCAAGGAGGAGGATGAGATTGTGAACTTGAATAATTAGAAGAAAGATGATGCCCTAGAGAAATAGAAGAGGGATGGGTTCGGAGAAAGGTATAATGATTTCTGTTTTACAAGACATGTTGCCTATGTTATATTCATCTCAAAATTTTCAATGACAGGGATCAACAGGACTAGGGCTCAGGGAAAGACCAAAACTGGATATGTAGATCTGGGAGTCACTGAAATGAGAGCAAATAAGACAATATATGTAAAGTTATTGGTAACCTGAAAGAACTGCTGGATTTTTATATCTTTTTATATGATTCCCCTTCCTCATCTCTACACAATCCTGTTCCCTCCCTTTCCCCCTTTGTAAGTGTCTAGGAGGCAGAAATGTTTCTTGTTTGAGATTGTTTTTGTTCTTTGAGCCCTTTACATATGCCCTGCACATATATTTAATAAATGCTTATTGAAATTAATTGAATATTTCCTCTCAGAGAAGTTCAGGAATATTCTGGACTCAGGAGATCACATTCTTCTAGGTTAGACCGCCATGCTAGATAGGGGAAAAAGTCCACTTCCAACTGTCTGTTACCTACCAATCCTTCCTAACCTATCCCTTATCCCATTTCCTGAGCTGTTTTCATCCTAAATGAAAAAATAGGAAAGGTCAGATGGCAGGACCTAGATTAGGGTTGGGGAGAGAAACTACATTTTTTTATTATCTAGGAGCACAAAACAGAATAGATTATCCAGGCATCTTATTTTTCCTCCTCTTCACTTCTATGAAGTGAAGGAGTCAGGGGCTAGGAAGAGACCTTGATTAGACAGAATTGTTCAACAGTTATCCCTTCACAAATAACTCCCAGAACCTTTTAACTAGCCTCAGTCTCTCCCGTAGCTCCAGTCTCACATAACCAGTTACCTATGAGACATTTCTGACTAAATACTTCTAATTTGTTCAGTCATTTTTGGTCTGTGACCCATTTGGGATTTTCTTGACAAAGATACTAGAGTTTTGTCATTTCCTTCTCCAGTTTATTTTACAGATGAGTAAACTGAGGAAACAGTTAAGAGACTTGCCTAGTTTCATATGAATAGTAAGTATATGAGGTCAGATTTGTTTGTTTTTCTTTTTTAGGTTTTTGCAAGGCAAATGGCGTTAAGTGGCTTGCCCAAGGCCACACAGCTAGGTAATTATTAAGTGTCTGAGGTGGGATTTGAACTCAGGTACTCCTGACTCCAGGGCCAATGCTCTATCTACTGTGCCACCTATCTGCCCCCCACTGTGCCACCTAGCTGCCCCAATGAGGTCAGATTTGAACTCAGAAAAATAAGCCTTCCTGACTTCAGACCTGGCTGTCTAACCACTGCATCACCTAATGCCTTTGGTTCTTATTTAGGAGCCTCGAAATATTCAAAACAGAAGTCATTCTTCTTTCAATAAAATCTTTCCCTCTTCCAAACTTCCCTTTTACTGTGTAAAAGCAACACCATCCTCAGTCACTAGACATGAAACCTCAATCTCATCTTCAGTTCCACTTTCATTCATCCCATATATTCAATTATTTGTCAAATTTCATCTCTTTTTTTTTTAAACCTGCATAACATCTTATATCTGTCTCTTCTGCATTCTGGCTTAGTTGAGATTCTCATCACCTTTCTTCTTGACTATTTTCAGAGGTTTCTAATTGATTTCTCTGTTTCAAGTCCCTCCCCATTCAATCTCCTTTAGCTGCCAAATCTAACCAGGTCACCTCCACCCCCCTCAAACTACAATGACTCCCTATTACCTCTAGGAGGAAATATCTCCAGTCATTTGTTTAATATTTAAAACTCTTCCTGGATCCTTCCTGGATTCCTGGTCTTTTTACTCTTTGTTCTGGTCTACGTATTCACTCTTAGACCCAGAAATACTAAGGGACTTGTTCTGTGCACTGGATATTCAACCTCAACTGCTGTCCCTCCTCATCTCAGCCTTTCAACTTTCTTTAAGACAGCTCAAATGCCACTTACTGAAGGAGATCTTTCCCCTTAACTGTTCAAACCTTCCTTATTAAGTTTCCTTCTATCTACTTTATATGTGTCCTGCATAGCCCATAATTAATAGTATGGGTTGTCTTCCCTACTAGATCATAAGCTCCAGGAGGGCAAGATCTGCTTCTAACTTTCCTTGTATTCACTGTGCTTACCATGGTGCTTTCCCCATCCCTCCAATATGAGAGCACACACACACACACACACTCACAGACACTCACAAACCCACACACACACACACACACACACACTCACAAACATATACACAAACCTCTTGTCAACCACCATCACCACCTTACATTGCCATAGGCTTGAAGTCAAGACACCTGGATTCTAGTCCTGATTCAATCACTAGCTGTGTGGCCTTGGCCAAGTCATTCCCCATTTTAGATTTCAGTCTCCTCCTCTGTGACAATGGGGGATGGACCAATTGATCACTAAGGTCCCTGTCAACCCTGAAGTGAAAAGGCTAAGAGGAGAGAAAGAGGAGCCTGGCAGAGAGGGGTGGGGGGCAGCAGCCCTGGGGCCAGACATCAGAAATGTCAAGTATGTGAACCATGTCAGCCGCCTGAGCTATGAATAGAACAGGCAGGGCCATCTGGGGCAGTACCCCCTCCCCCGCCATGCTAGAGATGAGGGAGGAGAGGCCACAAAATGGAGCTTGAAGAGTAGGGTAGAAGGGAGACCCCATTTTAAGACTTCTCAGACAAAAGATAAGAATAGGAAGGGGAGAGAAGCTAGAGACCAAATATCTAAGTAAGATACAAAATAAAAAGTCCAGAGAAATCTCTGACTGGGGATCCCCATGAAGGAGAGGCTCAGCTATTTCATAGAAGCTGCAGAGCTGGACACTATGCATCTCAGAGCTCTAAGTCTCATCCCACAACATGATGGTAGCAGGGTGGGAGTGAAACTAGGTGACACATGCCAAGCCCTAGGATCTGTCAAACAAGAGGGTCCCTGCCTACAACATTCTCTGACATTCATGTTGCTTAGGTTCTCTTCCACAAATGTAACATGGTTGTACTATCTGATGACTTATAACACCCCCTTTTGTGGCCTTGGGCAAGCCACTTAACCCCCTTTGCCTTGCAAAAAAAAAAAACCTAAAAAAGAAGAAATTATGCCAGATTAACAGCAAAGTCATATATGTCTCAAAAGTAAGATTTGAACTCATACCATCTCATCTAAGGTTAGCTCTCCCCTATACCACACTGACACTCACATATACCTATAGTAAATTTAAAATAATTCATGATTATATAATAACACCCCCTTTTATCCCAGAGGTTCTAGGTTTGTGGGAAGTGAGGCAGAAGTGCTAGAGGAAGAAAGCAGCATGAACTCTTCAATCCAGGACCTTAGTCCCTCCCTAAACAATCAACACACAGCTGAAACTCCATTCAGGAGTTCCATACAGGAAACTGAGGCTGGGAGAAGTTAACTAACTTGTCCAAGGCTACACAGCTAGGAAATACTTGATATGAAATTCAAGTTCAGTCTTCCTTAACTTCAAGTCCAACACTCTGTAAGAGTAAAGATCAATTGATTTAACCACTTTAACAACTTGAAATAACTAACAAGTTATTATGTCCTCATACCTAAAGACTTCTATTGAATCATTCAATTAAACACTTAAGAATAGATGCAAAAAGTCATAATCAATTTTGTTAGTCATTTTCAGTCCTATGTTGAACTCTTTGTGTCCCCATTTGAGGTTCTTGGCAAAGAAATTAGAGTGGTTAGTCATTTCCTTCTCTAGCTTATTTTACAGATGGAGAAATTGAGGAAAAAGGTTAAATGTGAGTCCAGGCTCACACAATTAGTGTCAGAGGCCAGATATGAACTCAAGAAGATGAGTCTTCTTAGATTAAAATTGACCCTCCATCCACTACACCACCTAGTTGCCCTTGACTGTTGTTCAGTCATGTCAGTTGTGTCTGCCCTCTATCTGCCTGGTGTTATCTTTTTGGAAGTCCTTGCTTTTGGTCAATCAACTGCCACCTACAGAGTAGGCATGCCAGCCTAGTAGAAGTTCCTAGAGAAGATAGGTAATAATATTAGACAGGCAAATCAAATTAGCATCACCATCTCCCCCTTAGGCTTTGATGGATCTGAATCTTAAAAACAGGAATGCATTCTGTCTAATGTCTTCAGCTTTCATATTGGGAAGCAACCTCTGGGAGATGTAGCCTGGCAAATGCTCCTATAGGTATCACAGCCACAGTTACTGAAAACCTAGATGACATAGTGGGTAGAGTACAGGCCCTGAAGTCAGGAGGACCTGAGTTCAAATCTGACCTCAGACACTTGACTAACTGTATGACCTTGGGCAAGTCACTTAACCCCAATTGTCTCACATCCAGAGTCATCTCCAGCCATCCAAATTCATATCTGACCACTGGATCCAGATGGCTGTGGAGGAAAAAGTGAGACTGGTGACTTAGCACAGCACCCACCTCAATCAGATTCAATTCATATGCATGTCATGGTATCATCTCCCTGATGTCATGGTCTTCTTCAGAAATGAAGAACAAACATCATCATACTGAAAATCTAGAAATCACCAAAATCCTGGACAACTGTCAAATGATTATCATCAGAAAATGATGATTTTATTAGTTAAAATAACATTAAAGAAGAGGTATTGTCATCTGCTTTGCTGCTGTATTCTAAAGACCATAAAACATTTCCATCTGAAACCTTCTCTATATATTTATCTCCCCAGTCAGAATGGGAACTTCTTGAGAGCTGGGACTGGTCTACTTTTCTATGTATATCACCAACTCTTAGCATAATGCTTTGCACTCAGTAAGAGCTTAATTAATGTTTTATTCATTAAATTATTGTTGAATAAAATAGAGTGATCTTGCCAAGGAATAGTTGAAGAGATTTGGTCGTAACCTATAGAACTTATAAAAAAAATCAGCAAGACAACTTGAAATGGAGCAGCCTAAAGGATAGAAGGAATCCTTTGGGTGGAAAGAATAGTGAGAAGATTATTCTGGGTATGAACCCTCTGTGTCTCTTGTCTCCTTCTTCTTCCCCTCCTTAACCTGGTGAACTTTGATGTCAGATAATTTGAGATTTTCCAGTGGCATCCTAGTCCTTTCAATGTCCCTATAATAGTTCATGCAATGTCTTCATCAAGAATCAAGGTTAGGGGCGGCTAGGTGGCGTAGTGGATAAAGCACTGGCCCTGGAGTCAGGAGTACCCCGGTTCAAAGCCGATCTCAGACACTTAATAATTACCTAGCTGTGTGGCCTTGGGCAAGCCACTTAACCCCGTTTGCCTTGCAAAAACCTAAAAAAAAAGAATCAAGGTTAAATTAGATACATTTGAGGAAAGGTGAGCTTCAGGTACAGCAGAAAGTTATACCATGTCCCAAGAGGGAAACATCTAGAGGAATCTGGCATAGGTACTCCCAAGAGGAGCGAATTCATCCCTTTGCCACACATTTTCTATGCCTACTTTTTCCTATAATCTGATGGTACTTGTGGGAAGATGTTACAGACTTTTAGAAGGAATGTTTTGTTCTGTTAAGGCTCTTAATAAATGCACTCTAATTAAAGGATAATTAAAAATCTTGTTGGCTAATTGATTTATTGTGGCTGTTGTTCAGTCATTTCAATCATATCTGACTCTTTGTGATCATATTTGGGATTTTCTTTGAAGAGACACTAGAGTTGTTTGTCATTTTTTCACCCTTCAGTTCGTTTTTACAGATGAGGAATTGAGGCAAACAGGATTAAAGACATGCCCAGGATCACCTAGTTTGAAGTCAGATTTGAACTCAAGAAGATGATTCCAAGCCTAGTGCTCTATCCATTAGCTACCCTATTATACCACCAACACCTAGCTAGCTGCCTCTATGTCAAGAGGAGTGTCAAGTCCATTGGGGGGGGGGGTGAGGAGGTAAGGAGGAAAGATTAATTTCATTTAGGAAATGACTAAAAAAAGTGTGATATATAAATATAGTGGATAGTACCTGGATCTGTGATTTTATTGATATAGAATGCTTCTGGGTGAAGAAATCCCTTCTATCAAAGCAAATAGACACTCACTTTTCAAGTTAGTCTGTCTTCTAACTATAGGCAGCTAATTGACTTGTCCAGGATCACAGTCAACATGTCAGAGACTGAATTTGAACCCAGGTCTTTCTGGCTCCAAGGCCATTTCTCTACCTACTTTGACACAATGACTCATGATTATAGGATCATAAAATCTTTACCACAGAAGGGATCATAGAAATCAACTTTTTCAACCTCCTTCTTGTTGAATTTAATCCTTTCAAAAACATTCCTTATAGATTTTCTTTTTTCAGGTTTTTTTTGCAAGGCAAATGGGGTTAAGTGGCTTGCCCAAGGCCACAGCTAAGTAATTATTAAGTGTCTGAGACCAGATTTGAACCCGGGTACTCCCGACTCCAGGGCCGCTGCTTTATCCACTATGCCACTACGCCACCCCTCCTTATGGATTTTCTATATCCCTTA
This sequence comes from Macrotis lagotis, assembly GCF_037893015.1. Taxonomy (NCBI): domain Eukaryota; kingdom Metazoa; phylum Chordata; class Mammalia; order Peramelemorphia; family Peramelidae; genus Macrotis; species Macrotis lagotis. Next base: position 190,978,621 of record NC_133659.1, read on the forward strand.
CAGGTTTTCTTGTAGTCTCTTTTTGAATACAACTAATAATAAGGAACTCCTTGCAATATCTGTTTAACTAGCTCTAGTTATGCCCACTGAAGCTAGAAAAAAATGTCTTCTTTCTCTTCCATAGGACAGCCTTTAAAATATTGGAAGATAGCTCCCAACTTAACTCTTCTTCAGATAAGTTCCATGACTAGTTCTTTCTGTTGTTCTTTTTAATGACAGTCTCTGGAGCCCTCAGCATCTTTATTGCTTAAGAGATAGCCCTGAACTCAAACTTAGGTTCTCATTTTTCTCTTTCTTGATCCAGACCTATAATCTATTTCTATGGGTAACTGAAAAATCCCTTTATCAATGCAGGTCTGCAACTACTCTGCAACTTTTATTAAATTTCCTTTCAAATCTTCTCTCCCTAATTTCCCTATTACTGCTGAAGGTACCACCATCTACCTAGTCACCTAGGTTCACAATTGAAGTGTACCTTAAACTCCTAAATCTTTATCATATCCTATAAGCTGTTATCAAAATCTGTCAATTTTACCTTTGTAATATTTCTTGAATATGTCCTCTCCTCTCCTCTGACACTGCCAATACTCTGGTAAGAAGCTCTCATCACCTTATGCCTGGACTATTGCAATAGACTGCCAACTAGCCTGCCTGCCACAAGTCTGCCCCCACTCCAATCCATAATCTACTGAACTGACAAAATCGTCTTCCTAAAGTTCTCATGTGACCATGATCATCATCCTACTCAATAAATTGCAGTGGCTCTCTATCACCTCTAGGAGCAAATATAAAAATCATTTGTTGGATATTCATAGGCCTTCATAACCTGCTTCACCCCATTTCCACCTCTCTTTAGTCTTCTTACACCTTATACTACACCATAAACTCTTTGTTCCAGTGATATTTGCACTGCTCTTCTCTGGATAAGACACTCCATCTCTTGGATCAAGGTATTTTCCCTGGATATCCCCCATTCCCAAGATGCTCTTCCTCTTTATTTCTCCCTCTTGTCTCCCCTGTCTTCTTTCAAGTTTTAGCAAAAATCCTACCTTCTAGAGAAGGGACTGGAAATGTCCAGTTAGAGAGCTATATAAGGCCTATGGTCTGGCACTTCCAAGGCAACCACAGGCAGGATTTGAAATTCAATATATGTTGGAGCTTTTTAGGGGTAAATTAATTCAATATTTGACCAAATATAGCAGGTGAATGATGCTTTATATATTCAAATGGCCCTTGGCAGAAAAAAAGATTCCCACTCTTGTTCTAGGAACCCTTTCCTGATATACCTAAATTCAATTGCCTTCTATACTTCACACAGTCATCCAAATTATATATATATATATATATATATATATATATGTATATATATATGTATATATATATACATATTTTAAAATTTATATAGACTGTATTTTATTAATCAGTTTGAACCAAATTTACAACTAGTAG